>NW_015090810.1:20301065-20676685 GCF_001431845.1 Calidris pugnax | reverse complement strand
CTACGCTGACTTGAAGTCCCCACCCAGCCTCCCTCCCCCCCCCCCCCCAACAGGAAAAGGGAAGAAAATAAGATGAAAAAGCTTGAGATAAATGTAGAGAGATCACTCACCAGCTACCAACATGGGCAAAAGAGACTTGACTTAGGAAAATAATATAATTTATAGTAAATTAAAAATAGAGTAGCATGGCAAGAAACAAAGACAAAACTAAAAATACTTCCCTCCTACCCTTCTTCCCAAGAGTCCTTCATTCCTGACTCTTCTACTTGCCTACCAGTGGCACAGGGGGATGGGGAATGGTGGTTAAGGCCAGTCCATAAAGCTTCATCACTGCTGCTCATTCCTCTTCCCACTATTGCCTCACTCCAGTGTATGGTCCCGCTACTAGGGACCTTCTTTCATGACCACTAGTCATTCATGAACTACTCTAATGCATGTGCATCCTTCCCACAGGCTGCAGTTCCAGCATGGGTCCCTTCTATGGGGTACAGTGCTTCAGGAACAGACTGCTCTAGCGTGGGTTCCCCATGGGTCAAAGGTCCTGTGAAAAAGCCTACTCCTGTGTGGGCTCCTCTCCATGGACTGTAGCTCCTGTCATGAGCCTGCTCCAGCATGGGCTCTCCACAGGCTGCAGTTTCTTCCAGGGCACATCCCTCTGCTCCACTGTGGGGCCTTCCACAGGCTGCAGTGTGAATATCTGCTCCACTGTGATCCTCCACAGGCTGCAGAGGGACAACCTGTGTCACCTTGGTCTTCAGCGCTGGCTGCAGAGGAATCTCTGCTCCAGTGTCTGGAGCACTTCCTCTCCCTCCTTCTCTGACCTTGGTGTCTGCAAGACTGTTTCTTTCGCATTTTTCTCACTCCTCTCTCTCACATCTGTTGTCCAGCATTGCATACCATTTCTTAAACATTTGATTATACAGGTGCCACCAGCATCATTGCTGGGCTCAACTCACTGCTTTATTTGCCTCATTAAAAAAGCAATTTCACTCAGAGAGAAACTCAATAATCAATTCCAAAAATGAAATAAAACAAAGAATTTGAGGGAAACCAGCCAGGCTTAAGGTGCACAGTTCACAATATCTCCGTTCACCTCTCTGTGATAAATGGTATATGATGATGTCATCTCATTAGGTGGTACCATAAGCTCAGAATTTCAGTTGAATGTCAGAGAAAAAAATGGATCAAGAATCAGGATATGTAGGTGGACAAACCAAAAAGTATTTTAAAAACTCTTAAGCATATACTTAAGTATGAAATAAATTCAAGACACCTTGTCTTTCAAAGTAAATTGAAAGTCACAACTAATGTAGTCCTTTCCATCAAAGGGTCATTTCATTTATTCTCTCTACTGAGGTCTGTGCCGAATGACTAAAATCAACAGGTATTGAAACTTTTGGACAGAAAAGAATATTAAACAGTGAATTAGCTTCTGGCAGAAGCTACACATTGTGTAACTGGAACATAATCTCAGGAAGTAGAATTAATTTTTAAGTAAGATTAAAGAATTTAGAGAAAGACCGATGCATCTAAGACAATAGCATGCTCCTCATGTTAGACGTCTTCCTAGAGTAGGGTTTTCATCAAGTCAAATAATATGGTACTAATGGGACCTGCTTTTATTTTTCTATTCTGTATTAAGGAAGAATGAAAGCCAAAGTAACACTCATCTGTCACACTCAGTATAACAGGTTTACGTTTACTTTGTTTATCTGTTATAAAAATATTATTTTGTTTCTTACTTTTTTGGTTTTGCCACTAGTAATCCTGTTTTGTCATCCTTAGCCTTTTTTACAGTGATGCTGAGATAAATCTTAAAATCCTATTTAAAATGCTCAAAACCTTTCTTGATGTTTCTGATGCTGTGACAAGTGATAATAATTTATCCTCAGTTAATTTTTATTCTGAGTATTGTTATGGATAAATTTTCAGTACTGTATTCATTCCTAATTTATAACTCAAGAATGTTGCATACAAGACTAAACCACCTGGGGCAAAAAGAAAATGCCATTAATTACCTGCTGCTATTTGAAAAGTATTGATGCTCTTTTTAGACATATATAGAGGTTATTTAGAAAATAAGTAAACAATTTACTTTCTTTCAAGGAAGAAACTCCCTGAGGTTTAGGAAACTCCAACCTGCTAACTACTGTTTGGAAAAATGCAGTGAACATATAGATCAGGCAAGCAAAAGATCATTTATCAGGTGTAAATATTTTTTTTTTTTAACCACAATCAAACTCATTTTGAACTACAAAAGAGGAAACTGATTAAAACATACTGCGATCTTTGGCCCACTGCTGATGATCCAGTCCATGACTGTACAGCAAAGAATTAAAGGAAATGTTATTCCAAAATGCATGGTGTCTGTTGCACTTGCACTTCACCTATGCTCAGCCTAGTCTGACTATATGTTACTGTTTGAAGAAAAATAAATACAGAGGCTCTCAGGCAAGAATCTGATTTCCTTCTCAGTCTCCTGTAGCTTGGATCTTAATTGAAACCCCAGGTTACATTGCACAAAATTTAAAGTAACTCTGTGTTCTCTCTAAACTGAGTGCTACCTTAATCATAGAACCACAGCATTGTTTGGGTCAGCAGATCATCTAGTCCACCCTCCCCTGCCATGAGCAGGGACATCTTCCACTAAATCAGGTTGCTCAAAGTCCGGTCCAAACTGACCTTGAACACTTCCAGTAATGGGGCATCCACAGCTTCTCTGAGCAACCTGTTCCAGGGTTTCATCACCATCATCATAAAAAAATTTCTTCCTTATGTCCAATCTAAATTTACCCTCTTTCAGTTTAACTGTTGCCCCTTATCCTATCACTACAGGCCTTGGTAAAAAGTCTCTCTCCACCTTTCTTACAAGCCCCATTTAAGTACTGGAAGACTGCTATAAGGTGTCCCCAGAGCCTTCTCCAGGCTGAACAACCCCAACTCTTTCATCCTTTCTTTATAGGAGAGGTGCTCCAGCCCTCTAATCTACTTACTGGCTCTCCTCTGGACCTGCACCAACAGGTCCACGGGAAGACTGCTATAAGGTGTCCCCAGAGCCTTCTCCAGGCTGAACAACCCCAACTCTTTCATCCTTTCTTTATAGGAGAGGTGCTCCAGCCCTCTAATCTACTTACTGGCTCTCCTCTGGACCTGCACCAACAGGTCCACGTCTGTGCTGGGGGCCCCAGAGCTGGATGCAGTACTCCAGGTGGGGTCTCATGTTAAATATAGCTTGGATCTAATTTGAAAAAAACCAAACCAGTAAAACAACCCCAACCAAAAAACCCTGTGGGAGAAACAAAAAAAAGAGATATCGTAGATTTTTAAAAGAATGCTTGTGCAGATAGAGATTCTACTTTTTTATGAGGCCAGCCGACAGAGTGGAAGGGAACCAGGGAAGGTCTTTTTCAGCCCTAAATTGTTAAATGCCTTTGTGCTCCTATCCGAGTCAAAACACACTTTCACTTTTCCCAAGCCAAAAAAGTAAGAAAAAACCCTAATTACTCTTCAACAGTACTACTACAGAAGCGTGCATGGTCACAAGAGAGACCAAAAGGTCTAAGTATGTGAGGCTGAATTAGTTATGACTTCCAATTTTGGGGTTTTCAAACACCTTCATCAAGACTGATTTATATAAATATGATAATTACTTCAGCAGCTCCAGAGGAATAAGTAGCATCCTCAAAAAATATTCATCATATTTGTATCTAAATGGGTCTAAGTCTGCACTCTACAAAAGCTGGTTTGGGGTAAGATGGGTGAAGGAGGCTGCACAGCAAATTTTGGCAGCGCAGGACTTTGTCAGTAATGCAAACAATGGAAATAATATATAGCAAGACTTCAACTGTAGCCAAGACCTACAGAGGTTAAAAAATAAAACTCATTTAAAGCAATTTCTGTGGTTTTTGACCTAAATATAATCTAGGCAAAATGAACGGAAGATTGAAACAATTTAACTTCTCCAGATATCGCTAAAAGTACACAGTCAAAGAAAATGCTGAAAAGTAAGAAGGCAATAGTGCAGCTTCAATTTTAGATACCTAGTAGAGCTGACAGACCTGGAATCTGAAATGCATCATTTAATGGAAAAAATGAAGGACAGGAAGGAACATGAAAGGTGAAATGCTTACATAGGTTTCTTTATAGAACTATTGTCTTCAGACCAAAATGACATTGGGCACTATTGTACATTACTGAAATATTATCTTTGAAAAAACCAACAAGCCATTTCCATATTTTATTTTCTGAAGGCAGAACAGAGTCCAAAAAGTAAGAATGACATACTGTAATGTATAAACTACTGCACAGCTGTAAGCAATTTTATGCTTTCAATTCTATTTCAATAATTTTCTGTTATGAATAATAAGAAGGTGGAGTCCCATTGTGTATCTCGGAAAAAGAGAAAAAAAGAATGAAATCCCAATGGCCACTAGAGAAAACACACAATCTTTTTCCGTAGTCATCTACTATCAGAAGGAATAACTCGATCAAATTCCTAAGAAGTTTTGTGCTGCTGTCTTACTAGATATCAGGCTAGTTATTCCTCTGCCTTAAAAATGAAGATCAATCCTTGAAAAGCCACAAAACTTACTGAGGTGCATGAGAAGAGCCCTCAGTCTGGTTGGAAGGCTCAGATCATTATATTCACCATTTGTGCCACTATAGATAATGACACCCGAAGTGGGTATGCTTCTATTAATCAACAGATCTGCCACATGCTGCTTTGCTGTCTCCCGGTATGTGAGCCAGCTGCTTGTGGCTCCCCTCACTGTAGGGTTTAGTGGACTCCCAAATATCCCACCTTTCCTAAGCCGCTCAGGATGCTAAGTACAATATCAGCATCCCATTCATACACTGCTGCTAAGCTTGTCTCCTTCTGCTGAATGATGTCTTATCTCATTTCATTTGCAACTTTCTAATATGCTGTTCTTGCCTAGGCAGATAGAGAAGGCTGTAGATCTTTAATTTGAAAAGGCTACTGTCATAACAAAATTACTCTTTTGACAAGTTTTAGTTAAAAAAAGAAAAAAAAAGATGATCAAATGTAGGATCATCCCGCTTTCTTTCAGCTGCATAGCTGGGCTTCCAGAACTGAATTTCATCCATTCAATTAAATCCATTTTGAAATGTAAAAATAATATTTACTGCAAAACAGCTGAAAGTTTTCCTTGTTTATCTTGTTGTAGCATTTCTCAGTCTTTGGGATAAGAGTAATGAGATTCCTCTGAATTAAAAATGCAAATTTGCCTGCCTCAGAAAAAAGCAAACTGTACCTGTGGGTGCTGTATTATTGGGATATTGATAGTTTATGGTAATCTGGGCAGCTCAGGAACACTTGTCATCCAAAGATACTTACACCACACTGCCTAGGACAAAATACTCTACCAAACACTATGTCACACCATTCATGCATTAACCTTCATTCCAGTGCTCCCACGTACCATCCTACTGCACTGTGGGCTAAGGACTTTTTCACAGCTTGTCACATTGCTGTCACACCACTGACTTACTTGACACTACAAAAGATGCTAATGGCTATGTCTAGGGATTTGATGTTTTCACCCCTTAATTATCAAAGGACTAGTTAAGTTTGTCTGTCAGCTCTGGGGAAAGTTGGGGGAGGCAGATACTTCTCTCTTGGTCATGGTGTGGCAGCCACAATTACAGCAGTCAGATTGCAGATGCTGCAGCAGGTCCTGCTCAGCTAAAGTGTCTCCATCTACCCCTTCCTTTGTTCACCTCAATCCATATGAAGTCCCAGATGTAAGAAGCTGTGAACTGAGCTGAGAACCACACAGCATGAGGCCCCACATCCTAACTCCTTTCATTTCTAATGCAGGGACCACAGCGACCATCAAAAGAAAAGCAGCTGGATTTGTCTCTTCAATGATGCAACTAGGAAGCCTAACCTGTTCTGGAATCTCTTTTATTTTCAGGACAAAGTCTACCAGAAGGAAGATGTTCAGAACAAAGGTTTTCTTACACAAAAACCATGACTACTTCAGCTGAAGCTGGTTGCTCGGTGACTCCTGGCTGCAGTGGGAAAGGCTAAGCAAATTATGTGGCTAACTCCTGCAGGTTTAAGGAGAAAGCTTCCTTCTCACAGCCCCTGACAAAAAAAGCTTCTTAGAAAGCTGTCCAAACAATGAACCACTTCCTCCAGCAATTTAAAATTAATATGACAGTCTTCTGTGGCAGGAAAATATACAATTTAGATATTTCTGAATATAGTTTAGTAAATGATACCCTTAATAGTGAAGGGACTACAATTAGATGGTTTCACATTTTTTAAGGGATTTTTTTTTTCTCTACCCCTCCTGCCTTGAAGAATGGGGGAAGAAATGTCATTGCTACAATTAAACTGCTAAGTTGCCATGGTCTTTGGAAAAAATTCCTGGAGATTCTCTCCCACCAGCCAGCCCTGTGAGTTATCAGTACCCAAGGCAGGCCAGGCATGCAGCGTGCTGTAAGGAACACAGCACGCCATCGGAGTGAGCGGCCCTTCCAGAGCAAGTCAGGATCAAACACAGGGCAGGTGCAAACTAAACATTCAAGATTTGTGCTAGAAAGCCTTACAGGAACACAGGCGCTTTCAGGAATCACAACACACTATTTGTGAGGACTAACACTCCTGACAGTTTCTGCCTCCTTTTACATACACTTAACACAACAGGAGGGTTTTGTGCTGCTCCATTATGTGCTACAGGAATGGACTGTGCACCCCTTTGAGATCTGGGAAGAAGACTATTTTTAATCCATTTTTCTGTGAGCTGAATTCTGGTTGGGACCTGTCCCAAAGCCTTAAATGTCCTTTAGGCTGTGTTGAGCATACACCTGATCTGCAGTACCTCTAGCCTGTCCCACACTGCATGGTCCCCTAACGATGCTCCTGTCTCATACAAGATCTCTTCCCTTTCACTCAAATGCTGCCTGAGACCTCCCCAACACTTGCAACGAAATCTACAGAGGACAACACCGTAGCGGACTTTCCCTCCTACAGGGAGAAGCTCCAGCATCAATTGTTTTAATCAATTGGTCAGTCAGTTCTGGACAGGAGTTCAACACTGATCTCTGCTTAGTAAACAAGCAAACACTAATTTGCAAATAAGAAGCTCAAATTAAGGAAATGCCTAACTATTTTGCTGAATTTGGATTTTAATCAAATATCTTACGTAATAAATATTTTTCAAAGGATATGAGAATGTCTACATTAGTGAGAAATTATTTTTTTTTTTAAATCCAAAACATTATTTAGTAATAAATATTAATTTAAAAGGCATTTCATTCATTAACAAAGTCTGGGTTGATATTTTATATTAATGAAACACTATCAAATGTAATCTAAACAATTTGATGGCTGGCTGGGTTAATTAACATTTTTCAAAGACTGATAATTAGTATTTTTTTAACCTCAAGGTCACAGCTCAGACCCAAGATCTTACTAGTTAGAGCACTGACAATAATTAGGAGAATAAATATAGGATTTTCATCTGAAAATCTTAACACGCTTTACTTCTGCATGTATTTCTTCAAAACACCTACAAGTTAAGTGACAATTTTTCAGGCTTGTGTTACGAAGAAGTAGGCTGAGACACTGACAGAAAACAACATTTTCTTCAATCATCATAGTAGAACACGGGAAAAAGGCTTTGCACACAGGCTGGTAAACTGTCTTGACAACTTTGCAAGGCTGATAAAAATATATGTCCCTTTTTATCCTCTTCCAAAACGGAAGTATCACTGTTGCGCTGACACAAATAGTGTCATACAAATGCATAAAAGTGTTTTCAGTCAAGATAGTAAGGGTCAAAATATTCAGAATCACTAAGACCACCGAGCATTTCCTTTATCTAATTAAAACTTCTCTTTACTAGAAATGAATGTAGCAATTAAGTGCAAGACTGCTCATATAGTACTCAGCAATATGAAACCACTTGCCATAAAAAAGTAATTGACGTACTGTTCCTACTACCATTAATATTAATTAGCACACATAAATCCTCCATAGGGTGTATTGACATTTATAGTTTAGGTCAGTTTAAGTCTGAAGAGCTTTATCTACAAATATCAGAACTGAGAGCTCCTTTCCCAAGCAGTTTATCAGCTCTCCATTCATTTACAGCTATTTGTACTACTTAGGCGCAAGGGACACCCACCTGAAATCACAGCTAAGCCATGGTGTGTGCTAGCCCAAGATCTTTCCACCGGAACCTTCCCGTTGATCTAGTCAAGACAGATGAACAGCAAGATCAAGGAAATATTATGTCCTTTCATGGAACTGCAGCAAAAGCACCAATGTATGGGGAAGAATTTTGCTGGTAGTTAAGCAGAAAGCCTGCATTTTTTGGTGCCTTAGGAACAAGACCCTCCAAGTGGTACAATAAGAGGCAAGATTCAGGTATCTAAGCACAGGCAGCTTGAGCCATTTTGGATGCATCTGCAATTTCAGAGACATTTTTGTGGGGCTGGCAGGTACAAACTAGGAGTGAGATGTGAGCTGTGCCTGATTGGAGCAAGGAGCCTCAAGCCAGGCAGTATAACTTACAGCATCTAAAATGGGAATAGATGCTCAGTTGACTCAACCTGGGTCTAACCTCTCTTTGATTCATGCCTGAGACAGAAAAGAGTCTCCAGTATTTGAAACAGGGAAAGCTAAGGAATCTGTATCTTCTGGGGTTTTTTGTTTTGTTTGATTTTGCAAAAAAGCTTTGGAAAGCTGGTATGCTGCCAGAATCAGGTCACCATTAGAAAATTCTCCTTTTGTGCAAAGAGTTGTAAACAAAATGCAGTGTTAGTGATTCAGTTTCAACTTTCCTCATTTCCTTCTACAGACTGGTGGCCTATACAATCACTTCCTCAACTCCTTATTATTTTACAAGCAAACTACAATTAATAAAATAAAATCTGAAAAATTAATACAAAGAGCAAACTTATCTTTACATTTATATGCTTTCATAGACAAGACGGTGCACTGTACCACACATATATTTTTCAGGTTTATCTCTTTCCTATGAAACCAATTTAAAAATCCATGAAAGAATAACATCAAGTAAATGAGGCATAAACTGATAACATCCCTAGGTACTGACTACTTTTGCACAGGCACCTCTTCTAAATTCCCTTAAACATATTGTGCTCTATACCACATGGGACACCCAATTATTTCACTAACTTTCACCTCTCCTTCAGTAGGTTTCAGTGCATCTAGAAAAGTTCATTTTCTTCTACAAAGTCTAGGAGATTCTTTCAATCTCTGATCATAAGGAACCTACAAAACCACTTTACAACATTCAAAAAAAGAATCATTGATTACAACCATAAAAAGAACCAAATTCCATCTTGTCGTGGTTGCAAAACACTAAAAAGTGCAGGCAGTGCAATTTTGTATCTATATACACACAGGCATGTATATCTGACCTGTCGGTTTCAGCACTGTTTGGATCAGACTAAATATTTACAACGGAGCTCAAATCCAAATCTGCCTGTTTGACACCAAAAGATACTTGGAGTGGAAATCAAAGACTGCTCTGCTTTAGAAAGCAGAGGTACTCTGTGATGTGTCAAGCACACGGGCTCTGTTTTTCCGGGCAAAGGCCTTAAATCATCCTTCTGCTGACAGATGTGCTCAAGGAGAAAGAAGGGTTGTTTATCTTAGTGTCTTTATGTATTTTCTGCAGCCTATTCACACTAAATGCAACAAAGCATCTCGAAAACATGCTACTGACGTAATTCTGTGCTGTGGCTGAATAACATTAAACAAAATTTACCTTGCCTTTGAAGTGCAACCTTTTTATTCTCTGTTCTAAATAGTAAAATAAGTAAAAATTGAGGCTTTCATGTTAGCTGTCCTATCCTTATCTCTCTTTTCTCCAGCAAACACAAAGCAAACACAATGAAAGCTGGACTAGCAAGCAGACAGTAACGTATCATAGAGAACTGTGCATCTGTTGCAAAATTTGGTAGCATAACAGAGAAAGAGATCAGAACTTCACACAACTGTTTGTATGAGAAGTTTTACCTACACCTGCTTTTTATTTTTTCCTGAAGACTATGGGCCAAATTTTGTAGCTGTTTATAGCCAGCCTATGGCGGCCCAGAACACAGAGTCCTGCTTCTCAGTGCAATTAATTGTTTCACACCAGATGTCCATGACTGAACACTGGAAGCACATTCACTTTTCCCACATTTTTTAAGCCCTTATCTGTATGAACATAAGTATATTGCCATGTCATATTTAAACACAGTGACGCATTCCTCAAAAACATGTTGAATATTCCTGGTTAATATCTCCATAATGCAGTACAAACCAGATCTGTAATAGATCTGTAACAGATCAACACAAATGACTCATTTTTTATTAATATATGCATTTTAAAAAGTGCCTAAACACCTGCTGGCTTCCAGACTGAGCTATTTTTGTCAGGTGTTTTAAAATAAATTGTCAAAGTACTTTCAAACAGAAAGATCAAAGTTCCTATGATAAATTCCAAAGCATTGACTCTCCATCAGTTCTCTGTTGCAAAGGGAGCAGGGGAATAATGTCTGAACCACAGAGCTGATCATGTCACAGGAGCATCAGAAGGGTGCTGTGGCTCAAGTGACATGTGCTCTTCCCATCCGTGCTTCGCAAAAGACCTTGAGAGCCCAGCATGAGGCAGAGGCAGGCCAAGAGCAGGCAAGATGGGGATGTGCTGTACAACAGCAGCTCCTTTTTGGCCGCTGTGCAGCTATGCTCTGCCAAGTCAGGCAGCTTCAGGGGACAGAGTCATAAAATAAACTAGGCTGGCAGGGACCTCTGAAAGTCATCTGGTCCAACCCTTTAGTCAAAGCAAGGCCAACTTCAACGTTAAAGCTAACTTCAAAGTAAGATCAGGTTGCTCAGGGCCATGTCCAGTCAAGTTCTAGAATCTTCAAGCATGGAGATGCCACAGCCTCTCTCAGAGATCTGCTCCATTGCTTGATTACCCTCCCAGTAAATTATTTTCCTTGATATCAAACTGGAATTTGTTTGTCAACGGGTAGAGTTGAAGACAGCAACACATTTCCACTCTTTCCTGAGCAGCACTGTGCAAACCCAGCTCTCAGCCTCCTCATATTGCAACCCCCTAATCATCGTGATGATCCTCTTCACTGTGTGGTGCCAATTTGATTCCTCTTTTGTTTTGCAGCTTCCTGTGTGCAGTGCTGAAGGGCTCCGGTAAAGGGGGAAGAATTATTTTGTAATGAGCAATGGTCCGGGCCTCAGGGTGTTTGAGCTCTGCCTCTCTTCCTTGTATTTTTCTTGTGTGAATATAAGAAAGTCACCTCCTTGGGTTTGGTTCTAGTAGGGACTGTTGAGCTCTATGACTTGAATTAAACCTACCTAAGTGTAGCTATCTAGTATGCAAAAACAATGCTTGTCTATATTAATTACACTAGAAACAGAGGGCAGTTGGGCTCCCGAAATTCACCACTTCGGTTAATTGCCAAAGGTAATTTGAAAGATAGATTAAGGCCTAATGTAATACAAAAGGGAGATAGGAGATACAAATAGGAGATTGAGATAAATCTTGCTAACTGTGGTGTAACAAATGCCTATTTTATCAATGGCATCAACTTTGAACTTGATCACTTTTTGTGTGTGCTTTTTTAACAGAAGAGAATGGCAAAAGCAGAGTTACTGAAGTATGTCAGACCCAAAAAACAAGAGTTGGGGCAAAAAAATTATGAAGTCTTTAAAAAAGGTCAAGCCAGATTTCTTATATCCGTCTTCTAATTCTCCACATCATTCCAGATATAAGTATAGCAATAATCAATTTGCAACTCCTTGCAAATGAGCAGTCAGTTTAATATGCCTCCAGGGGCATGAGCTCTTACTAGGGAATCAGGATCCCATTGTGCTGGGCCATGAATCCAGCAAGTGCTAAGGGATGCTGCTGCACTGAAGAGCTAATGAAGCTTCTTGAACAGTGAACTGGAACGCAAATTCACCAAAACCTCATCACATAGAGATGCCAAGTATCTCTTAGATGGAAATGGCACTTAAAACCCGCTGAGCTGTGCAGAATTCAAACTGGACCTGTAAGGGAATGGCTTTATGCATGACTAGAAATAGCTTGAGACATCCCATGTCCTTAAAGAACTTAGGCTACGTCTTTCAGAATGAGCTAAGAGACAAGCTTATTAACTCAAATTTTAACATTTTTGTTGCTTACATCAGCAGATGTCCTGCTTATAGAAAATGGGCAAAATATCCCATAACAGGCTCTGAGTATACACATTTAGATGAATACAAAACCGTTTTCAGAGGAACAGTTTTTCTTCACTGAAAACATAAAAATGAACATTATCACACCATCCAAATTCACTTCTGAGTGCAAATGTTTTGCAATATAAAAATTATTTTCCATAATTCCACTGAAAGACTGGCAAAGCAGATGAGTCTTCATGCCAATGTAATAGAAATCTGAAGTCTGTTCCCAGCTCTACTTAAAGTGACCTTGAAGAAGCTGTCCAATATTTTATTTGTGAAAATGAACCACTAAAAGATATTGTCAAAGTTAGAAATATGAACCATGTGTAATGTGAAGGAAATAGAAATATTAACAGCAATTAGGAGGAGAGCTGGAACTGAAATTTATGGTTTCTGGGCTTGCTATCAAATGTATCTTTGTACATAATAACAGGGATAATAACAGGGACTGTCTGTGTCTCTTCCGCAGTTGTTCTGGTTCAGATAAAATCGTGTGCTCTCGCTGGTGTGTTTGTCTTTATACTGTATATGAAATAAATGAGAGTAACTGAGAACATTAAATGATAGAAATCTGCAGGTCCAAGCCAGAATCAGTGGCACAGAGATTACTTCTTCTCCATAAAGCAGGATGCTTTGCCTTCCCCTTTTGCCACTATGAAATGGTTTCAAGAAGGGACACCCAAAATACATCTCTTCAGTTTAAAAGTAAATCAGATTATGATTTCACTGAAGATAATTTTCTAATAATCTTAAATAACCAAATACACCAAATAAAACAACCAAATACAAAATACACTTTCCCATAGCAATACAGACTTCTCCCTACTCGTAGAAGGGCTCTCACCAGAAAAAGGATAAATAACAGGCTCACAACGCCTAAATGAGCCATTATTTGTGTTGCAAAACTGAAGCATTAATGTTAATAACTGGAAATAAAATAAATCCCACTTGAGTCATAGGAAATAAAGTGAGGTTGAAACACTCATTCTTTTTTTTTTTTAACTTGCAAAATGTAGACATGAGATAACGTGACATGGGCCACGACAAAGCTATTTTTACTCCTACTTTGAGGGTAAAGCTGGACCTGAAAATACTGGTGTAGACTTCTCATAGTATTAGAATAATGACAGATAAAAAGTGTTTAGATTTTGTTTTCACTAGATTATGGAAACATGACAGTTGTCAAGTCATCTGTAGTGTCTTCAGACATCTAAACTATATAATTTATATCAGCATAATATTTCCATATATGATGTGCCTTTAAGTCTTATTACACTGAAATGGTTTCAAATATTTATACGAAAGTAATTTTTTAGTAATGATTTTTATGACAGTATCACGCTGATTCTATGATCAGCAATAAATGTGTTTAAGTGCATGTCCTACAAGACTCAACAGGGATGTTCAGTTAAAAGGAACCACAAGCATTGACAGAATTAAATTGGACTTTGAGTTGTCATTTTCTGAGGGTAATTTAAAGAAAGCTAATACATATCAAAGTGATCAATCATGTCAGCTCTTGAATGGAATTCTCTGGGCCTCCTTTTTCTGTCAACTTCGTGTGCCTTAAGAGTAGCATCAGATATGATGGTGGCCTATTCTCTCTCTTGCAGACGGTTAAGTCAGAAGCAGCTTGCAGGACTGACAGGAGCAACTTTGATGTAGAGTAAACAGAAGAATAAACCTGAATCCAATGTTTGTAAAATCTCCCAACAGTGTAATAATTTGGTTGCTTACCTTCCCAGAGAAGTAGAGAGATCATAACAGTAATGTCTTCAAAGAGACTGGGGAAACTGAAAGAAATGGACCACTCTTTGTAATTTTGAGAGACAGCAGCTCTGTTTTTCAGACCTTTCTTCTGATTTTAAGTCAGGACTCTAATTTTTTTCATCAATAACTATTTTCTTCCTGTGGTATAAAAAGTTCATGCTGTTGTTTGATGATATACGAAGCCCCCCATTTCTGCATACAGAAACATACTATATATGCACCTATCTATAAAAATATTTTATCTGCTGTCTACGTAGATGTCACCTGGAGTGAAGAAGTTTCTCCCCAAGCAACTCCTAAATGTTAAGCTTCTTTTAATCCTTTTCAGTACTGAATTACTCCCCTGCCCACCCCCTAATACCCTGTTTCAATGTTTTCTGCTGAACAAATGGGGGATATATTGGTATGTCTGGATTTCTGCTATGACCCAGTTTTTAGAGAAGGTGGACTTATAAAAATTCAAGTGAATTCATTAAGATTTTTTTTTTTTTTTTTTTTTTAGTTTAGAAGTAAAATATATGTAGTCTATCAATTTTATGATGGACCTTTTCCTGAAGAGCTTTACAAAAATCTCTATAAAGAGGAAGCAATTAATTTACCTTTTTAAGAGAAACATCATCCTACATTTACTCCTGTTGCATTTGTCAGCTCCTTTCATGAATCAAGTAATTAACTCCAAGACATCTTTGGATGAAGTATAAACTAACTGTACTACAGGATCACGTTTCATTTATTAGACATATATAGCTTCTTCAAGCAGCACCACCTCAGCAGACCCAGTAAAAACGCCAGTTTGCATTAGCCGTACTGCTATATTTTATGTATGTGACAAAGAATGTGAGAAACTCACTCTTTGCATTAAAAATAAAGTAAGTTTCTAATCCTCAGCTATGTGAAAACAAGATCCAAGGGAGCTCTGAAAACTTAGGAACCAGCAGATGAATAAAAAGAAACATAAGTCAAGGATTTCTGGAGCTTGAAGGATACTTTTGAACATCTGGAGTTGACATTGCTAACTTTATTACACATTTAAACTATGATAGGTCCACTGTGACTACCGTGTGTTGTATCTAAAGCTTACTTAGTTGCCTGGAAAATTCTTGGTTTATGCCAAGGATTTATCAGAGATAACATATATTTCCACTTTGAGTGGGCAAAACTAAGTTGCAATGTGTATTTTACTTCCTGAGGTTTTTTTGATAGTAAAAAACCTGATGTTTCCTGCTCAAATACTTCTCAAAAACTTCTACCTTTACTATTTTTTTCTCAATGTTTCTGGTATTTTAAACACTCTGCATATTCAGAATGTACAACAGTGCAGTTGTTGCAAGCAACCAGTAAGCAGTTGTAGTGGTAGGGATTTTTTTTTTTTAATAACACGACTTTGCCATATTATGCATTCATGATTGTCAAGATGCAACAGAAATTAAGGAGCAAATCTAACAGATGAGTTCAGGGGATTGGAGACTTCCTGCTAACACCATTTACTCCTGTATCCCTCTCTGTGACTTGCTTTCAAGCATCCCATGCAGGCTTGAGTTGAAGCTACAGGGTTCAAATGGGGCATGGGAAATTAATTTTACTCTTGTACTCAGAGTTTTCTGAAAGGGTACAAGCCCATATGGATACATGCCCTTGTCCTATTTTGCTTTCTTACAGGAGATCCAGAATGTTGGCTACCATGAAACACTAATGCATCATTCAAAGTCACTACAGGAAACCATATGGAGACTCCCAAGGAGTGTCCTTTGGTCCCCCAAAATGATAACCAAAACATCAGATTACTTTTGTCTTCTGTAAAATGAGCACACACACACCACCCCCAACAATAGCATCATGGAAGCATCTGTAATATGTTGGAATATGTGAGTCTGTTGGAATGTTACTCATTTTTACATATTGAGGTGAGATACTATCATAGCAGTAAAGACTTACTTTTTTATGTTACAAGTTCAAATAAAATTTTCTATAAAATACTATGGGCACTAAAAGCAAGTTACACTAAGTATTACAATTTCTTAATGCATGGTGCTTGGAGATGCTTATAACACTTAGTTCTACTGCTATAAATACACACAGACAATAAAATTGAAATATTTCACATCCAAGTGTGCACAGAAATTTTATCTTAATTAGAACACAATTACTCTTACTGGAAGCAGTTTCATTACGGTTAGCACTCAGTAGGTCTTGCCTCTTTCTTCCTGGGGAGAAAACCAATGGCTGGAGAATGCCATATCTAGTGTAGCATCTTTCTATAATTATCACAGAGATTTCAAATATTAGGTGCATTTATTTCCTAACTTTGTGGGAAGAAAGTGAACACAATTTATTTATGAGAACCCTGCTGTGCCAGCATTATTTGTGTTCTAATTTTTTCCGACAGTCTTTCCCAGGTATAAATGAGATGTCAAATCTAAATTAACACTGGAAACATGACCTGCCCGCCTCTATTGCTGCAAACTGACAGCTCAAACGCATATGTCAAATGTGAATCACCCTCACAGCTAACTAGAGACTCAGGATTGGCATACTGCTGAACAGCAAAACTTACTATGAAAACATCATCATAAATACTAAGGAATCCCAAACAATTCCATAAACTCTATTTTTCACTTCTTAATTAGTTTTTTCTTATTTTTACAGTTTTAGTTCTTAAAAATTAAATCTACAGAACTTCACAAAGCCTTCTTGCTTAACAAAAATATGGCTTTCAAACAAATCTTTTCCCCAGAGAACTGCTTTTCTCACAGCCAGTTCTTACACGCTATCATTTGGATTCTGCTTTGCCCCCTCCTTCCTCATAATCATAGGGAAAAAACACAACCTGGGATAAAATGCAGATGGTCATTTTAACAACCCTCCTATCCACACTGAATGCACCTATATACTTTTTGAATCTTTCCTTGAAAAGCAAGCCTGTTAGCTTTTGTCATAGCCTTTACAGAATGGAAAATGAAATTCCCTTCCTCTTTGTAGGAGCCTCCTGGTTGACTAAAGGTTACTGTGTCTCCTCTTCATTTTCTTTTTTTTTTTTTTTTTTTGTAAGGAGCCATTGTAATTAAGCTTTTCCTCTCAATAATCAGTTTCCTAGACTTGTATAATTTCAATTGCTCTCTCATGAACTTTATCCTACAGTCCCAATCTTTCCTGAAGCACAGGACCTAGAGGCAGAAAGTACTTCAGCTGAAATTCTCCAATGCTACCTCTTTTCCTCCTGTTAAAAGTTCTATAAAAAATCCTTCCAAAACAACAAATAAATCAAAACAATTCATATAAAAATAGATAATACAAGCAGAAGAAAGACATGGTGAACCCGTGTGTTTTCATTTACCAAACTTTGCTTCTCTTCAGATCACCAAAAAAGAGGTTTCTAGTTCACATGGACTAAAAAAGATCTGAGAATCTTAGAAGACTTGTAAAAGCTTAACATTTCATGTCAGATAAAAGTAGAGATGAAAAACTCCTATTCCTTTTTATGCAAATGATAAAACCATATTCTCCATGGGCCCCAAAAAGAACAGGAAGAAGGAATGCATTTTGGAAAATCATGCCATCAAATCAATAGAAAAATACAGGTCAATCAAAAACATTAAAGACTGGCAAGAAAACAAAATGTACTGTTTTATCATGTTGGTTTTCATTACCACACCTTCCAATATCAACTTATCAGTCATGGCTAAACATAGTTTATGCAATTGCACTGAAATACTTTTTAGCTCGTAAGTGTGAGGGACCCATCCGTGGTCTTTCTCTTTTGGCAAATGAATACTTGCTTAGCACCTCAGATTTCAGTACTTTCCCAGTTCAGTGGCCAGCCTCTCTTTTTCCTCTGTCATTTCACCTTACCTCTCTACCTTTCAAAACAAGACTTCTGCCTATACATAGCACTGCAATTTTCTGTTGATCCACTTTATCAACAGCATCCTTGTATCACACAGGCAAGTTAACACCATTACTTATTCTCATCCAAAAAGGATCTATTTTGCCATAGATCTTATAACACATTGGTGTTGGTTCCTGAACTGAAGTTGAGGCCAAGAAACAGGAGTAGAAACAGTGGATGGAAATATTCGTAATTCACAGCATGGGGGAATTCCAACCCGCCCCTTTTCCCACAGTACTTTTAGTGATGCTCTAGGAGCTGCAAGAGCCTGGTAGTAGCAGGAGAAGAAGTACATGGGCATATGGTTACACAAGTATGTACAGGAGTGTCATGGCTTCAATTAGAATAGAGTTAACTTCTTTACTAGCAGCTGGTTCTATGCTATGTTTTGGATTTGGGTTGAGAAATATTTTGGTAGTGCACTGGTGTTTTTAGTTGTCACTAGGCAGTCAAAGCCTTTTCTGCTCCTTACCGCATCCCACCAGCAGGTAGGCTGGGGTGCACAAGAAGTTGGGAGGGGAACATATCTGACCCCAACTGACCAAAGGGATATTCCATACCATATGATATCATGCTCAGCATATAAAGCTGGGGGAAGAAGGAGGAAGGGGAAGATGTTTGGAATGATAGCCTTTGTCTTCCCAAGTAGCCATTACGTGTGATGGAGCCCTGCTTTCCTGGAGGTGGCTGAACACCTGCCTGTCAATGGGAAGTGGTGAAAGAATTCCTTGTTTTGCTTTGCTTGCATGCACAGCTTTTGCTTTACTGATTAAATTATCTTTATCTCAACCCACAAGTTATCCTCACTTTCACTCTTCCGATTCTCTCCCCCATTGCAGCTTGAAGGAGGAGTAAGATAATGGCTGCATGGTTCTAGCTGCTGGCTGGTGTTAAACCATGACAAGGAGTCAACAATATTTCTAGGTGAAGTGAAGGATTCAATATTAAACCAACTGCATTCCACCTCAGCAATTAATATAGATGACAGCTATGTAGGAAGTAGCCATTTCCTGAGCAGCTAATTAGAATACTCCTCAGAATAAACAAGAATAACATCTAGTCATTATTGTAATTATTCATTTCTGTGCCAGTCACTTTGCCTTCTCAGGGTACATTAACGTACTTTAGAGATGGCAAGCACAGCTGAACAAACATCATATTGCACCTGAAATTACTGAAGCACAAATAATGAAGACAGTATATTGATGGTTCTGGGATAGCAATATGAAGTCATTACCAAAAGACAACAAACTAGATGCTGTCATATGTCAAAGTCTAAGTCACCCTTTGGCAAGACACGCATACAGTACATACAAACTGCAGTTATATGCCTAGATAATAAATATACCAGTCATACAGGTTCAAACATCTGGTCCATGTGCAAATAGGTGAATTCCCAACAAAGGATTACATAGATATTCTAGCCAGAACAGAGGTATACATGTTTGAACTGTTTCAAGTATTCACAGTTGCGCTACTTAATTTACATTTCATATTTCTGATATGTGTAAGGTTTATCAGCAAATATAGATATGAAACATCTCCGTGAGATAAGTTAGAGTTCTAGAATTCAGCAAATCAGCCATGTGGGAAAACCCATTCATTGCACTACTCGTCGAACAGCTTTTGAGTATCTGAATGATCAGGTTTTTTTACCACAGCCATCTATCGCTCTATGAAAAGCTGATCTCTCTCTAACTCCCCACAGCTAAGTACCACTCCTGAAGTGAATTCCACCAAACAGCTTTCTATCAAAAATTTTCTTTCTGTGTATGCAAGGTCAACATTACAAATTAAACATTTCTTACTATTGCAATATTGAAGATTTTAAAGCCACTCCCTTTAAAAGTGTAAGTTTATACTGCACTACCTGTAAAAACTGGGTGTTGATAAACGTTAACTTCAAATCTCAATTACTCTAGTATTTGAATGAAGCAATATAGGCAAAAATGCACCTGCATTCCAGGATGCAAAATGTGATATGATTCCACAAAATCATTACAGAATAAAGAAGAAAAGCCACAGAAACATTTTTATGATAAAGAAAGGGTCATAATAAACATTTCTTGCAAGTCTTTTATCATTTCTCCTTTGACAATGTCACTGCCAAACAGTTGCATAACATCAGCAGACCCACATAAAACAAACATATCATGTCAACAAATGACAACCACCCACCAGCAAACACTGTGATAGATCAGAAATAATACAAGAGTTGGATGAATCCCCGTGTCATTCCCAAATTAAAATCACAAAATATTGACTAGGAGCAATTTGAACAACCACCTGGCCTCATTACATTAAGATTTCAAAACCTGACCATAACTGGTTTCAACCAGTGCTATATATATTTTTCAGGTATAGCCATATTCCATAAACAAACTTGAAAAGAGATATAGTAATTCTTAATGGGAGGTTTTGTGACATTGGGAAAAATGGCAGTAAAACAGTAAACACATTTGAAATCATTCTTCCCCCTTTCTTTTCTGATAAGATTTTTAATATATTCTTATTTTCATATAAGAAAACAATTAACTGTCTCATACATCATGATGGAGTATACATTTTTACATCAGACAAAAGATATTAGAGTATGAGCTCAATGTGACTTTAGTTTTAAAATTTCTTAGATTCATCTGGAAAGGTCTCCTGTAACTTAATTAACAGAAACATCTAAACGTATGTCTACCAAAACCAGTACATGTGATGTGATCCAAGAAGGAGCGGAGCGGAGAGGAGAGGAGATTTGTGGTCCTCAAATCGGGACAAAGAGGAAGGAAATGATGTTTTCCACTTAAAACTACTGGATACCATTTGTTGATCCTTAATGATACAACCAAAAAGTAAAGGACCATCTTTACCCCAAGAACTTACGTCCTAATTTGGCCTGTCTTGAAACTCCATTAGCCTCTTAGGTCCCATGCAGGAGATGGACCCAATATCTCTTTACCTGCACAAGATGCTGGCTGAAAAGCATGACGATATTTGACAACTTTACATCCTCTTTGAAGAAGGCCAAATGCACTTGCCTTTACCAATACCAAGCCCCAGTGGCAGTCCTCTGAGATGTAAGAAAAGAGCCCTGGGCATCTTTTTACTCTTCAATGGAGAGGAAGTCCACACTGTTAAGCCCCCTACAGACATGAAGCACATTTCCAACAACCATGCCAGCTATGAGAGCAGCCCCCACCAGCAATAGTAATTCTTACAAGGTGTTTAGGGCATAAGGGAACAAATTTCTAATGGCAGGAAACTGGGATGACAAAACAGTGCTCAGCCTCACCCCCATGCCCATCTGACACTTGGACAGCCTGGGAGGAGGAGAAAGGGATGCAGGGCAGAAAAGAGGCTCACTGGCTCTCACTGGCCAGGCCAAAGTAGTTGACAATGTCAGCAATGCTATATGTCAAAAGCAGTGTGTCATATAGCTTCATTTCACAGAGACTTGCTGCATTTAAGCTGGAAATACATGAAAGCATTCTCAAGTAGGAGGCGGTTGGTTAAGCTGTTGGTTAATATTTGTAATGTTTCTGAAGTTTTTATTTAGTTACTTAAAATAAACTCCTCCACATATCCTGCCCGAGCTGCTCTATCAGCGAGGAGTGAGTATACCATCAAGTTTTCTTTGCCAGTCATGAAATTGCTCTGTTAAATCCCCACGCTGGTGCAGAAAGAAGAACCTGCTCCCAAGTCTCCAAGGGCAGGCTCTCTGCTCTCTCCTCACTGTCACAAGCCTTTAAACCAACACTGGTTTTCCCATTGGAGGGGAAAGCATTCCTGCACCATGTGATAGGCTTCTAAGCTTGCCTGGGGTGCTGCAAGGAGCTGACAGAATGAGCCAAGCTTATCAACTGGTTATGTTTCCTCTTTCCCACTAAATTTGCTGTGAATTCACACATCAAACTCTGGCGGAAAAAGCAGGGAATGTGCAAACCTGCAAAGCTTCACAGGAAGGAGACCCGAGCCCTAGAGATCAAGGTACAGACAGCCACAAAATGCATTTTTAACAGTGCAACAACTCACAACCCCATGTCAAATCCTCCCATTAACAATCGACCAAACAGTTATTACAGCAGTTCCACTTAATCCAAATTAATATCTAATTCCATAAATTTGCAGTTTAGCCATTTTTAAGTGCAGAAGCTAGAGACGTTTCATGTGTGGGTGTGCCTTTTGACACTGACACTTCTGCTTCATTTCTGCAAAATAGCATCCTGCAGCCTGTACTGCTTTTCATCCTTTTCTGTCTCCCAATAAGTGTTCCTAGCCCATCAACCATATTGTAAGATAAGCCATTGCATCTTCTGCTTGAATCAACATCAATTTATGTCTCTTCTTTCTTCTTCTTTTGTTAGGCACTACCAACTCCAAAATGGAGTATTCAGAATCATCTTGTATACATTTAGCTATTTATATTGATGGCAACATGGCCAAACCTTCTCATGTGTACTGTACTTATCACTATGTGTAATATAGGTTACAGACCTGGGACTTCAAAAATATTCTGAATATCTGATTTAAAAAAAAAAAACAAAAAAACAAACAAACAACAAAACCAAAACGAATGAATGGTCACAAGAAAAATATAGAGCCACCACTTGCTGGAAAACCTGTAAACAATATATTGAATGAAGAAACTTGAAAAAGTCAAGATCTGTGCAGCATTTAAGTCCCCAAAGATGTAGTTCTGAGAAATAACTGTAGCTCAGCTACAGCTTTTTTTCTTACAATGGAGTCAGAGCTTGGTCATCTCCAAGCTAGATATATCTTTTAATCCAAATTAGATGACTGATGTTCATCCCACCCGCAGGGATAGGTATATTTACACAAGAAGATTTTTTAATCCCTTTCTATCTGTCACACCATGGCACTGCATTCTCAGACACCTTTCAAAACAACCGCTTTGAATATCTATTCCTTCTGGAAACATTAGGCTTTTTTTGTTTGCTCAGTGGAACAAATAAACAGTAATCTCTCAATAGCTCATGCTTGATATGCAGCAGAATTATTGCCTTATTGCCAATATTTCCTACAATGGAATGGGCCAGCACAGGCCATTTTAGTATTTATAAAACCCTACTCTGATGAATTTCTTCTAGGCAGAATTAAAATGGCAAGCACTCTAAATACGAAATGAAGGGTAAAGTGGAAGCTGCTTCTAGGCTGACACCTCTAACCAGGACATTTAAAAATACAGTGGAGTGGAGTGAGAATCAATCAACCTTAAGAGTAGAAAAGTTTATTTAAGAATACAAATGCCGAAAGACTGCTGTGGAAAAATAAGCTGGTAGCTCAAAAAACCATAAAAAAAGTTATAGTTGGCAGAGAAACCTTTCTAGAGGATTATCATGGTGTATTCCAAACTGTGCTATTACACCAGGTACAGAAAAGCATACAATTGTACAATAGTGCTGAGAGCTGCAAAGATGGCTGAAGAATACTACTAGTTAAAGATCACGTTCACCATTTGTCTTCCTCATCAAAAGCATTTACACAGAAACTTCTAGACACAGAGATGCTGAAATCTTGGCTGTACTATAAGTTACTATTGATTCAGTTTGTTTGAACTGTATTTGCTCTCGATCTTTACATAATGTATGGATTAATCATCAGCTAATGTAAGGAAATCTAGTCTATCAATTTTATTTTTTTTAACACAAGATACCAGGACATAATCTTAGAAAGGTAGTAGTCCAGACTTCAAACAACAGAAACTAAATTTGATTCTAAATTGTAAATCCGCTCCAGTAAGCCAAACCTAGTCTTAAATCAACTTACCCTAAATGTTGACAGCTGCTAAAAATGATCTCCAGAATTTGCTTTGCTTGCAGATACTTCCTAACTCTGCCTAAATACAGTGATTCTCTCAGTTATACATATTGGATACATATCGTAACATTGTACATATTACGTATTATAAAAAATAATGTACATTTTCTCCCCTGATTTCAAATTTAGATGCATACAACATACCAGAGAATTTGTTCAGCAGAATATGACAGTGACTCAATAAATAGCTGTCATCTGTTTAAGCCAGAAAAAGGCAATCTCGGGCTACTTAATAGGGACTAGTTCTTCTAAATTATCCTAGACTTTCTCATAAAACTTGTTTATGCCTTTTGTGTAGTAAGCTATGTATGATTTGTACTTTTTAATTACTGCAATTTCCTTCTCTTAAATGAACTTCTTTACTTCATTCATTGCTTTAACACTACCAGTGATCACGAAATGCCAGTTCAATAAACAAACTCTGTAATTTTAGTATCATAAATCTCCCAAGACCTAGTTTTGATGACATGGTATCCTACTAAAATATGTATCATGCTAAATTCTATTATTTCATTAAAAATATTTTGTAGCTTCTAGTCAAATAGCATAGCGTCTTGCTTATCAGAAACATGACATCAGTTAATAAGCTTTGTTCAGCTCAGATTCAGAGCTCTGTTTTAAGCCTCTAAAATAACCAAAATATTGTACTATCTTATCTGGTTAAATTTAAAACCAGTAATTCATAAGAGTGAATTCTAAGATCTTTTTTATATTCTGTATCATTATGCTAGGCAGTAAAAGCTGTAAAATAACACAGAACTGCCTACGGATATTATTATCTGAGATTGTATTTTGTAAATCTGCAATGGAAGATCCTTTTGGTTTCCTAGGCTGTTCATTCACTGCATCCAGATATTTATCAAACCACTGTCTGTAAGTCAGTGACAAAATGGTGTATTCTGAGAACACTTTTTGACCTATCAACTGCGATTTTAAACATATTTATAAAATTCCAGAGCAGAAGTCTACTTACTACCTTACAATCAAGAAAATATCTATTAAAAGTGTATGGGGGGAAAAGGAAACATAGCTTCCTGCATGAAATCCACTTTGGCTTCAGTCACTTGATATTTGTTTGTTCTCTGTGTGCTGTACAAAATTACTGAACCACACTGAAATGACACTTTGCCCTTGGGTGCAATGGGATGACAGATTAAATGAGTAAACGGGAGACTTGGAGCTTCCTCCGAAGGGAAAAAATAAGCTACTTAAATATTTTCAAAGCTTTTTCAAGTGTCAGCGGTTTTGTTTTTTTTTTTTTTTTTTTTCAATCAAGAGAGTAATTATTTAGTGAACCAACTTGAGTCTCTTAAAAGTAAGGAGCATGAAGGAAATGGATGGGACGTGGAACTTGATTAGTTCACCCACAGCTGTGACTGCCTTCATAAACTCCTAATTTTAACCTAAAGATACATAAGTCTCTTGCTTACATAAGGAAAGACAAGTTTCATCATCAGCTGATGCATCAGAATACTTCTTTCTGTTGCATCACAAATGAAACCACTAATTGTGCTTCAACTCCAGCAACTAAATAGATTTTATAATGTTTTGACCCTTCACCATAACTTAAGGGACCCTTATACGGCACAGTAAAAGAAGAGTCAAATTTCAATTAGATCAGGCTTCAGGCTCATACTAATTTACAATTTCTATAAGAATTAAAGACAAACTGCAATAGCTCAATACTCATACAGGGTTTTGTTGCAGTCAAATACTTACATAACATTCACTAGTAATTTCACGGAGGAGAGACTCAACCTCTTATCTCTGAATTAAAGAACCTCCTTTGAACAATTTTAGTATTTCACAAGGGATGCTTTACAACATCTGAGTGTTTCCCAGTTTCAATTATGTAATTTCCCCCCGTTTTCTCTTTGGTTATGTTTTATAAATATTTGTTACTGAAGAAGAATATTTTCTTCTCTTTTTGATTTATATAGTATATGTCTTCCATCAAAATAAATTACAAATGGAAACCCCTACCTCTGAGAATAAAGTGACAAACTCAAACATAGGATCAGAAATACTAATTTATTGAGCTCATTGATCCAATGAGCAAATTAAAGAAATAGGCAAACACCACCTGATTTGTAGTCTTCTGGTTTCATTTTAAGCAGCTATTTAAAAAGGAAAGCAGATGATAATGTCAAGGTCAACAAGACTCATGCAAGAACTCACTTTTTTTCTGAAAGAAAGTATATATATATCTTTTGTATAGCACAAGAAAATTAAGAAATAGTCTTACTTAGTTTCCGAAATTTTTCAGGGAATTGAAATCATAGGTGTTATAGCACTGTGAGCCAAGTGTGAAAAAAACAGCCTAAACTAAAGACAGAGGAGAACAGCAGAAAGAAATCCTGAGACACTTCTTCACACAACTGATGTCCCACACTAAAAGAAAACTGGAGCTTCAGTAGAAATATTAACATGAGAAAACACTCCCAGAACACTTATGAGATAATGATAACAGCTTAGTCTTCCCAGACAAAAGCAAGAAAGAGCATGACGATAGTTGAGGGTATGTGTTAGGGCACACTTTTAATTCACACGCATTGAAAAATGCTGACGTGTATTAAGGACAATCTATAGCTAACCACAGAAGCTTTCCTGAAGCAGACAGGTTTGACTTCCCCTATGAAGAATGACTACCAGAGCTGAGGTTGTTCAGCAGAGCCTGCAGTGACAGGACAAGGGATTGGACGTAAGGAAGAAATTTTTCATGATGAGGGTGGTGAGACTGTGGAACAGGTTGCCCAGCCAAGTTGTGGATGATCCATCCCCAGAAGAGTTTAAGTTCAGGTTGGGCAGGGCTCTGATCTAGTGAAAGATGTCCCTGCTCGTGAGAGGTGGGGGTTGGACTAGATGATCTTTGGAAGATGTCCCTTCCAACTCAAACCATACTAGAAGTTTATGATTGCACAATAGTTCTCCTACCTTGAGACTAAATGGATGCCTCATTGAAGTTCTGGTATGGAGCTGCAGATGTGAAGTCAACAGATGCCGATTGCTGAGGCACCAACACAACTACGAGGTTCCTTGGGGGCTGAGGTGTTTTTTGGGGCGTGGTGATGACACAGGCTACATTGCTAAACTGCTTGCAGCTTGGATGTGATGGAGGTCTATCAAATCTGAAACAGGATAAAGAAGATCAACAGATAATGACTGATTACCATCTTTTTTTGAAAAATATGGGGCACTAGATTTAAGTAGCTGATAATAGGTACAAAACTAAGTACTCTTGCACAATGTTGAAGATACCAAAAGTCCATATTGCTTCAACTGGTAACTAGGCACATCTGCAGAAGAAAGATCCATCATAGGCTAGTCAACACAAATATGAAACTTTGGGCTTACCAAGTCCCTAATTCTTAGATTATTACAGGCTGGGAGAAGATTTTGGAGCAGTATCTCTCATTGAATGCTTTGCCCCAGTCCTATATTTTTCCCCATGGTAGCTGCTATTCCTCATGGCTGAACACAGGATATGGCATACGGGGCTAAATGGAATTTTAACCTGGTAAAATACACTTGTCATTATATTAACAATGTCAAGCCACAGTTCCACCAGATTGAACTGTTCAGTGTCAAACCCAACATAAAGACTTCCCAACCTATTCCTCTTGGGCTGTATCACAGCTAACTCAAGTTTTTGTTGCAATGAAACAAGCGGGTCTGCATGATGGAGTAAGCAGAAATTCCTTTAATTGCTCCATTATAGAAGAGGCTATATTGTGAAACTGTAGCTTCAGAATTCACCAGCAAGCAAGAGCCAAGGGTCAGGCAGCAGGAAACTAGAGAAGTTGTGAATATGTGTCCTTGTACAGAGGTTAAAGAAATAAACCCACGGTACACAGGGCAGGCTGAAAAGGCAGTGATGGTGTTTCAGGCAAGGAAATTGCCTGCTGTTTGTTCTTCCTGCATTCAGAAAAAAATATGCTTTCTGTATCCTGTTTGTTAATAAACAGAAGATCATTAAAGAGATAGTTGACTCTCATAATTCATTTTCACCCCCAAGCAGAAGCAGCCTGGCAAGGGTCCAAATATTGGCCTGAGTAATTTTGCCGTGAGGCAGCAGAACTTTCCAGAACATGAACAATGAGTCAGATATCATCTCCCATTAGAAGCAAAGCATTAAAAATAAAAATTAATAGTCATACAATGATGCAAAGAAATAAAAATAACCAAATAATCAGTATCTTTTTCATTTTCTGGTTTTCCTCCTCATTTTCAGACCAGTGGTTTTCAATGATTCTCAGTGCTTCAAAGCCTTCTTGGAAGAGTACAGCCCTTCATAAAGTAAATAAAAACCTGCTAACAAGAAGTGTATTTTTCTTGGTGCTCTTTCCTCCTTAGAGTTGCCTATTGACTGTGCACATCTATAGGTTAAAAAAGTCTTGGAAAACAGAAGAGTGGCCAATTGACTTCCATCAGGCATCAAATTATCAAGGATAGAAAAACAGCTAATACTACACAATTTATCTCAATTTATTTTGCTAAGATTTGATTCTGTCACTTTTCACATTTGTTGTTCAACTGCTAATGTAACAAACCCACAGGCAAAGCAGAAGACACAATTCTGGCAGTCTTGTTTCATCATAATTATCTAATCAAATCTTTGCTCGCTCGTTCATCGATATTTTTCAATTTACAATGAAGACACTGCTAATATAGTACACCCAGACACTTCCTCATCCTACCTGCTACAAAAAAAACCCCTAAACCAAACAACAACAACAAAAAAAACCAAACCAAAAAACCAAAAACAAAATCAAGAAACCCAAGATTACTGTTTTGAACTTTGGGTGTTTCATACTGAAAACTACAGTAAAGTGAGGACAATATAAGATTTACAGTTTTGTACATAAGTTTGACTACCTAGTCTATAAAAAGTTTTTAGAAAAGAGCTCCTAGTTGTGCTGATTTTGGCTGGGGTAGAATTAATTTTCTTCATAGGAGCTAGTACTGGGTTATGTTTTGGATTTTTGCTGGAAACAGTATTGATAATGCAGGGATGTTTTATTTACTGGCTGAGCAGTCCTTACACAGTCAAGGCTTTTTCTGCTTCTCACCCCACCCATGTGTAGGCTGGGGGTGCAGAAGAAGGCTTGAAAGGGAAGGGGGGATAATATCAGGCTTGCCTGTGACAAGCTGTGGGATGACATGCCAAGGTTAGAAGCACAGGGTGCCAGTGAGGGACCTCAGCCTGTTGCTCTGAGATGTGCTGGCTACACTGCAGCACACTCAGAGTCTTACAGAGATAAGCCAGGCATTCCTGAGGTAAAAGAAGTGAGAATGACCACTGAATTGGCTCCCTCTAGCACTTTTCCAGAATTCTGCAACTAAATCCATACACCAGAGTCAGTGACTGCTTGCATGTAGGAGGTTTTTTCACATTTGTAGTAGCAGCTGCCTATAGAGTGCTCAGGGGAACTAAACTCATCCAACCCCCTGCCTTTCCACATCTTCACCTACACCATTATAACTCTCTAGTCAAAGCCCCACTCCTGAGACTTAAATCAATCGAATAGTTGAAGGATCTGTGCAACTTGAACAAGAATGAGAGTGCACCTGAAATTAGTGAATGTTTAAACCGAAGGAAACGCTGACAGTGTAATAGCACTAAAAGTAACAGAAAGTGAAGAAATTGCTTTGTCAAAATACTCAATATTAAGCATGTAGGATTCTTCGAGCGCTACCCCAGTCCTTCCCCATACTGACAAAACTTAGCCTGGAGCAATTGAACAAGATGTTCTAGGAAAGACGAAACACAGCCTGGACAAATATTGGTGTTATTAACAAGTAAGTTCAGTCACTTCTGGATCCAAGTATGATAAGGCAAAGAAGAAAAGACACTATATGACTGCCCTTAAAAACTGCAGATTTAATAAGAGCACAAGACAATGTAGTAAGGGAAAAAAATAAGACGGTCTCTTAAAACAGGTTTAGTGCATATACAGTATTTTGCTGACTATCAGTGATAACCTAGGAATCATCTAAGTCTAATGCGATGGAAGTTATATAACTATTTTATAATAGAGGTAACTTCTTGAGGAGGGATGTGAAGACGGGTAAGATGTTTGGATGAAACATAGCACTCCAAACATTATATAGATATATCATCTCACCTCACAGCAATTTCTCTTGTAAACTGCAGTATAAAACACAGTGTAAGATAATACAAGAAACTGCTTAAATCAGCGTAAATGAACATTTATTGAAACATACATAAAAGGCACAGAGAAGTTAGACCACACTTGACTTCAGTTATGGCAGCAGCAAATAAGATCACCAAAAAAACCACTCGAGTCTGAATGAGAAATGAGACAAAATTGCCATGCACTGAAGGGAGCAAATGATCCTGGCAGATGGAAAACAACAATTTTGTTTGCCTTTTAAATTTTTTTTATTAGTAACTGATATATTTTGGCCCCATACAGATTAAGAGGATTTGAAATATGTAACACTTGTTTGCATTATACAGATAAAGAAATTTTATTGTTAATATAGATAGAGGGGTTCTGCTCTGAGATGTTCCCCCTACACTGTTAATATAGATTCCCAATTGCATAGGCAAGGAGTTATTTTTTGTACACACTTTCAAAAAATTATAGAATCTTGGAATCATTTTAGTTAAAAAATACCCTTAAGATCTCAAATCCACCCATTAGTACCACACCGCCAAGTCCACCACTAAACCATGTCCTAATCACCACATCTACACATCTCTGAAACACCTCCAGGGATAGTGACTCAACACCTTCCCTGGGCAGCCTGTTTCAGTGCTTGACAACCCATTCAGTGAAGAAATTTTTCCTAACATCCAATCTAATCGTCCCCTGGAGCAACTGGAGATGTCCTGTCCTATCACTTGTTAATTGGGAGAAGAGAACTGACCCCCACTTTGCCACAACCTCCTTTCTGGTAGTTGTAGAGAGCACTCCTCACAAGGCTTGTGCTCCAGACTCCTCATCAGCTTTATTGCCCTTCTCTGAACACACTCCAGCACCTCAATGTCTTTCTTATGTAGGACGTAAGACTTTCCAATAGCTGGGAACCAGCTGACAATGCTCAATGTTCAAATTTAAGGTCCTGGCTAAAAATGTAACTACTAAAAAAAATAATCTATGGATTCATATTGCAGCCATCATACCAGTCATTTTCAAACAGAAAAGATGCAAATACTCTATTTGCATTATTCTTTAATCATTTTGCTGCATGTTTAATATTTAAACCAAAGTTCTTTTAATGTAGTTCTGTGAGAATTTTTTTTTTTCTGGGGCAGACTCCTTGAAATTCATAGGTTTCCAGATCAAGCCTGAAAGTTAATGCACATGACATATACAAATACACTAATTTTATATGACTCTCGCAGGAGAAAAAATAGGTTTAATTATGGTAAATTCTATGAACTATGTCTTTCATTTCCTTCCTTACCTTTCTAGCTCTCAGACAGAAACAAACTGAATATTTGCACTGTGGGATTCACGAATCCCACTGTCACAAGGACCCTCTTAAAGAAAAAATGTGAAAAGATTAAGATTTCTAAGATGCCCAGGATTTCTTAACATATTTAGTGCCTCTGTTCCTCCTTTCTGACACACACTTATCTTTCTTCTGAGCAATATCAAAGATGCACTAAATTTATCTTGGCCTTCACTTACTTTCTGATTTTAAGCCATCCAAGTATAGAAAAAAAAAGTACTGACATGGAATGACATTCATGCCTTAGCAGAATGTCAGCACAGGGCTTTTATAATGCCTAAGAAAGAGGGATTGCTACTTAAGACCAAATTTGCTTCATTCAGTGACAATGAAAGTACTAAACCTTAGAGACTGACTATTTTAATAAATGTTCCTGACAAGGGCTTGTGTCAATCAATGTTCAGACCACATTGCATTTGCTATAATCCTGCCATTCTTCTTTTACATGAGGATCTGGGGTTGTATTCTTATTATTCCAGATATCAGGACTGTATAACCTCTGATTTTCTTTAGGAAATGGCTCTCCCAATCTGTTCTCAGTTTGCAAAGATGAGTTACCAAGGAACAAGTACTCTATTTAATAATTACCACCTAAGTTGTATTAACATGAACACTTAAACTGACCTTATTTATTTCATACTTATACACTTCCTGACTCCAAACGATTTGCTCTGTCCGTATGTTAGTATGATCCGCCTATCAAACTTGTTAAAAAAGGCACTACTCACAAAAATGGAAGCTGAGTGCCTACTGGGGACAAAACATTGTAAAATATTTTGTAAATGAGGCAACAAGTTTTCTTGTCTCTTTTTTAGCTTTTCTACCTCTCCAGAGCTTTCCCAGCTCTCAGTCTATGGCAGCATGGTATCACTCCCCCAACTCAGTTTTCACTGAGTGTGTGCTCCAGATTATGTTTTCCTGTGCACAGTAATTCGAAGTTGCAGAGTAACATTATTAATTAATAATTACTCATCTTAGAAGTTATTATCTAATACATTCATAATTGATTAATCACAACATAAGTTCGACTGTGAAGTGGAAACAAAGTAGCTGTGCTTTGAAAAAGCTCTCTGATTACATCCATATAAAACAAGACACTCTTTGCTCGTATAAACTTTCTTGCTTATTAGCTTGCATGACACATTCATAAACATTTTTGCTCTGCATGATTCAGTGCCTCTGAATTTTAATAGTCCCTTTAGGTAGAATCACTGTAGAGAAACTGATTTAAGAAGCAGAGTTAAAGTCAGTGAACAGCGGTAGAATTCGAGGAATCACAGCTGATACTTTGACTGTAGGATTTCCTCAGAAACATGCAATGTATTAAACTGCATGCATTCAATCAAGAATGTATTCTTGATAAAAATTTTACAAAACACCTGCCAAATATGAAAATAGTTATTATAAAATAATCTCTAAAGTATATCTTCTTCTTTTGAAGAACCCTGACAAAACAACAATAGCAATGTACTCAGAATTTACATTTATAGTTGTTAGAAGGCTTTACCCTGCAAGTAAATGTTATCAAGCTGTCCAATTAATTCCTTAAAGACCATCAAAGAGCATCATTAATTGCATGAAACAGTTAAAAGTAGATACTTATCTTCACTGGAACTGGAGTAGCCAAACAATAAAGGTGATATATTTAATCCCTAATCTGACAGAAAATCAATATGAAAAGGCTCTGTGTGACTCCTCACTGTAGTCATCCAGTAATTATTGTCCCTTTTTTTTTTAAAAAAAAACACACCCCACATTCTATAAGTAAGCATTTAACTTAGGGCTTGTGAAAACACTAAATATAGCAGCAGGCATGTTGCTTGGCTGCACGTTGCAAAAGTGTGACATTTGGTATCCAAACTGTGATGATATGGAAAAGATGAAGGAGAAAATGGTTTAGAAAGGATTAGGCACTGCAACTTAAATAGGACACTATACGTAAGATACCTGTATACGTTACAGGTATACATTATATAATATCTGCAAATCCTTTTTCCTTGCCTTTCTGCCAGTTAGGAATTTAAAAAAACCAACAACCTATCTGTGCTTGAGTTCTTAGAAAACAGATACAAACAAAATCAAGTTGAAAATGAGAAAGTAGACTGCCTTTACTTACGCACAGATGACTACTTTGGAATGGCTGGTCAAGAATTATAGCACTTACAGCAGTTATTATGTGTGGACATGAACTGCTGAGATATCCTGGTTTTAGGCCCAAATTATAAGCTGTTCTATATTGAGTGACAATACATGACAGCTTTAGTATGTTATTACATAGGTTTTGCTCTATGAGGGAAGCAGAAAAAGCAACCATAGGAAATATTCAAGTACAAAAATATTAATAATGAAATTCTAACTCTATTGAAGATATTTTCCAAGACAGAGGTAAATTTCTCCATGACAATGGTAGAACACCTTGCATGAACACTCGCATGCCTCAGTTTTTCTAGTGTGAAAGTTTAGAAAAAAAAGAATCTGCTAAGTGCAAGCAGAGTGAACTTCATGCCCCACCACAGCCTCCTCCCCAGCACCCTGCCCATCCCAAGGCCTATGAAGCGCTTACGTCCCACTTTGGCTAAAATTTGAATACCACATTTTGTCAAGTTACGTAATTTTCAGAACAAATCATGCATCATGTATTTGGTAGTAATATTTCCTACTTGAAATTAAAGTGGTCTACAAACTCCCATTTAGTTACACAAATACTATTAAAAATGCATATAACAGTTTTTCAGTAATGTAAAAGATTAAATTATGAATTTAAATGAGGAATGATTACAGACAAACAGAAGAGCATACCCTGCCTTCTAGGTTCTTAGTCCTATTAATATTCTGGGTTGAGAAACAGCTCATTGTACTTCTGAAAACTGCTGGACTTGCACTTCTGTTCAGTAAGTTGTATTTTATGAAGAAGGTTATTTAAAAAATACCTGGGAGTCTTTCCCCCTCCTGAAGCTCAGCTATTCATCTATTATAACTAGACTTTTTCTTACTAAACAGGAAACTTAAATTTCCATTTAAAATCTGTTCTCTTGCATGAAAAGGCAACCCCAAATTCTGTTACCTAACAGGCTAAAGCAATGGCAAATGCTCTGGTCTTCTGCAAACCCATTTCTCCTGTCCCTATAATCCAGGCCAGGGGACTCTCTTGCTGTTAAGTCTGGCTACAGGAAAAAAATCATAACCCAGACAATCCTTTTATAGGGGAAGAATCATCCTTACTGGGATGAAGTGGAAAACATGTAGAAAAAAGCTTTCACTGGTATACACAAGCACTTTGAAGAAGCTCTCCTGTGAACAGAAAGGGCTGGGGTGACTGGTAACACTTAGTCCATACTCCTTAGCTCCCAAAAAAGCAGGACAGAAAGGAGAAGAAATGCAGAGCACATAATTATTTTAGAAACTTTCAGGCCAATGGGAAAGTACATAAATAAAATATCTACCAAAAATTTTCTTGTTCTCAAAAGTGGAAGAAAAATACACGGGGAAGATACCTCATTGGAAAAGAATCTTGTTTTATACATCCAGGGTATAGTCAGAGCTGTGCTACCTATATTTTAACTTCTGTTCTGAGAACAATCAAAGGGAATGAAAGACAGGTTTCTCTTGCTAAGCAGGACCACTTTCAGTTAGTTTTTTGTGCTGTCATAGCTCTTTATTCATCCAAGAATACATGGAGGACAAAATTATATATTCTAACTCATATTTGAAAGCCGCATACAACCAGAAATAAATTTTGGGCTTAACCAAATATTTTCCTTCCAGCTGCTCTGCAAAAAAAAAAAAAAGGAAATTCTATTATTAAATAACAGTGGTTTAAAAGACTTCCAGTGGGATTTGCCTTTTAAAAATCAGTCACTCAGTCACTTAGTCTCAGCAATTTTGCCAGTGGTTCCTCTAAAGCTGTGGAGACAGGGGCACATCTGGAGGCAGGGAAGAGGGTAATCTGTCCTCATCATTTAGGGATTTGGTCAAAAACATCCTTTGTTGGTGCTATTTCCACTGCCTAAAGGCAGACCCGAGACAATGATCTTAGACTAAACCAGTAACTTTGGACTGGTCACCTCGGGTGAGATGTACTCATCCAGAGCACCCTGACTAATGCCACTTGTGGGAAGCATTTGAGAATGAAAATTGAGAATGAAAAGTAAAATATGAAGCTTGCTAAAGAGCATCCATAATGCAGCAAAATTGTGACTCATGACCATCATGATTTAACAAAAAAAATAATTAATTTATAGAAAAAAGCTAAATATTATATGAATTGAAGAAAAATGTTTATTTATAGATGTGATTATTGTATTCCCAACAACTACAATCTCTGGGTAGCTGTACATAATTTAAATTGCAAAATAAATAACACTATGCTAAGCAATAACATTCATCAATTACATTGATGATTTTTTTAGCCCAATTTAATACTTATCCATCCTTAGATAAATAGATGATCCTTGGCTGACCAAAGCCAAATAGTTTCCGAGCTAACAGCCTTCCCACTACGTACATACCTCTCCCAGCCCTTACATTATACCCCCAAGCAGACGTTCAGCTACCAAAGCTGAAAACAAAAATTACAACATTAGCATTGACACAGCTATTTGTAGGTTAAGTGATGATGGCAGGTGAGAATTAATGGTGCTCAGCAATAGATTTATTTCCCAGAGAATCCCACACACTGTAAAACAAGGTCTCTTTGGCTTTATCAAATAAAAGACTTCCTCAACCGTGAGCGCCCAGTAACAGCATGGGAGACAAGCGTGCCAACAGAAATCAGCGCCAGCAGAAACACTGTATTAGCTGGGTCTTGTCTAACACCTAGATTTAATGGCATCAGTGGGAATAATCAAAGGCTATTAGCAGCTCACTAAGGTTTCCCTGTTCTCTGGAGAGTAACCAGTTAAAATTTGAGTCCAGTTTCCAGAGATGTTTCAAACATCACAGGCTCCCATCTTCCCTGATAGCAAAGAGACATTGATCACTCAAGCACTGTCTGTTGGCCACAACAAAACTGCCTTCCTGAGCCACCTACCTGCCTTCTAAAATTGCCATATAATACATTTCCTCTTGGAGATCCCTCCACTTTCAGGACCCTCAGATCACTCCTCACACTAGAGGAATATGGATAAAACTAACTGCTTAATTAGTGTCAGCATATCAGGTATTATCACGATGACCAGAACAGAAGTGTAATTAAGAGATTATATGGGTTATGCACAGAAATAATGCCTTCTTTTCTTAGCTATAAATAGATAGATTTTTTTTAATGATAAAAAAAATAAATATACATCAATATCGCTAGAGAGATTTTGGGATCTAAATAATATTTATTCAGACTGGGATATGAAAGTTCCAGCTTTTACAGTTTTTTGGGGGGCAAGAGGATTACTAAAAACTGCAGGGCGAACTGTTAAAGAGTTTAAGAGAATTCACATAAGTTTAATCAGGATTTGCCAGAGTAATATTTGATATATAAATAATTCAAGTTTGAAAAATGTGCCAGAAATCTGCATTCTGTTTCCCTGAAAGAAGACAACATAGCATTCATGCCTCATACATCTTTCCTTGTTTTAGTTCCGCTGTAACTATGAATAAGAGCATAAGCTAATATACATTTAGAAGGATAATGAAAACTAGTAATATTTCAGTCCGAATTTCTTCATCCTTTTGCACAAAGGTCCAGCTCCTCTGTGGAAGGCACTTCATTTTGTAAAGTTAAAAAAAGGACACTATATGACATTTCTGTAAAAAGTAAAACATCAAATTTATTCAAGATTTCTTAACAGAAAATAAATGGGTTTTCGTTTCTCAAACCTACATGAAATGAACACAGTCTGATAGACCGATAGACACAGCACAAACTAACAGTAATTATCATGATAGAAATTATTCCACCAATCCTTTTCAATCAATCACTGTAGCCAAGAAGGATCTCTGACGAAGTAACAAAATTGTTAGGAAGAACCACAACATAGTGATATTTTGCATACAATTAGTAAACCAAATGGAACTGCATTGGAGACAGAACAGCTGTAATACAGGAAAGTAGTGATCTACTGATTCAATAAACTGCATTTGTCATTCTCAATTTGTTTTACCATTTGGATTTTAATTACAAATCAAGTACCTAATCTAAGCTGAAACCAGATAATTCAATTTATGTCAGGTATGTGTTTCCAGAAAGTAATCAATCTAACATTTTAGAAAGAGGAAGAAAAAAGGTTTTCTTTTAGTTCATTATGATGAATTTGTTTAAATATGAAGAAACCACTGAGAAAATAAAAGCAATCAAAATAAAACAGCCATACAGAATTGTACATACGATGAAAGCTACTTTATATAAGAAACATTTATTATTTAAAATTTAAGAGCTAAAAAATATTGGTATTACTAAATTTTTCTTGTTCCCTGACGGCTAACCAATTACTCAGAGTCGACATGCTACAAGAACACAATCTTACAATACCATCCTGTTCAGTAAAGATTAGTAATAGAAAATAAAAACCTACCCTGTTGTTGAAGGCTACAATAGTCAGGTAGTACAGGATGAATAAATTCTTGTAGTAGAAGGATATCAGGATACACCAATTATTTTCTGTTTTCTCAGATACTCAGGCTATTGATATCTCAACAAGAGATCAATTCATTACACAAACAGTCTCAAGGTATTACTTTGTCTAACTCTAAACCAGATGCTCTGTCAAATAAGGTAATTTCTAAAACTATGCCATGTTATATCTGGTTCTGTCATGCTTTCCCCACAGCATGTGCTTCTTTGCTTATTGTTGCTCTAAGACACTAACTCTTGTCATGATACTTCAAGAAATCTGACTGGTGTCACCAAGTATCAAAGAGTCAAAGCCAGATCAGAAATCTTGCTGCAGGACAAGGTTCAATCTTGTTACAAATTTCCACTGAATAAAAAGAATGATCCTGAAACAGTTCAATACCATTTGCACAGAGGTGCAGGTTTTAGCATTATAGTTCTCTTATTTCTCATGAATTTAAATAGCTGCATCTCCTACAAAGTTGCTTGGATGTATCTCTCATATTGGACCGCTCTTGATCTTAAATCTAAGCAGCTCTGTAGTTATTTAAAGTCATATTTCAACTCAGTGGTGTTATTTATTTCTTGATGTCATACTGACTGCCTTCAGTCCTGCCTAGTATTATTTTGCTTTTGGACAGATTCCACATCATATATTAAAGAAAATATGTTTTGACCTAATCAGTCCAATTTGTACCTCCTAGGAGAGCTAGGTTGCCTCATGTCCTTGAACACACTTTCTGCATTACATTTTCAAATCAGATAGAAAGAAAAAAAAAATACATTTATTTGTTATTTTTGCAAAATGTTTTAGGAAATAGATATACATATATGCATAAGCACACATATATAATGAAAAGAACTGTGATATAATAATTACATGACTTATTCTGTGCAAGCACTTCTCAGAGTGATTTGGCCAAATCAAGAAGTGAAATTATTTAATTTATCAAAAAGCAACACAACTCAATTTTTACTGTGTTCAAAGCCTAATTTTAACAAGATCTATCTATCAGGAAGCAGTGCACCCTCCAGACTACGGGGCATCTTCATGCAGTGCTCCGAAGCTAAAATCACAACAGCCTTACAGGAAAGCATGACACTTCTCTGACGCATGGGAGCAAATTGCTGTATATAATTTGAATAACTGCATTATACAGTTATTGAAGTTAACAAGGATGTATATTACTTTTGGGCTCGCTTACATTACACATTATTACTTGCTCACTTACAGAAACCAAAAATCCCGAACTGCTAACATCTGCACTTTCATTTTCTCAGTCACTAACATAAAACAGTCAACTGCTTAGATATTGGGCACCTTCATCTCATGTACCTGGCTGGGAAGTCTTGATCTTGAAAATGCAATATATTTTAAAACTGGCTTACAATCAATTCTTTTTCCAGCACTGGACATCACAACAGATGCTTTTTAGTTTGAACTTTTATAAACTGTGCCAATAAAACACACAGAAGTTGTCATCAATAATTTGTGTGAAATGCATACTGCTCATCTCCTTGTTGGACTTGATAGACCACATGGAAGATCTACATGATAAGAATAAGAAATGCAGCAATCTCATCAGTATAATTTTTATTGTGATAGTGATATATAGTTCATAAATATGACAAATAGCTTTTATATACTGATAGAGCCCCAACAAGCTACTATTATAACCTTGTTGTCACATTGATCTCTTGGATAAACAGATTTCCAAAATATCTATGATATATCAACCACTACATAAGCACTTCTCTTTGTACTTCATACTCAACTCAATTTACTTTTATACAAATTATGACCATTTATACCCCAAGTTTTTAAACACTGGGCTGAAATAAGCTGAAATAAGCCTGTTTTCTTATAGAACAAAAATAAGTTTAAAAAACTGTTGAGCTGGGCACGTGTTATAATTTCATTAAGTGTTAATAACCACAACAGACTATGCACTTTCTACATTAATTGTTTCCCTGTTGTTAATTTGTGCCTAAACCTCAAACCTAAAACTTAAAACCTAAAACCTCAATGTTCTACTGCTTTAGACTTAGACACAGAGTTTATCAAGCAGAATTTGGATTTCTAGAGCTTCACAAAACTCAGTTTTGTGAGTAAACAAAGCTCAGGACAGAACCCAGCTCTGATTCAATGATACAGTGATCTTCCTCACCCATAGGTGAGCTTTGCTTTGTTCTCCATGACCATCCCATTTCAGATGCCTATCTCTGACAAGTAATAGTAAGAAATTGGCTTGCAAATAGTACTGGATCTGGTTACACGATCAGTGAGTGGCTTTTAGCCATGCAGACCCTATGCAGTGAAGTGTAAACAAGAAAGAAAATGGATCATATCTACAGCAAGGGTAGTAGTGTCCAGTGACAGCAAAATTACTGCTTGTATGGGTGTGTGACTAGATGTTTAGTAAGTCCATGTAGCCTCTAATTCAATGTAACTCTCACAGAGGTAAAAATCAAGCCAACCAGACTCCCTCATTTAAGATCAAAGTTTTCCTGGTGAGAGACAATGGTCTGAATTGAATTCTTTATATAGGCAATATTACAGAAAACCAAGAAATGCTTAGTTAATGTATCTATCTATTCATATTTCAGGACCTCCTCTGGTGAAAACACTGAGACCAACAGAGGAAGTCCTGAAACACGACTGACCATTTCTGCTTTGGCAATCAAATCAGCTGCTGAAAGCCTAACAGAAACAAAGCTGTTGCTCAGCTGCTCTGTGCCACCCATGTACACAGGCCTGGTCTTTCACTCTTTTCCCTACCAGCAGCAGAAGAATGGAGGTGAAATAGCATCCTACTACTGTAACACGAGTGAACCACAGTGATCTTATTAAACAGATGGCGCGTAAGTACTTCAACAGCAATCTCAAGTAGCTCCTATTAGGTCAGAACAATTTTTAGCTATTCTCAGGTACAAATAAATAAATACGCTGACTGTGAACAAAAGAGGCCACTGGGATAATACAGTCTAACCTGCTGTGTAACATATCCGAGACCATCGCACACTGCTCCACAGAGCCTTCGATCGAGCCTCATTTGTGAATCAAAAGCAGCATATTGCTTTTAGCTTTGCTGCATTTCTAGAAGAACCCAAGAGATCTTGGTGAATTTAATGAGTACATTTCAAGGATGTTTGAGCATCTAATTCCCTAAATTGCTTCAGCAATCCCAGCCTTAATTCCAGTGAAATCTTTTAAGTTACAAGAATCCCCAACACTTGCTAAATTGTTCCAATGTGTATTTACTTCCTCTTAAAAATATGCACTTTGCTTCCATTTCTAGATTCAACTTCCTGTACTGGATCTTTTTTGTCATTGCTTGTGAACCTCAGAAGTTCAGTATTTTGTTGCCTTCCACAGTGAGAATATAATTTTTGGAGTGTTGTCCCATTCCCTGTCACCTCATGAACAATGAACCAAACCGGCCATCACTTTTAGTCTCAGTTCAACCAATTTTGTGGCTTTCCCTAAAACCTCTCCAGTTTTTAACAACTTTTGAAAAAGTCAGTATCTTAATGAAGTATGTCCTGGCATGGCCATATTTGGAACAGAAAAGTGACTTTCTTGTATTAGTAAGCCTGAATAATGCATTAACCTGCCACCTGCGGAATCCCCTTACAGCTAGTGACATATTAATTTATGGGACCCTATCCAGATTTTGTACTCCTTTATTCTTGTACTGTCTATTCTTAATTGTAATATTTGTCTATATTTATACTGATATAGGACACACAGAATGATGCTTTACATACACCAAAAACGTTTAAGCAACTCATCCTCCTTGGTATCTATCACTTCACCAATTTTTGAACTATTTCCAGACTTTACTTTTGATGATTTTATATGTTGTTCTTATCCTTGAAATTGTCCTGATTTCCAAGATTTGCAAGATCTGAATTTTAGTTGCTGAAAGAACTTCCTAAACAACTCATAAAACCCAGGTGTAAAATCTTTCATTGTGCTAATTTTATAACACTATTTCTTTCTACTTTTGAAATAAATATATTAAGATGAGTATTTGCAGAAATTTCTAGTCCACTTAAACTTCACCAATGTGCTCAGATAAGCCCATGCTTTAAGAGTAAACGCAATTCAGAAAAATTCAAAAATATGCATGATCATACATTTTGTTCTTGATGAATGACACTGCATCCAACCATGACTGTGATCTCTCTTAAACATTCAAGTTCTGAAACTAGAATTCTTTGCCATATCCATACTGTGAATCACTGCTGTCCTGCCCCTTCCCCAAATCATTAGCCAGCTTTTTAAACTGTGCCTGCAGCATGTAGAAAGAAGCTAAAAGAGCTGGCATGAAAGGGCAACAAAACAAAAGATAAGTAGAAACCATACAATAGAAATAAAACAGATTGCAGAAACAGTTTAAAATAATAACCATATGGCAGAGAGAGTTTCATATGAAATAAAGCTTTCGGAACATCATTTTGTATTACCCTATGAGTTTGAAGATGTTACTAATGTACCTTGGCCAGACTTTCACTATTCTGTAAAGACAAATTTATCTTTTTATTTTGCAGGTTCCATCCCTAAAACACTGAACTAAAAATAATATCTGAATCAGATTTTTTAGGATGTTATTGCTTTAGCTGTTGTGTAAGAATATAAAGACAGACCATATAAGGACAGGTGTATCTCCTGTACTCTTTCCACTGTGAGGGTACACCTGGAGCCCCTGATTCCATGAAGACAACAGAAGGTGGTGAGATATCTATCATTGTGCCTATGCCTGCTGATGTGCAATGCAAACCTAAGACAGACATCTCTCCCTGCATCAGCAGCCTAAAATCAGTGCCAGCTCCAGAGATCACTTTGTTTCTAAGATAGGTGAATTATTTCAGAGATATAATTTTATACACGGGAGTAAAAAGGATTTCCCAGTGTGCTCAATTTGAATATTATTACTGGAAGAGAATGACAGGAATACAAGAAATATTCCATTCATCAGAGTTATTGGTAGTATTACTTTTGACCCACCATGCAAACTTCTTGCAGGCATCCACTTTCAATAGTGTGCACTTAAAAAAAATAGCCATGCCAGGTAAATTCGAAGACCCATTAAGCCACTGTCATAAACAACGGTGGAAGTCAACGTCTAAAGAAGAGTGTAGAAAAGCATAAAAAGGCTAATAATTCTGGTCTTTCCTGAGCTAGATATGACCTCTTTTAAAGCTTGAGACCTTACAAGGGGTCTCGGTCTCTATCTCTAATACTATGTCCTCTTGACCTCAGGGCTGCCACTCAACAGGAATTTTTCAGAGTTATTAGAGACATCATTGTTGTCATTATGGCATTCAAATGTAAGGAGTGTTCAGGAGTAATTTCAGTATCCAGCTCACCCCCAAAAATAATGGATATTCCCTGGACTTCCAAGTTGCCACTGGATGAAAAACTGTAATACGACCTTTACATTTCATCAGATCTCTCCTGTTGCCTACATTCTGTGGCTTAAAAGAGTTATCCCTGCCATTTATTTTGATGTTTGGTTTTCCCATAAGTAGAGAAAGAGGTAGATTAGATAAAACATATTTTCATTTGAAATTTCCTGTTTTATCTAATAGACAAGACAATTCTCCTGTCTATCTCATTGCCATTTACGTTTCTTTTCTCTGATTCATAGACTTTGTATATCCAATCAGGGAATTACCATTCAAGCTATAATAAAAAGTCTTGTCTAAATTTTTCTTAAAAAAAACCCAAGTAAGTCACAATCAGTTTTCAATTAGCACCCAGAAGCTGTTTTTTCTTTATATTTGAATACAGTGCCTTTGCCTCATCTAAGCTTTTGTGCCTTCTCAGTGTACTTTACCTGAGGCAATATGTCTAATTTTTCTCATTAGAGCTGTTACCTTCACACCAGCATTATTAGTAAAAAACCTTACACTTCCTCTTGTACTGCAGCAAAGATCATCGTATCTTTTAACTGGTAATTTGTTCTCTTGTCTTGTGTCCCTTTTCCCTAAGGAACAATGTCTTGAAGAGCTTGAGACTGCTGCATAATTAGATCATACGAAGCATCCACTACCCTATCTCCCAGTAAGGCAGGAAGACCTTAAGATTTCAATTTCTTTCACACATTCTCCCTGTAGAGGATTAATTATATTCCTTTTGTTTGGCCTCATTAAAGTTCAATTTCTTCTGTGTCCCTAACACACTTCACATAGATTCTCCTTATCCAACTTTTTCAAAGGCTAGTCATCTTCTCCCTGCTGATAAATATGTCTCAATTCAATGGCATATTTAAGTTCCATCTGTATCTCCCTTGAACAAAATTCACAACAGAGTAACATACATTGGTGATATATTTTTTATGAAAAATAAATGGACCATTCTTTCTAATAAACCTATCACTAGTCAAAATACCTTCTTCAATAACATAATGTTTTCTTTTGTATTCCTTTGTTAAGAGATTATGTCCCTACCTCGCTCTCTTTTTGCTTGGGAGCTAAAAGTCTCCTTTACAGAAGGGCAGCAAGCTGATAGCAAACCTCACAGAAAATGGTGTTTCTTCTGAGAAGCATCTATATCCTCACAGGAGTACTTAGTTTCTGTCATTTTGTCCATTCAGATTATTCTAAAATGAATGGTATTTTTTTGTGTAGTTCTAACAGTGTTTTGGTCACATTCATGCTGCCATATCCCCCAACATTTGTATTTTCCACAGCTTTCCATTTTTATGGGCAATCAATTAGTTTGCCAACAAACCAGTGTATTTACAATAAAAATCACTCCCTTCTGCATTCTCCAATACAATCCTCTACATTGAAAAAATTCTGTTACACCTCTTTTCCCAACACCCAGTGAAAAGTCTCTATTCTGCCCTCCAAGCAGTGGTGCCTTTGCTTCTTTTGAGTTAGCAGAGTTGCTCTATTAGGAAGAGCGTGTGTGTCTGTATATATCTACAAACAGTCCATCAAAAATCTTAAATGCCCTAACCAAAATTGGGTGGATCAAATGAATAGGTGGACTCTATAAAACATCATAAGAAGGATCGAATTTAATAAAATCACAAATCACAAATTTACATAGGTTACTTCTTAATCAAAAAAGGAAATGACCAATACTCAGGCAAACTTCAAATAATGATGCATGTGAACTGACAACATCTATTTGGCATTTCCTAATTTTTGCTGAGGTGACTGCATAGCCTTAATAATGTTCTTACTGCATCATTCTCAACTTTCTTGACCCTTTGAAAATAAACATGCCCAAAGCCAGGTGCACGTATTAGCCAAAGTTGAGTACAGCTGTAAGAAACTGAACACTGGGAATGCTGGAGATAGTAATTTTATCCAAACTACACAGAGCTGAGGGGATAGTTTTGTGTGTATGAAAAAGCATAGTAATTGATGTAAATACATGTAAGTGATAAGTAAACATTTCTGCAAAAAACAAATTCCTAAGCTAAAAATCTAACTTTCACTTGGGAACAATCACGTCATTGCAAACATTATATTACAGTTTCAATGAAGTCTTAGACTTTTACAGAAGGCCAAACTGAGGTAAAGGTAGCTGAACTCAACTAAATAGTTTACGTTGTCAGAAAATAAATGCTAGTTCCAAGTTATATTCTGCCAAGAAAATGCACCACTTTTTCTAATGTATATGTAACTGAGAAATATATACTTGTACAAGTATATATATGAATGCTACAAATGTATCAAACAGAATCATATATCCATATATTTATTATGTAAAACAAATCATCACAGCTTCAGTTTTATGGCTATGGAAATGTTGCAGCAGCATTGCTATTTTCTCCTCTTAACTCCTCTTTAGTAGGTTTACTAAAATACAAAGCAATTGTTACTGCTGGATAATTTGGTAACACTTTAATCGTAAGAAATTAAATATTTAAAGTGATGTACCCATTGAAATATCTTATATGAAGGGAAAACAATGAGTAAAGATCACTCTGGAGCTGGAATCACTCTGGAATACAGAGGTTATTGCAGAGATGTAAAACATTTCATTTGATATCTTGAACTTACACTCCGGGAAATTTACAAGTTGAGGTACAGTTATCATACCTAAGTAATCCTGATATACCCATAACCATTTATATAATTAATTCATATATTAATTTAACATTATAATTAAATTGCTTGTTACTGAACTGTAAACAATTGAATATAGCACAGAACTGAGAGTTACTTTTAAAATAATGTCAATTCATAAGCAGCATGACCACCATTTTTAAATGAAATATAAATTAAAAATCCTCTCCCTGTTCCTAGAATATGTATGTTTAAGTCTGTCATGTGGTTATAAAGAAATAGGATATGAAACTGTTGATTTTAATTTGTCTCAATACGATTAGCTTTGTGAAATACCCATAGTTCACTATATATAAACATTTCACTGCTACTCAACTTGGGTTCAAGACGCTAGAGTTGCTAGAGGTTGGTTTATCTTCAGTACTTCTACCAGATTAATGAGGTCCAGGCTTTTTGCAGCTCTTAGGGTTTTTTTTAAAAAAAAAAAACACCAAAAAAAAAAAAGCCAAGAAAAAAACCCCAACAAAACAGGCAGCTCTGGGAAAAAGGAAACTCTTTCCCCACCAGAGTTTCTCCAGGACATTTCAATGTTGCTTCTGAGATGCTGCAACTCCTCCTCCATGCTGTCTTCTGTACTACTCCTCCAGGCCAAATCAATCCGTTCCTCTCATACTCTCTAGCTTAGCTTACCCCACAGCTATGGCACATCTAGCCCTACAGGGCTCTACTCAACATTTAAGTTTATATGCTAGATTTTTATGTTCATATCAGACTCCTACAACTTGTTCACCACAACATTGAATACCTGACATTAACACTGCAGCCTTCAGACTTAGGTAAATACAAACATACATATAATTTTCTAAGCCAAAATAGCAATCTATAGGCTAACTTCATTTCTATTAAAGCACTTTAGAATTTGCAGTCATCTGGCTTCCTGCCTTTTACAAGCAAATCTGGAGAAAAATGAAAAGAAGTGATGCAGAGACAGATCAAGGAGAATGATCAGAGAGCAAGAATAAAGGACTCACCTCTTTTAGTCAGTTTTCCATTTTAGTTTGTTTCAATAGTTAAAGAGGGAAGAGATGTTTTGCACACTCTTTAATCCAGGCGTCAGTTCCAATATTTGATGCTTGACTGTTCTGAAACACAATCAAAGTATAGCAGTTAAAACTACCAGCCTACAACAAGATAAAAATATTAACATGGCAAGCAGCTACGTATTCATTTAAAATCACAGCAATAATGAGAGGCTTTATATCAATGGTTTGTGGCAGAATTTTCACATGGTACCACATCTCATCCTTGCAAGAAAAAAGCACAAAAAAAGAACATTTAGATTGCATAACATTGCATTTGTGACATCATCTCACATTTTACTCTCTGCACAATGCATGGAGAGTTTGTCAGTTCTTTTACAGAAAGATACAAAGACTAGCTACATGTGATTGCCTCGATAAATCTACTGACTCTCTACAAGCTCCCCTCTCCCCTAGTCTCATCCTTCTACAAGATTTTCTCACACTACATAATCACCATGGATTCCTGCTGCCTCTGTCTGGAAAAGGAGAGAAGAAAGGTGAGAAAACTTGACCATCCACCCAGCTGTACCTTTGGTGCTTCCCCACCAGTTTCTGATTTGTTGCAGACAAAATTACAATGGCACATAACTGCATATCTAAAGATATGATTTTTAAAAATTATATAAACTGAAAATACTTATTTTGAAGCCATTTCCTTTCTCTGGTAGGGAAAATCATATATATGTTTTTCCCTTAATTCTCCAGTACTACTTACTGAGACTAACAGAAATAAATGGCTTTTCTCTGTGCTCTATATTTGAGCCCTGTGAGTCATCTCACTATTTCAAGTTTTGTTTCTCATCACTTAAAGGTCTAGCCTATTTTATTCTGTTTCTTCATGTGAACAATTCGTAACTACAAGCCAGAATAAGTGCAAACATTTTTTCTTTTAAATGCAGTTAACAGCTCTAATCCAACTTTTACTGAAAAGCCTATTAAAAGAGAAAAAAAAAAAAAGTATGGCTAAATGTGTTTTGATACTAGCCTCAGATTATACTGAAGAATGATCAGCACAATAACTTTTTTGATGTGTTGAAAATTCTTGTTATTTTGTTCTCTTGATTCTCATTCAAAGAAACACCTTTACACAGACCACAGTTAACTGTTGGGCACTAATTGTCAGAAAAAGCAAAAAAAAAAAAAAAATTTTCAGAACAAAAATAACTAACAAAAATTTAAAACTTATGTTTATAAAGCTGGAAGAGACAAGTCCGATCAAAGAGTCTGACGTCCCACTTCCCATAGGCTAGAAAACTTTCTTAAATTAACTCCTTCAGAAATGAGAAGTTTCTCCAAATAACTGCTAAGAGGACAGGAACAGCCTCTATACACAAGATAAGTTTATTTCTGGGAATTCCTTAACCTCAAAAGCAGTCAAATTGATGAAGGCTGCAGCCTGTCTTTTGTTAGATGCATTTCCAAGAAGAACTAAATTCTGATACTGGTTCGGTGTCTCTGAAATTAATTTCAGAATAGAAACATTCCAGTAGTACTCCAATGACTACTATTTTGTGTATAGCTGGCTTTGAGGGCCTGTCTCTCCCCGAGGTATATAACCATCTTTGGTGTATTTCTTCATAAGTCTAACTTTCCAGTTTCTTCTGCACAGCAGTCTTTAAATAATTTTTCTTTATTGGTTGTGCAGGGTCTTGTGTCGGAAGGGGGAGAAAAATATATTTAAAGCAGGAAAATGGGATGGTAAAACCATCAGATTGGCAGTGCGATCAAGAGAGAGCTACAGAACCAAAAATTACTTTTAAATCATTTCAGAAATGCACTGATTTCCAGTTGACAGGATCTCTTTTGAGAGAGGCTTTAATTTGACTACAATATTGACTACATCATAACCATTTCAGCTTTTCCTTGAGAGTATAAAATTGACAGAGTATATTTAATTGTAACAAGCAAATTGAATTGATTTTTCCATATAAGATTCCCTTAGGGAGCTTTCAAAGACAAATCTCTAAAGGATCAAATTGGCCAGGTCTTTATGCAGAGCCTTCAGTTGTAAGGACTTCTCTGAACCCACTGAAATGCCCATGTTTGAAGATTTGTTCGAGAACCTTACTGAAGTTGGGCTGAAATGGGTTTCTCTTAGCTGGCAGCATTCACTTGGATAGGAGAAATTGTAAGTTGTCAGATATGTTTAGTGATGACAGAGAGACTATGGCCAGGTAATGTATAGGTATCACCTGTATCACACAGGTATTCACTGCACCTTAAGCCACCGCCTCAAATGCAGAAGAGGAGACAAAATTTGAGAGGAACTTTCTGCAAACAGATAAGTTTGATATGATACAGTTTTCAGAGACAGCCACGGATTAGTACACTTGAAGCTCTGTACTACACATGGTACTCCCCAAGTCAACAGCCCAAACCAAATCAATATTTATATTGATATAAATCAATATAAATCAATGTAAATTTATTTAATTCTCCATAACTTTTGCTTTTGATCCTTCTTATTTGTGTATGTCCATGCATGCTGACATTCTCTGCCCACATTCCCTATTTTTTAATTTAACCAGAGAGATACAACCAGAAAAGATTCACAGAAGAGCAAGATGATGATGGAAGGTACAGAATGACTTCTGTATGAGGGACAAATGAATAGGCTAAGACTCTTTGGCATATAAGAGAGAACTGACTCATGGAAGATTATGAAAATGTGACTGGCATGGAGAGGGTTAGTAAAGTTATTCTTTTCACTGCCTCCTTCTGACTAATACAAGAACTAGTGGGCATCGAATGAAATTGGTTAAGATCACATTTATAATAAAGCAAGCAAGCAGAATGAACAAAGGGAGGTGGCTCTTTCTGTAACGTGAAGTTGCACTGAGGAACTTGCTGCCACTGGAGGTCATGGACAGCAAATCACACCTTCAAAAGAAATCTAGAGAAGTGTGAGAAAATTGAATCCTCTGAATTTAGCTAAATGTTCAACTCTGAAAGACCCAAAGTTCAAGATGGCTGGAGGCCAAGAGCATGTGTTTGCCATGTTTTTATATCCTTTCTTTTGGTCACTGATGCATGAAATAGGACATGGGACAAAAGGACTTTTGACCTTGCCATTGCAGACATTTTAATGATCATTTTATGGTGCTACAAACAAGTTGTGCACATTGACATCCTCACCTGGCATACAGGAAAAAGGGGCAACTGACTAGAAAGTGGACAGGATTCAAATGTTGCTTTTTTAGACTGATATGTTTACAACACTTTGAATGATGTTTAGCTTAAATACCCTACAGTTTGTATTTCTGTATCTGATCCCTTTTGATTAGTTTCAGACTGTTGCCTTTTCATGAAATACAAGGACACTGATTTTTCACTCACCAGACTGGCCTGAAAGTTCTTCGTAGCCTGCCCTCACCACCATAGCAGGAATTAGACTTATCTTAAACCCCACCGTTTCTCGTGCAGTTGTAGCACACAACAATAATTCAAATTACCCAGGTATTATACAGCAGGCAATTTTAAAAAAAAAAAACAAAACACAACAGAGTTTCTAAAACCAGATCTTAGGCGGTAAATAGTAACTTAATGCCCACTATGTGGTTATAGCTAGATTTGGTCAGAAAAACACCTGGGAAAAGTGCAGTGAAGAACAGGAACAAAGAATAACCAGGAACAGGTGCTCAGGGAGGCTGTGGCATCTTCAGCCTGGGAGATACTGAACACACAGTTGAACAAGGCACTCACCAACTTGATGTAATTTTGGCAGTACCCCTGCTTGAGCAGGGCTTTCACCTAGATGATGGCTTCGAATTCCTTTCTATGTAAATTATTTTGTGATTTTGTAATTCTAAGAAATAGATTCTAATCATGTCTGTACCACTCCTGTGCAGAACACCAATTTAGAGTGTGACCATTATCATTAAACTCAATTTCAATGCCAAAAGGAAGGGCAGGTCTTCAAGTGTTTTATTACATAGTAAGTCACTTGATTTCTCTTCTACATAATGCATCTTTACTTTCCTGGGTTTCTACTGTCATGCACCATTTTTAATCAACAAAAATATACTGTGAAGGAGATGGATCAATTTTTTACCTGCATTATTTTCTTTGTCATGTTTCTTTCTTTTTTTCCACATCTCAGATTTTTATTAAGCAAAAGTAATTCACAGTGAAAGTGCACATCTATCCATTTTTCTCTAAGCAATATCAGGATGCTGACTTACTTTAAAGGCCCAATCTGTTCCATTGCAAGTATGTAATTAGAGGGGCTTTATATAAAATGCATCCTTTCAGTGAGGGTACCTCGGGTGGCAAATGGCAGATGACCTCAGACGTTTAGAAGAGGCCTCTTCCAGAACATGATTTAGTGTGTGGTAAGGCACTAACATCAACATTTTTTTACTTTTTAAGCACTAGGCAGAATCTCATGTATCTGCTTCCCAAATTATAGCAAAATAGTAATTATTACAGAAATGAGAACTGCCTAGTATCTACTGGCAAATGAACTTCTAAAAATTTAATTAGAACCATAGTAGAGTAGTAGTAATGGGAATACCATAAAGCTTAGCAGTGAGAGCAAAACTCAACCATCTTCCTATAAAGCCAAGACTCCAATATTACACACACTTATTTCACCTCATTTGTAAAATTAACAGTCTCCCTCAGACAACTAAAAATCATGCTGAGTACTGAGCCACAGTAAATTACAAATATAATTAAGTAAATAATAAGAAAGCCCAAGTCCCCACTTAAATACGCTGCCAATTCAGCTAATCCAAGCACAGCAAATATTAATGCAATACTTCAATGTCTGCAGCTTAGCTCCTGATCTACAGTAATAATAACACATTAAGATTTTGTCCATAGTCAGATCAAACCACTTATTTTCCCCAAGACAACTGGAGCACCAAGTTACCAATAATAAGCTCCTGGTATCTTCCATCATCCTGCCGGGGAAGGTGGGCAGGGAAGATGAGCACTTTCAGCCTGATTGTATTTGCCACCAATTATACAGACAATTATAGCCTTTTGACTATGCTTTACTCTAAACTGAAAAGAAGCCAACCTGAAGCTATTTAACGATAAAGGATTAAAATCAATGCTGATTAAAGGGCTCTGCAAAGTGTGATTTTTAATTATGCTACTTTAGGAAGTCACTAGACGATCATTATTGGCATTCCCTTGTTTCTACATCCAAAGAGGAAAAAATTAATACCTCAACAAAACCTTCTGATTTCAGTGCTAGCACACCTCACACAATGAGAAAAATGAGAAAAAGTTTAAAAAGTGATAACTTCAGATAAGTACTATGCAAGAAATGAAATGTGTCTAAAATTATGCTGACAGCACATGTCACTTGCCAACTATGTACGCTAGTGCTGATATGCGCTGGTATCTGTTTACAAGCTCACAGAGAAAAGATTAAATACAATTCAATTCATTCAAACTTAAATATGTATTTATATCACTATACAGCAGCGTGTGAATGGCAGACTTTTCACTGTCTCACAGCAGTTGTATTATTCTCAGCCCAACCTCATAAATATTAATTGCTTTTGAAACTGCGTTATAAGTCTGCACATGACATAAAGGAAAAATCCCAAGCATAGGCATTCCCTCAACATCAATCCACAGGAGGAATAAAATATTCTCTATTAAATATTCCTGCATCAGCACCAGTGGGAAGTTCAGCAATCTCCTCTAGTTGGAGGTAAATGGTTTTAATTTGCAGTTCATTGTAAGTGAAAGAATCAGTTATAGAAAGCCTTTTAATATTTCCAAACCTTTTTTTTTTTTTTTTCAAGAAGGAGAGGCTTCTACAACTCCTCACCCAAGACTGCCCTGCCGTGAGACTTTTCATGGCATGTGCATGAGGGACTTGGCTCAAAAGTAGGCAGAAAACTAGAACAGAGGGAAATTAAAAAAAAAAGAAATCATAAACCCACAATCTTCTATATCCTCGCCCACCCCAAGAAGTCTATGTATTTTAAACAGGAAGAGTTACAAAACACAAACCTAACAACTCTCCTAAAGGGGTAAGACAAAGCAATAAATCCAAGCACAAGTGAGAGAGCAAGGGAAGAGAGGCCACGGGCAACACCTATGGTCATGCTCACTCCCATTCCTGTTGACTGCCCCTCACCCTGCCTAGCCTGAGTCTGGTAGACACAAGTACCTCCAGAAAGGTGAAACTCTCACTTTGCACCAACTGTAGAGGAAGACCCAAGAAGCTTACCCAAACAACATTGCAGCTGCCATGCAAAAAGGTCAACAAAGTTTGAGAGGTACCCAAGACCCAGCAACTAGGCATCTGGCATGCATGCAATACCATCCCAGTTTCAACTGTGTTAATGGCACGAAGAACAGAAGAATCTGTTTTTGGTCTACATAACAATCTCGAGGCATTTGAGCGGCTTTTGATACTGAACATGTTAAAAAACTGCATCCAGCTGTTGCAGGGAGAAATTCTCAATTACATGGTTGAAAATGTGCTGTGCAGTAAAGAACTCTACTTGTGCAGCACAATTATAAATCTGCAAACGGGTATACTTTGATAATCTAGTCATAATTTTTCACAAAGGTTACATTTCTAGTGACCCAAATCTGTCAATGTAACAAACACTCTTTTAAAATACTTAAGACACCATTTACCGCCTTACCATTTCCTGGTGTAAAAATTGCCTTATCTCTTTTCTTTCACTTGGTCCATGTCATTCCACATTTGCTTTGAAGCCAAAGCTAAACTTCACTGTGGATATATGACAGAGGTCATTGCTGCAAATTTTCATAGTTAAAACATTTGGCTAGGTAATGGTTTTCCCATACAGCGTGCAATTTGTTTTGTTCAGTCATCATCCATTGGCTGTACCTAAACTCAGGCCTTCAAACCGGCCAAACAGGGCTCTCAGTATTACTCTCAATGTGGGAAAAAAAGCTGTCAACAGAAAATTCATTATCTTTCCATCATGCTACACTGGGTGCTAAAATGAAGAAAGTTTACTCCTGCATGAATTCCCACCAAACTGAACTGTCTTTGTTAGTCAAGGCACAGTAGGAATTGTGCATTATGTCCTGCACAATTAAACATTCCTTTTGTTAGCAGAGAAATCGCCTGTTTGTTTGTTTTGTGTAAAATCAAGGTAAGCCATGTATCTTTCCACCTCAGCAAGTTGAGAACAAAAGACCCAGGCAAGTTCAAACTGCCTTGTCAACAGAGCTGATTCATAAGTCTACAAAATAACATCATATGCCACTGGCATAAATCATGGCAAGAGGTCATTTGTAAGTTCCCGGTGCACATAAAAGCAAATGGGAAATTATGGTATACCAAGTCTATCTTTTATTTATTTATAAAGTAGTCACAATTTTTTTTTTGATGAAATATCAGAACACCTTTCTTTGTAAGGAACTTATTTTGATAACTATAAGACAATTAATTGGAAGAAGCTTAAACAAGCACCTCTAAACAGCTGGTATACTTGAGACAGTCAGTACCCTGACAATACTGCCAGGTTGAACCTAACAATGACTTTTGCCTTTATTTTCTGCTAATAAGCAAGACACATCAAGATGATCTCATGGAGTCATTAATGTGGTACCTGAGCCACATGAGTTTGCTGCTGGCCTCCCTCTGCTTGTACTGGCTGCTGTTGATTTGAATAGGAACATAAGTTGAAGTGAAAAGCATTTTAAAAATCCCATGCAGAGTAATCAGGTTTATTATATCTAACCACACAAGCACTGGTTTTCAATCATGCATTACTGTGAGAAAATTGAAGAAATCACCTAATCAGGAAAACTTTTTATATATATTTTTGATGATAGACTACACAGCATACAAGTATACAAGAGGATTGTATAAGGACAATGAATGAATGCAACTCCCATAACTGCTTGTTGTTTTTTCTTAATTAGTTTATTAACTGCTTGATTAGCTAGTTTGTGCAGTACTTTGGAAGTGTAAAGCAGTAATAAGTGCTAATTAATCATATTATTTATGTAAAATTCAAGTAGAACTGCAAATTGTACACATGTAACAAAAAAATATGAACTGCATAATGGGGAATAAACAAGCTTATATTGCTGGTGGACTTTCTTCATCAGGAAAAACAGAACTGGAAATCAGTCACAGGCAGCAAACAGTAGGCTGGAGCTGCAGAACGCCTGCTTCACAGGGAGTGACAGAAGCAAGAGATGAGGTGAATGAATGATACTAAAAGCATTGCCCAACTGCTTATATTAAGGAGAACATATGGCGGAAAAGAAGCAGAACCACAAGAAAAAAATGACAGTTTCATTGAATTGCAAATGAGAGGTAATAATTTCAACATCCACTGTGACAGAATATTTCGATGTGTTATTACAAGCTCTGGCGGATGCTGTCTTAGACCAAAGCATGAATTGGATCGTTTGATGGCACAGCATTTAGTGCAGTAAGGCTGGAGGTGGAAAGGTGTTCCTGCTTGCACTCTCTGATGACCTAATGAACCTGCTCTAACTGCAACAGCGGTTTCTGCTGTCAGAATGACTTAAGAACTGAGTGATAAAGGGAAGACAGCATTTATCACTTTTTCCAAGTCCAAAATCATGCATAAATGGATGAAGCAAATGGAACAGAGTACCTAGTGATAGTAAAAAAGCAGGAGAGTCTAGTGGTATGAAACATGTAGGAGAGAGAGATATATCCGCTGCTCCAAGAATAAGGTTAAATTAAAGTTGTACAAAAACACCTGCAAATGATGAGAAGAAAAAGAAACTTCACATCTTTTACACCAGAAACCAAACACTTGATAGTGAACTTCCAAAGAAAGAAAGAAAAGGCTAAAGTATTCTGCAAGTGAAAATAAAACCCTTCCAAAATACTTCTGCCACAACTTTCAATGGTAAAGTATACAATGACTAATAATGAGAGTTTAAATGTATTGCTAGATATTCAGAGGTAAAACCAAAGTATGGAAAAAAAGATGAAAAATCAAACTAGCGTATTCACCATCATAAGAATATTCACAATCTTAAATACTATTATTTCTACGATATCAAAAGTTTTCCATACAGTACTAAAGAAACTTTTAACATAATTTTATGAAGAGGTGGATTTCTGTTCCTTAGTTTTTGACTGACTTATTTTCTTCAGCCTGCCAATATATGTAAAACGGCCTGCAAAAACGGTATAGAGGCACAACATCTAAGGTTTTTTTATGTTGCTTTAAATATAGAGAATGCTGAAAAATCTGATGGATGCAAATCTTAAGAGATAAAGAACCCCAAAACATTTTGCGATACCATTGTTAAATTTGTCTAATAATAAACAAAAAGTCCATCAGAACTGATTTGCAATTTTCAATTAATTTGCACTGACACATTATTAACCCTTTTAATAGTTCATTTTTGTGATAACATCCTACTGAGTCCTCCTTCTATTAGTTTGAGAAATTAGCATTGTTTTTATTATTTACTATTTATTAAATTCTCTTTAAGATCTAGTACTAAGGATGAGCCTTCTTAAGTACTCTGCATTTTATATTTTATCTTTACCATAATAAGGGGTGAGTACCCAGGAATCAGTTTTATTATTCTGGAAGCCATTATGAGTACCTGGAAAATCTTAAAGTGAATTGTAGATCAGAGTTTTAACTTAATGGTCATGGAATATAGGAAAAATTAGTTAGTAAGCTGAAACCCCTCAGTGGAAGTACCAGATCCTCAGCACCAATTGCTTCAGTGGCCAGATCCCATCCTCCTGTGCTGTTTGTTCTGAATAGACACAGATACTGCCATGCGTGGCATCCAGAGTCCAAATGCCTCGTTCACCATCACTTGCATTTTTGGTACTTGCAATTTTTGCTGACAAACCTGCATCCTCCCTGTCATTTTCTGTCAGGAAAGCTAAAGTTATGACTTGAGGATCAATTCTTCATCTGATATATCTAAGCCCTACCTATGAAAATGGTGTGTGCGAGGCTTAGCAGACCCTACTTGATTATAGTTTAAGCATAAGGAAAATACGCTTTGAATTGTAGCTCATTCTAGCCTATAAGGCTGACTTTTAAAAGCTTTGGGGCTTTTTGTTTCTTTGTATTTCACAATCCTTCCAGAAGATTACACTGCACAACTAAATGTACATCTTCAGTTTCTTCACACTTCAAAGCTCTGTTTTATTCAAGTTGGCACTTTTTTGCAATTATTGAAAGTTTTATAAATAGATTGCAATTGTATATCTGTATGTCATAGTGAATTTTTTTTTTTAAGGCTTTTTTTTGGGTACCATCTGGAGAAGGTCCACGGTCAACAGATATTGTATTTTGTTAGCTGAACACAACCACCTACATAGACTAAAATTTGACCATAAAGCTGATCGCTTTATGTGCAAAGGGACATGCAAATTGCTCAACTATGCATCTTGTACGTTTATGTGCCCCTACACGAAGAACAAAATGAGAGTTGTGGCAACTTTTTTTACCAAATTTGCACAAGAGCAACTGATTTTTAGTGTCTCCAGTCAAGCAAATCTCATAGAAATCCCACAGAATTGAGAATTAATGAACCTGCATGACATGCTACGAAAAAGAATTTTATTGTTTATTCTTGTAATGACATGCTGGATGTTATGCGGTGGATCACCCTCAGTCCTAATGAAGACTTAATAACAGAACTGAAAATATCCTAATAACCATCTCAGTTTTGACATTTCACTTGGTAAATTTTGCCCTAAAGACAAATGACAGCATTAGGAAAGAAGACTATCCTCAAAATATTTATCAAGAATACCAGTTGTTTCTTCAGTTGGCTCTTGCCTTCTTTGGTTTTTAAATATTAATCTGTTACTGTGACAGAGAAATCAAGTCTTGATATAAGGAATATCCTTTCAACAAATTTTTTGAGTATAAGGTCTTTTCCATTTTAATTTTTCCAGCCCATGCAAACATACTCCTTAACTGGCTAGAAAATTTTTTCTCCTATTCAGAACTTTCTTGCTACTGACTTTTCAGGTTCACCTTTTATTAACCACGTTTCTCTAAAATTCTGCTATTTAAAATGTAGTAATATTTATTCAATTACATATTTAGAGATGGATAATTCAGAGGTTTTTTTAATGTAAGCTCTTGAGGAAGTGATTAATGCAATGGGAAAATACGCAATAAATGCCTCTGGCACCATCTCCCTATAATGTTGGCTGAATGTTTGAATATGTTGACTTTGTTCTTTTGCGATCTAAACTGTTGATTTATAACATTGCCTTCTGTCTGCTAGATTACAGAAGAAGACATCAGATGAGAGATGCTTTCATTCCAGGATCGTGAACACAAAATACCAGAACAATACAATGTTTCAGAGGTCTAGTACTTGAACAACTTCCTGTTGTAACAGCCACTTGTAATATAAATATCAAATGCACATATTTGCTTGCCCTTGGTAAATACCTTTTTGCGTTCTGGACTTCCTTGACAAACCATGTCACAGACACAGACACAGAACCTAGACAAACCTGTCTAGGTATTTAGCAGCTGACTGTCATGCAGAATCCACCACTGAACAATAGCTTTCGCTTAAATATGTTGGCACTCAAAAGTTCTCACACTATGGCACGTTATAGAAATGGCTTGAGTGGCAAACTCGTCCATCCATAAAACCTAGCCTCTGATTTGCAAAGAAAACTTCAGATTGGAGGAACCTTCCTTTAAACTGACATAGACTTCTTTACAGAAGTTCTTCTTATCAGAAAGTTAAAGTGATGAGTCAAGTGTAAAGACTTGAAGAAACAAAAACATATTGTGAAAATTCAAATCACTACCTTGAATGCTGAACGAATTATATTTATCGCTTGTGAATTAGATTTCTGGCCCAAAGCAATTGAACTACTTCACTTGGTACTTAAAAATGTAGTGGCAGCATTATAAATGGATAAGGTTTCCCAAAGAGAAGACACAATACTTGTTATTTTAAAATAATGTTAGCAGAAAAACAAAAATACTCTGAAAGAAAAAAAAGCCTTGATTATGCATGGAACTACAACGTGTACTGGCTTTCTGTCTAAGAAACAAGTATGATCTGATGGGTTTATAAATAGTATCCAAGCATTTTTCTGAGTAGCCTGTAGCACTAAAGTTGTGAGCATAATTTTGTATTTGCAACCAGAATGAGTCACAGCTAAAGATTTTTAATACAATCCTTGTATAAGACATAGTATCATGACATCACTGCATACAATTTGCATTCATTGCAGATCATTTTTATAAAGAAATAGCTATCACAATTGCATAAAATTAGTTAAAATAGAATTTCACCCAATGACTTCAGCATTATTTGCTTTAATCTTATTTTTTTTTCATTATCAGGCTAATAAAAACTAGCCTTGTTACTTGGCTGAATGCTTTCTGGCTTTCTGTAAAGGTAGATTTTTCAGTTGCAATTCGCGAGTACAAGATGAACAACCTAGTCAGATGTCTAAACCAGTGCTTAAAAGTCTGATTTTAACCTGTATCTACTGCTGATTACAACCCCTGCCAAAACATTCAAAACACATCAGAAGAAGAAACATAGATACCACATTTTCCAATGTCCTGTTTATTGAACAAAAACAAGAGTCTCTCCACACGTTGCTCAGAATTACTATTATGCAGTATCTTTCTTGAATCTCAGTATCAATAAGCATGATAGGTTAAGTCAATAACTTATACAGTAGCCCATGTGATTTACCAAAACTGATTGCAACAGTAATCAAACTTCCTTTTGTTATGACCCAAATACCCACAGTTGTGTTCCAATAACACAAATTTCTTTTTATCTGGAAATATTTTTTTTCCTCAAGGGTAATTCTCAGGAAAAATGCTCTGTAGCAGTCTCTTCTCTAGATCTGACCAGCACTCAGTATATCCTAGTACCGCATCTGCAACAGACATCAAAGCCAGGAAAGTCAAAGAACTGCTACCACGTGCCTTGCAGTAGGAGGGCTGATCTACTTCAGTTACCAAAGCTCCAGCTAAGGTAAAGTATGAGATTGAAGTACTGACCAACAGCCAATCTTCCCCATGTATGCGGGTCTCGATCTTTCCTGCCTCTTTGCTCACTATCAAAATTAAAATCTCCTTTTCTGTAGCTACATTTTTCCCCAATAATTTCTTCCATTTTGATGGCAAAAAGATACAGTTGACAAGTTTTAGCTTGGGATGGTCAGGAAACTATTGAAAACCACTCACTATCTTGAGATCATAAACATTAGAACACAGAAATCCTGGTGGATAAAGGATTTTGCATATAAAATATTGAACTGGTATCATATCTGTTTTCAAATCAAGTCATTAATATGTCATTCCATACAGAGAGATGAAGTGCCATAATTGGCAATTTCATCTGCAATACTGAAGTGGAAGCTATTAAAACCGTAATCAGAAGCTGAGGGAATGACATACAATAACAAGGAGGATAGTATTTATAGGGCTGCTGCTTATGTCACAAATTGCTTACCAGCATAGCAAGCAAGTGTACCCTCTTTGCAACAAACTTGACAGAGATATCCTATGAATTTGTAGCTAGGTTTCTCTCTGATGCAAAAAAGGAAGGTATAAGAAGAATTTCTGTCATACACTTGTCCAGACTTATCTTGGAATCTGTTATATTAGCAGTTTATCTTTTTGTAACCACTCAGTTAAACACTGATTCTTTGAAATCTGATGTCAAATGCAGGGCCCTCATGTCCTCTGTATCCTACAGAGCATCTATATTTCTCCAAATCACGGCTATTTAAATTCTACGAAGAATTTGTTTTCAATCCAGTTTAAACATCCTTTTAGTATTTTAATTTAGTTACATGCAAGTACTTGAATTTACAATGCCTCTGAACTTAAAATCTGGATATTCAGAAAAACTACATTGCTGCTTTGCCTGTGCAAGGCTATAGAGATAGTGGTAGTGCTGTGGCAGAGCCTACTGCAATAGGACAGCCCCATTTTTCTCAGTTTCTTTAGTCTCAGGTTAGCAAGCTCTTCAGACTCAAGTGAAGTTTGCATCCCATCATCAGCAGTCAGAAAAAATGTCTTCAGTGAAGGATGACTAGCAATTTTCCTACTCTTCCCTTTCCCAAGGTGCTTGCGTTTTCACAATTTGCAAATAAGTTACACAGTTTAATTTGGCGATGACTCACTTTCTGTAAGTACCAGCCAGCCACACATGAGGAGGTCAGAAGTTCTAACCTTACTGGTTACAAAACAATTACTGATTCATTTTCCCTTCCTTTAATCATCCAGAGAGCTGTACAGAATTGGCTGGTGTATGTAAATGTTCATAAGATACGCATTTATTTTTGTCACAACAGAGATACACACTGGGTTTGAGGATGAGTTGTGGACTGCAGTTTTTTAAGGATTCTTTTAACAACTGCATTTCTTTAAAAATTTTCCATGGTGGGACTGTCTTTTTTAATACAACTGCCTAAAACAAGAGGTCTTTGATTATTGATTGGACTTCCCACATACTACTGTGACCTCTCCATTAAATAGAAGCACCACAAGAGTATTTGGAGTCTGTTTTGATAGCAATACATTAATGAAACAAAACCCCAATTCACGGTATAGGCATATGAGAAAAGAAAACCAGCTAAAGCAGAGGAGAATGCCACTGAAGCAGGAAATGCTTTAATACCAGATGCAGCTGAGTTCCCTCAACAGAGCTCACTTTGCAAGATAAAGGAACAGATAAGAAATGGAGTTCAGTCAGGGCTGAATCAGTTTGGTAGGAATATCCATCACATATTTCAGTTCAATTTTGTTTTGCATGGCCAAAGGATTGTCCTTGGTGGGTTAGATCTGTTTTCATATAGATAATGGTATATGTGTGTTTCTGATTAAAATAAATTTCACTCAAAAAAGTAAAGAAAAATTGTATCATTACACTAAATCAATACTTCAGGGTCTATTTTACAAAATATTTTTCAGTATACTCAGAAGAGTACTTAGGTAGTTCTAAGAAAGAGTATCCTGCTTTGACTTTTAAAACTCCATAGAGTGTAATAAATGGCCAGCTTGAACAGAGCATGGGGCAAAAGGAGCTCTCTTTGCCACTGAGAAGATGGTATGGAACTTCATAATGTTAACTTCACTCTCAGAATATATCATGACTTAAGGGAAGAGGTTTGTTTTTTACCAAGTCTTTACCATCTCAGCACAAAGCCCAGATGCCTGACTTTACAAGAATCTAGAAAGGCAGATGCAAGACTAGTAGAATAAGATGTTCAGAGATATCAGAAAGAGATAAAATGTTTATGCTCCACTTGATTTCAACCAAGATCACTGTTAGCTGCTCTATTTGAATGCCTAAAAAAAAGCTGCTATCTTATCATCTCTCCTCACCACTTTCTTGGTAGCTTAAAAAAACCCTACCAGGCTATATGCCTCATTATATGTTACCTCTCTAGGAACAAATGCAAGTTCTCTTTCTTCCCCTAGGAAAGGAAGTGAAAATGTTTCTTAATTTTCTTACTATTGTTATAGTACCCTGTCTGCCTGCATAGGTTTGCAAAAATGTTGTCATTCAGATGACCTAAATTTGGAACAAACATGAACACCTAACTATCATCTCATTCCTAGCTCTACTTATTCCAGGGGAAAAGGGAAGCATTGCTCTGGAAAATCATGAGTGCTTTTTTGCTTGGTCTTGTTTTACACTGCAGTATCAGATGTTTAAAGCACTTTGTGCTGACCATCACTCACCTTCAGGAATACTACAACCAATAGTTCAAATGCCACAATTCCAATTGCCATCTCCCTCGCTATGTATTTCCAGTTGAAAAGTAACTCTATTTTGCCTTTTAAAAATATTTATTCATTGACAGAGCAACTCTCCCACATTGTTATCTGACAAAGGCTGAATGAACAGGTTTTACAATTTCTAGAGGAATATATAGCTAAAAAAAGAGTCATAAAGTGCATGCACATGCGGAACAGTATTGCCCAAAGCAAGGTTGTAAGCTGTTTGGAGTACTGCAACTACCTATGCATGCCATTTGCTCTCATATATAAATATTTCCTTGTCACGCTCATAAACACTTCAACCCTGAATCCATTTCATAGAATATCCTTCCCCATTGTTTGTTTTGCCAATTTATGTACAGTCTTGTTTAAATGTCAATATTGGTGCAGAGAACAATGTGTAACAGTCCCTGAGACAGAAAGTTTTGTGCAATGCTACTGACCTCTTTTAAGAGCAGTGATGATGGTGGATGAAGTGGCAATAGAAAGATAACTGCCTTAAAATAAGGCTTTGGGAGAAAGGGTGGAAAGAAAAGAAGAAAATATGGAACATGATACCAGGAACTCAATCAAACAATCAAAGAAAACACATTTTAGCTCAGGAGATAAGGGCCTTGCTTATAGTATCATTTATCAACAGAAAATAACCTTAGTTTAGGGTAAGCTAGTATTTTCAGAATTGCTTAAGTGCAAAACTTTTAAAACTCGTGAGAAATTTACTACTGGTTTTGTCTAGATTGCAATCAGACTGCAGCGCAACCTAGGTATTTTTTTGAGCTAGTTTGGATACAATATGCAATTTGGTCATGCTAACACAAGACAGAGCAAGATATGCTCTGCTCTGAGCTCCATGTTGGAAAAAATTATTTATGTTAGTGCTTAAGCAGATAGCATATGTTTGCAGTTGGAGAAATAACTACACTGACATTGGACCAGTTGTATGAGTTTAGCGGAAGGAACCCTGAAAAATTCTAAGCACTTCAAAATTCCCAACGACAACAGACAATACCCTGCTCAGAAGAACTCAGCAGGATAATATAAGATGCTTTGCTTTAGCTCAAGGACTAAAGCATGTTTTTTAATAGAGTCAGATTTGAGCAGCAGGAGAAGGAATGGGAGAATTTTTTTCCAAGTTGTGCATTCTTTGGGATGTATCACATACACTCCACATCATCCCACAAGGATCCCTCTCTGTATACCTATACACTCTACTCGTCAACAACATAAGACCAAATCCTAATTTCTTCAGGAATCAAACCACCAGTAAATATGGTCAAGGGAAGGCACTGGGAAAGAAAACTTGGTAAACCCACATCATTCACATACCAGAAACTGTATTGCAGAGAAGTAGGAAGCTGCCTGGGGTAGAAGCTGCCCAGATGCACTCATCTGCAGTTCTTCCTGCAAACACAGACTAATGAAAACCAGATCTCTCTCTCCCCCCAGCAAAGAAATACATTGGAGGAATGTTAAGATAAAGAGTTTACTTTAAAGTCTTTCCATCTTCACTATTTAACAGATGATTCCCGAGGTAAGAGCCCAATCAGACATACTATTCCAGCAGTAGCAAAGTAACTGAAGAGCTTTTCCACCTGCAACTTCCCCTCAGCTGCTCGTTGAGTCCCTTTCTGTTAGGATTGCCAACTCAATTGCACCTGTAGCCACTCCCAGATCCTACTCCACCAGATGCAGTTTAAATTGAACTCCTTTCTCTTTATTATTTCTTCATTGTTGACTTTCTTCTTCTTTTGTTTTTAAAACATGCTTTTTTGAGAGAACAAAGCTGGGGAGCAGCCAAGCTTCATAAGCATATTTGACTTGATTGTACTAAGCATCACGCAAAATACACACCCTTCTGTATGACAAAGAAAGGCTGCTATATCAGAAAAAGGATTAGCTACTTGTAAGATAAAACAAGAAGCAATTACATATAACATGATCTTTTATCTCAGTTCTTCTTTTAGAAACAAAATCTCTGAAATAAAAATACCTAACTTCATTGCCCCTTGCTGTCTTTTGAAAAGCTCCTTTGAAATACTGTGTTATTTTTTTATTGTATTGAACAGAAGTAACATTTTGTAAAGGCTGAACAAACTTACGAAAAAACCAGGTAATTTGTCATTTATGAAGGCTATGATACACAGTGTCTTAACAAATTTTTAAAACTTATATTCTCTTGCATTTTGGGTTGAAAACAATGGGCTTAATTCAGTCCAGATTATCATTTCATGACAAAGTAAATAATGGCTCTTTCATGTCTGTTTTTCATACGTTCAAGCCCAGTGTCCTTTTCAAAGAAAATTATGTATAAGTTAATGTTCTAAAAATTATTTTAATGTAATTATATTAAAGATGTAATTATGAATATTAAAATTAAAATTTCATATTTTCAGGTACTGCTTATGTTGAAATAATGTATCTGGAAAGGGTACATGAAAAGGTGAAGATATCAATTTATTGTGATTTCATAAACACAGCTTCTGGAGATATTTCATCATATTCTCTGCACATTATAAAATCAGTAAAGTTGTCTTTTCTGACTATTTTGAGATGTTTATTTTCTCCTAAATTTTATCTCCAGTCAAGAGATGGCTGCTGCTTTCTAGCAAATTGTCCTCTAGACACAGACAGTTGGTTAAACATCTTTTAAAAACTATTATTGTTATTGCAGTTCCTGGTCCACAGCTGAAGGTGCATGAAAAGTAAAGAAATTTCACAAGAACCCCCCAAAAGCTGTTACACATTTTTATTTTTTCTTACAGCATAGTTGAACTGCCTGTTTATGAAATTAAAAAACTGACACAAACATCAGTGAAAACACAACCATTCTTGAACTCCTTTTTAAATAAGCCCATGAAACTGAATGGTCATTTGCACACAATGTTGCTACTTCAGGAAAATATTAATATCTTCCTAAAACTTAAATGGAAAGAGATCTTACCTTGATAGTGTCTGAGTTTGAAGTTATAAGGACTGTGACAAGACTGTAACTTTCTTAATGTGAGAGAAGAAAGCCTAAGTTCCCACATTCCAACATGGATGATAGAAAAACCTCTGTAATAGATTATCACAGCTGATACATTTAATCAGTTTTGACACACAGCCCCCTCCTTTCACCAGTTTTAAAGAGATTTGTCCTTGCAAGGGCAAACAAACTCTAGGCTTCTGGAGGGAACAAAGACTGTAAATCCAGAGGAGGGAGCATATGCTTCCATGGGCCACCATCTTCACAGAGAAAATGGAGAAAAATTGTGCGTCATGAAGGTTATAAACTCCAATCTATCCTATTTTAAAGGTTTATAAATATAGCAATTCAAAGGACTGTTGCTTATAGCAACAAATGTAAGACAGTACAGATGGAGAGGGAATAAACATTACTGCAAACCCATCATTGTGCTTAGCAAATTTACACCTCTGAGGGCATGTTGGGATTTGATAGAGGAGGTAAAGGGCAGACATTAGTGTTGTAATGAGTAGTACACTTGTCAGTGTTTACATACCCTAAGTCATGTTTAGGAGGCCTTCTATAATTTAAACACAGCCACTTATCTCTCAAAAGTGTCTCAAGACTATGAACTGATAAGGCGTATTTTATCTATGCCTTAATAAAGCAAATAACCTTGCTATCAACTAATTAGCCTACTAGGTTTCCTTTTCGTTACAGATAAATATTTCCAAAAATAATGTAGTAAATGCTACCAATGAAAATAAAAACATTTTGACAAAAGATCAGCCCTTCAGTAAAACCACAGCAAGCTGAATGGCTATGATTGTGCCGGTGCAAGTTTGGCTGACAGAAAATGATACAATATATAATAACTGCATAATCATTACCTAAGAAAACATGAATTTTCAGTAATGGCACAAACATGTTTCCCTTTGATCTACTATGGTAGATACGATTTTATTAAATACAGAAATGTCCTGACCAAAGCATACTCATATAATTTGTTTAACGTAACAGCAACATCAAAGTACCACAGTTCACCTCAGTTGTCCACCTACTGGCGAGTGAACTGAAATTACACTCCCTCGTGCACCATAATAATTTTTGCTGCTGTTACTAGGAAACTATTTTTTTTGTTTTGGCAAATTTTAATGAAGAGCTGAGTTTTTATTACTGTTTTCCCTGCACGGTAATACACGCACTGTAGTGCTCAACATTTACTCTTCTGCAGTGAAGTCCAATATCGATAGTTGCTATTGATTCCCTCTCCCATCACAACCATCAGTCATGTAAACTGGATGCACACTTTAATGAGCTGTTAGGCTTCTTCTGTCTTGACTATCACCATCAGCCTTGCACACACTAAACAACCACATGACAAGTGAGTCTGCTTAAACATGGTCTACAAAAGCTCAGTCAACACAGGAGAAAGCGTGCATGAAACAAGTAACGTAGTGCCCTCTCTCCTAGCAGCACTGGCTTAGGCATGGTGGTGAAAATAAAAACCTTAATTTTGCCCACAAACTTAACATAGATACAGACCTGTTTTGTAAATAGCTCCATTTTTACGTAATTACAGAGTAGAAGCCATTGTTGTCAAGTTTTAACAGTGAAATCAGTGTAATGTGTCATACTGGAAACCTGGTGATAACAAGTAGCTTGTGAAGTGGCATAGACTATTATGCTAGCATTTGTGAAAGACAAATTTTTTTGCAATTTTTCAGGAAGGCAGATGACTGCCCTGGAAGCATTACAAACATGAAAAATGACTGCTTTCATTTTGAAATACTTTGAGAGATGTAGGAAACACGGAAACATAAAGCAAGGGGCATGGCCTTGGTACCGTGCCTGGAATATGGTGCATGTGACATTGACTTTTAAAGGTTTCACGAGAATTTTATAAGAACAGAAGGGGTGGATGTAAAGATAAAATATAAAGTACTGGGGAACAGCCAACACAGCCTTTGCAAATGGAAGTCATGCTTCATTATGCAGCATGTGTTCTTTGAAAGGGTTTATGACCATGTGGATAAGGAAGATCCATTCATCTACTCTACTGAATTTCTACTTGGAGTCCCAAAATGATTCTCAAAATGTTCCTCACAGAAGAAAAAAGCAGTAGGACAAAAAAGGAAGATAGTTGCCCAAATACAATATTGATTAAAAAAAAAAGAAAAGGAAAGGTCTCGCATTGGAAAGAAACCACCCATAAAATCAAGGACCTTTTCTGGGAACAATCCTCTTAAGCATTTTCATAAATGATCAAGAAAAAGAGGTGTGTGATGAACTCATCTAAAGTTTGCTGATGATACTACATTCTACTGGATAGTAAATAAGGACAAACTGAAAAATTTAGAAAGATGTTATCAGAGTGTGGCTATAGAAAATCAAGGCATATATATGCACTGACACAAGTGGGGAAAAAGATCCCTAAATTTACACATAAAAAGATGGCCTCTAAACTAACTATTACCACTTAGTTCCTACAGCTGATGTCTTTCTAGGAAAATGTCAACTGAGTGACCAGTAATGTTAGGAATTATCAGGAATGGAATAAAGAACAAGACAGAACTTCCTTAGGTCACTAATTGAATAAATGGCCCACCTGCACCTGGTACACTGCATGCAGCTTTGCTCCCCTGTCTCAAAATGATTCAGTAGAACTAGAAAAGGGCAGTGAGGATGATCAGTATTCTGGAAATATTTCTACAGAAAAAAACCAAACACACCCAACAAACCCCAAAACCTTTTAAATAGGCTGGAATTTGTCAAGCTGGAAAAGTGACTTTTGAAGTCATGGCCCTGAGAGTATGAGAAGGAATCAGTTCTTCACGTTGTAATACAGAGTGAGAAGACCATCAAATGAAATTGCCAGAGCACAGGTTTCAAACAAACAGAAGCCCGTTCTTCAGTTAACAGCTCATTAATCTGTGGACATCCATGCCATCTTGTGGATGTTAACAATTCACATGGTTCAAATAGAAAATTGAAAATGTCCAAGGGTGAAAAAACATCCTCACATTGAATAAAAAAAACCAAATTCTTTCAAGTGCAGTCCTTGTTGTCCAGGAACCCAGTCTAAAGCAAATGGTTAGAAGCTGAGGGAATATTATGGAAAAGTTTCATTACAAGCTTTCACAATTTTTACATATTTCTCAAGTCTTCCAGGTTTGGTCATTGCTGGAAACAGGATACTAATGTAAGTACACTTGGCCTGAGTTTTTTTTCAAGTGCAGGATATTAATGATTTGATGCAAGCCTTAATCTGATGTACACTATAATTGCCTGTAGCCATCTACCATTTCAGAACTTTAAAAAAAATATTATTATTATTCCAATTTTTGCTGGATTGTTTAGGCAGAACATTTTCAAGAACTTTGGTCAGATTTTTGGAGGTTGCTGGGGTACCCAGCTGATTACACATTCCATCCCTAAGGTATCTAAAATGTAGATATGATCTACCTGTGTTTATATCCTCCTTTATGTCTTTTAGGAAGTCCAGAGAAAGAGATTTTCCACAATTTGTTGAATGCCTCCAGTTTATCAAATATTTCTCTCTCCTTATGGCATTAACAATGAAGATTACACTTTATTTTTCTGAAACTGTGATTGCAATTGCTTCTCAGTCTGTGGCTGGGAATATTGCAGTCAGTCACAAACTAATAAAATAACACAGTGCTGTCCCTATGCATGCCAGAAAAGCTGCCCCCAAATGACTTTAGACTTGAGCAAAAAAACCCTAATATAACTGAACCAACATATCAGTGTTCCGAGACCAACAGAACACTGTCAGGTTCTACCAACACTCATTATCTCATTGAAGACTACCTTCAAATAACAGGGCCACACAATTCCTTGAGAAAGGGTGAATACTTTTACTAGGGACAACATTACCAGAAATCCTTCAAAAACAATGTCAGGATCTGACATTGAAATACCCAAGAAAATTCTCTGTTCCCGATCCCATAGACTAACAAAATTAGTTTTAAGCTTTTTGCTGCAACTCCCAAGTTTTGATTAGGTTTTCATAATGCCTAACCTGAGTCACCAAATTTTGGTGCATAAATTAGGAAGCTAATCTTCATAGGCTCTGTGCAGTCATCAGAGAAAGACAGGCGTGTGGTTCAGGTCAAGAGCACAACCTTGTTATCTGATGAGTCCTCCAGTATCTAGGCTCTAAAATGAAGACTGTTTTGGAGAAGTCTCTCCTTCCAATTTTGGGCATCCCTTCATCTTCAGTGCTACTATTTTGAATGACTGAAGGGAATAGTGTTCTGTAACATGTGACCATGTCACCATAAGCACCAGATTTGTGCATCTGTGTCTTTTCCTCATAGTTTTCACTTGGCATAGACCCCTCAAAGGGGGAATGAAGATAAAAACAACAAACTTTCATTTGGAATAGTGACATGCTTTCTGCAGGAAGAAGAAACATAGCTTCAGTACACTTCTTATTCTAAGTAATTTTCAGTAGTCTAAGACAACATTTTGTTGGATGATTGAACTCATGGTCAGACAAGAAAATTCCATGTGAGTTTTCCATAGAGGATTTTTATTATTTGTTCACCTCGGCAAGATTCTTATCTTATTCTGCAGCTCGGCAACTTCAAAATAATTGTTTTCTATCATTCATTTGGAATTTTGGATGGCACTATTATTGTGACAGGATGTGGATTTTTCACTATGAATAGAGCCTTTTGTTAACATTTATGTCCAGTAATTCAGGAGCCAGCTGCTCCATAAATAATATCAAATCATCTTCACCATCTGAAAAACCAAGTAATCTAATATTAGTCTTGTGGCTTCATTGCAGAGAATTTTATTCACCTTTGAAAGGCTACTAGCAGTTTGAGATAAAAAGTCTATTTTCTAATCCTCCTCTTTTATAGTGTTTCCAGCTTTAAAGGTTTGGTGTACACCACATCTGTCCAAGTTTCCACATTTGATAAATGTAGTCTTGCAAAATCCATTTACTATCCAAAGATGTTACAGCACATGTACACATTCAAGTGTTCTGTTAATCTATTTAATCAATAAATTACTAAAATGGCTCTTTTAAAGCTTCAATCACAGGAGAAATGACTAAATGACCATAGAAAAAAAAGATTGCTTTATATTTATTTTCCCCTTTCTCTATAAGATGATGTAATTCAATATGCTAAGGCCAGATTTTGATTCTCTCATTACCCTTCAATCTGTTAAAGGCCAAAGTCTAGGAAAACATCTGAACAAATGACCAAACTTTCCATAGTACTCAAAAGTGACAAATATCACAGTGAAGTCACATCATAAATGAGGCTCAAAAAGAGCATTGCACTTGCTGTGACATAAAATTTGCCTGTCAGCAAAGACAAAAGAATATTAATAGCTTTTTGCTATGTGCTTAATGAAATACTTCCCAGACTACTTGAAAGATCCTTATTAAGAAGAGTGACCTTTTTCCTGAGATTAATGACGTGGTCTTAATACAGAAAACCTTATAAAGTGAAGTTTGTTCTATTTTTGTTACTCTAGACAATAAAACCTACAATAGCAGTGATTCGAATGTAAGCAATTTCTAGACATAAAACATGACTGCAACTATCATTCAAACAAATTACCTTCAATTGTGCCAAGAATCACAAGCATAGTTCTTGGTCTGAAGAACACAACAGTATAAATTCTTTGTGATGCAGTGGGCTCTTAAGCACAAAATAGGTAAGAAGTGAGAGAAAGGACATCAAAAACAATCGGGCCACAAAGTTACCTCAGACAACTCTATGTCAGTATTGATGTTAGTTTTGTTTAACTATCTCTCGCTTCTTACAGTCAGGAAAGAGGAGATGAGGGACAATTTATTATGATTGTTTTACAAAGTGTTTTGGAGTGATCATACGGAAGAGCCTACAGACTTTGTGACCATGTTCCAGCTAGAAGTACAGGAAAAACAATATTAAGGACAAAAAAGCATTCAACATAGGACTGGGCTGACAATAACAGTAGAAAAGAGGGAGAATGCAAAGACTTGTTAAAGATGTACAATGGACTGCTTCTTTTCTTTCATCAGCTCTCTCTTACAATAGTTTTGTTTTCCACTGGGTTTTTTTAGTTGGTCTTGAAATTTTTATTATATTTGCATGGAGAGTGTCAGTCCATACTCATTTAACAACCATTAAGTATCATAGTGACAACATACTACTGCACAACCAAGTAGTTCTGCTGAACTATCACCATAAAAGCTGTCCTAAAGTTCTTTGTGAGATGGCTGTCTGCAGTATATCAGTTGCACAACAGGCATTTACAACAGCTCTAGAGAATTCACAAGTGTGGGAGAGCAACACGGGAGTATATTTTCTTCTGTACTATTAATAGTAATAACATGAAACTCTTTCAGTAAAGCCATTTGGCAGCTGTCCTACAAACCTGTGTTATTAGGTACTTTTCTTTATGTTTAATTGCTTGCTGTTACCTAGCTTTCTTCTCAATTACTTTCTTCTCCTAGCCAAATTCATCTTTAAAGCTGAGTGACTCAGCTTCTTCACTGAAAAAACTGTCTCCCTGACGTACATCTTGTCCTGTAAAAATAAACTGTGATGACAAATATTTCTAGTTAATACAAAGCTTTGTGAACTAGGAGGCTGTTGATTGGACTAATATTGTCCTCTCGTTTAACAGGAAGCCATGCAATGTTTCTTATAATCTCTCCTCTTTCCATCCCCCAAATTTCTGACTTTCAAATTACATTGAGAATTTCTCTGTGGTTGCTAACAAGGTTGATCACATGCCAGGACCTTATTCTTTGCACACAGGAACACAGATTAGTTCAGTCTGCCTACACAGGCAAGCGCTGGTCAAGTCTTCCACTTAATCTCCTGTGACGTGAATGAAGAAACACACTAAATTAGCTGTGTGGAATGATTGAATCACTACAGTCGAATGATCAAATGCCAGCATGGAGCTGCCACAGAAGCTCAGGCCACTAATGAGACTTTTCTGCTTTACTGAATCAGTTAGTTAGTTAGTTAGTTGGTTTGGGTTTCAGGTCTTTTTTTTTTTTTTTTTTTTTTTTGTGTGGATACAGGGAAATGTAGTGCAAAACTTGATTAAAATATGTTGTTGAGACAGAAGCTTTTGATTACACGCAGGAATTGGCAAGTCTAGTCTTTCACGTTGCAAACATGAATATTCCATAGGGTGCATCTCATCAGAGAAAATGCATGTGCCTGGGGGGGGTCAAGTTAGGGTTCCTCTAAAGTCTGTGATGCCTTTTGCATCATTTTTCACTTAAGAGTTCACCTTTCAGTTCGTGACCGAGGGGCTAAATTTTATGGGTTTGCTCTGAAACAAAATTGCACTAAATTAAAAAAGGAGAAAAAGGAACTAGTTTGGAGGGTCTGGGTTTTTTTTGTTGTTTTGTTTTTCTTTTTTTTTTTTTTTTTTTTTCTTTAAGTACTGTTCAAAAGCAGGAACTGAACTCACCTGAAGAAAGAAGACAATCTGCTATTTCTGTTTGTTGTCTTCTAAATAAAATTCAATGCCTTTACAACAGGTTCTAAGATTCTGCCTTTTCAACATGTTTCAAACTGAGTCAGAAAGCTAGATCATTTGCTTTTAATCTACTGGGGTAGCTGCTTGCAAAGCCGCTTTTTAATTTCATGTTGCCACAGAACAAACAGGACAAGCTGTTGCTTAATGTTAGCACAGAATGTAAGTACTTGAAAGTGCTTCTGGAGAAAGAAATTAAAATGCTAAAACAAGCACCATTTAATTCCAAATGCTAAAGTTTTGCATAAGGGTATAATACTACAGAAATGAACAACCAAAATTTTCAAAATAAAGATTCACGTGAAAATGTTGAGAATCTAGCCTAGAATCTCTTGATAAAACATCTGATAGTGGAGACTTTAACTCCCGTTGGCTATGAAAAAACTGAAGCAATCCCTTAGCTTTAATCCTTTTTTAAAATCATGGACAACTTTATATTTACAATCACCATGGAGATGTAGCCTAAAGGATCTAATTCCATTTGACTAAGCAATATCTGGGAGACAAATTGCCTATTTTACCTTCTCTGAATTATCATAAATGCATTCGCAAGATCTTCAGTGCATTATTTCAAGTTGATATGCTCGCTCAGTAAATAAATCTCTCCCTTATGGAATTTCTTCTGAACATTAGTTAAAAGAAAAAGAGAGTGTTTCTCCTTTAGAAACATCAGCTATCAAGACAAATCATGATGAGTGAAATGCTCATGTGCTCATGATGTGGAAAGAAGATTTTAATGCCATCCTTAAGGATATATCTGTGACTTTTTACAGAAGACACAGTAACTGGGAAAACTTCATGCTTTAGAACATCAGAATTTTAAATGATCCAGTAAACCTCTTTCACTATTGGAAAGACCAGCATTTTAATGACACTGAGCTAAGCCTTAAATACATAATGAAACTCAGTTCCATTTGAAATAAGGAATATATTAAGTACTAAAACATGGAAGCCCAAGTGTAACTCTGAAAGTCTTTGAACACAACTGCTTTATTAGGTGTGCAATGAATCTGATGGGGACTAGGCTGGTTCAGGGAGAGCAGGCTGAAGGCAAATTGATATCATCAGATCCCAGCTTCTGTTGCAAATGGGGATGACAGTTCCTATCTACCTTACTACTGATTGAGAGGTGCTTAGTGTAGCAATACTCATGAACTCTGCTAAATTTAATTTCTGTTTCCATTTGACAACAGGCAGGGAAGGACCGTGTCAGTCAGCTTTTAATAGCCATTACCTTCCACATTGCAAAAAGTCATTCTAGATTTTAATTTATTTTCCAAGGCTATTTCAGGAAACTTTCAAGATGGAATACATTAAACTAAGCGGAATAAATAGTCCTGGATTGCATACGAAGGATCAGTGTGGTAATAAAAGGGAATTGGTGCCAATAAAGGCATCAGTTGTAGCCCCATGGTTTTGGGGGACTGATTCATGGGGGAAGTTAGGAAGTAAAGTTCTAGCATGACTGAACTGCAAATTTGCACCATTTTGGGTTTCTGGCTCCGTTTACTATTACCGGGAGTGGTGGCTCCCATTGGACCCTATCACCCAGGAGGTCTCCTTCCCATGGAAATCAGGATGTGGGATTTTTTGGGTAAAAATTGTTCCACTGTAATTGATATATGCTAAAGGATGCAGTATTTTTAATTCAGATATTCTATGTAAACAGCAGAGAGAATGTAGAAGGCAGGGTCTTTAGAATACAGGACTGCCATCTAGAATGCTATGTTAGTTCAAGATCTCTTGGAGTTTCTCTCTAGAATAACTTTTTAAAGTGTGATGTCATAAATAGTGCTTTCTGTCTCAACTGGTGCATGTTTCTCATGAAGCTTTACATAAGTGCAGCCTACCAATGCCCAGTGTTGCTCCTTGCCTATCTCTGAAATATTACTGAACGTACTAGTGTATGCAAAGAAGAACATAAGAACATAGTAATAAAATTTGCCAAAGAGACAAACAAAAGAGCAAATTGAAGTTTAGGATTTTATCACAAATAACATTTTTAAAGATTTATTAAAAAAAACAAAACTACAAGTTTAATGCCTTTCAGAAGAGGAAATGTATTTAGTTGTTAAACTAGAAGAATGGAATTGACATAATCTGGGTTAATAGCCTATTTTTGTGAAGGTCTTATTTTATACGACTGTGCAAATTACTTCTCATCTCTCTGCTCCACTTTTGCCCCCTGTAAAATGGTATGACAACCCCTTTTTTGAAAAACAGAAGTAGTGAGCCATAATTCTTTCAAGATGCAAAAGCACACACAGCCCTAGGATAAGAAAGATTCTTTTATAGCATGTCCTTAACCACTTCTATTTCTTTTTGAACTGGGATGTGTGAATGCTTTCCTAAACTATAACCTTGAATATCTTATGAGAAGGGACACCATTATGTGCACAATTTTCTTTTTTAATTAACTAATCATATTTATATTCTTAGATCTTATAAAGGCAATGAAACTAGCAGCTTTTGAACGTAAACCTTTTTATATAAAAGAGTAAAATCTCTACAGCTCAGAATTGTAGTTTTGCTGAGTTTGTGGAGTACACAGTACAAATTAATATACCACATATTGAGAAGTACATGTAGCCACAGGTGAAGAGCTCAGACCACTTATATAGGTGATGTGAGTTGACTGCATGCCTATTTCACAGCAGCATCAGTACCATAGGAATGTCTGTAAAAGTAATAGTAATTACGAAGATAGGTGCTAACAACATACCAATTTTCCAATAATTTTGCAGCGTACTGATGCCATCATATAAATCAGCTCTTGCAGCTGTCTTTGCTGAAAAGTACATTTGTTCAGTTACCTACAATATTTTATTTCTTCCTATTCTGCACATACTGAAATTTTATATACTTGAACAGATGCCATAATTCCATTCCGATACCTACTTTTTAATTTGTAATAGTGTCCAGAGCTCCAGATCGCAGACTACAATATTAACATAGCTCTCATACATGCTGAGATAAAGTCTCAGTATCTAAGTGTCAACAACTACTCTTGAACCCTCACAAATACACAAACAATCCTGTTTCCCAAATAAGAAGGAATTCCAAATGACTCAACTCCTATCATGACCTAAAAGAAGGGAATTCCCGACTCAGCCTGTCAAGCATACTGGCTGGCAGTTCCTAATTTTTTGACTGACTTTTACTGTTCTTTTGCTCACTTCTCTCCCATATTAAAAACCTGGTAAACTTACATGAATTTCCATACTGGTCATACCACTGGTTCATATAGTTCACTTAGACTCCTGTCTTGTAACAGTGACTAGGAATAGATGCTATGTGATACACTTTGCTTTTGTCTTGCACCACTGCAATCACATATTTTATTTTCACTTCTAAAAAGGATTTTTGAACCACATAAATAGAGAATTTGCCCATCTTCCCTGTCTTCTCTCTTCTTGAGACTATAGTGCTAAATTCACCTAACGTTTGTACTGAAAGAGCCTGGCTCAGGACTCGATGCTGCGGACTGTCAAGTGGAAGGTACATGAAAAGATTCATCTGGCCATATCAAGAGACCCTTAAAACGGTGGCAGAATTACTGAAATACTCTAATGGAATGTAACTGAGTTATAATTTGTAATATTGCCAATTTTTGCAAGTATATCTAGAGAGTATGTTCAAATAAGAACATTTTCATATGCCTTTATGCGTTATATCCAAACAATTCTTGCATTAGCTCAAACCTATTCCTTAAGCATATCTCCTTCTGCCTGGAAATAGATGTTCTGCTTGGATACACAGTATGGAAGTGAGGGAAAATAATCACTTTGTCTTGTTACCAGTGAAATGGGTGGGGTTCTCTACAGAAAATAATATGAAAATAAACACTGCAATGACATTACAGTGCATCTCAACCTCTTAGAAGCATTCCATTCATTTCAGCAATCCTTTTGATCTATTCCATATAAACCATACATAAATCTATTATAAATCCATATAAATCTATTCCATATGTGACTTGAAAGAATAAATCCCATTCCTCTGGCAGAATCTTATGGAGAACAAAGAATTAAGAACTATGCTGGAGAATTGTAAACAATTTTATGCAAAATATGGTGAAATATAATCTCTGCAGCTGTAGTAACTCTGCATTTCACATAGCAGTGTGCTTGCAACTGATGGTAGTCAATGGAAGTTTCAGTTTGAAGAAAAAACCTGTGGTAGGATGCTAACAACTTTGAAAAAATCAGACCTGATTTTTCATGTATTTGAAGCAGGTCTCTTACTCCTTGATATCATCTAACAGTAACATTTTTGTATGGGACCCATTTGCATACAATGATGAATGTTCTTCACATAGTATGGAGAAGAGTGCAGGAAGAAAGTATGAAGGGGAATCTGGACACAGGCAGAGAGGAGATACGATGGAGAACAGGAGCATGAAAAAAGGTGACAGTAGAATGCTAGGATGGGCACAAAGGTTTGGAGAAGACTAAGGATCAAACTGAAAGTAACAGTAAAAAAGAGATATGGAGTAGCAGAGAGATATGAAAATTTGCTTACTGGCCTATACTAACAAGTATATTCAGCAGGTTAAGGAAAGTGGTTCTTCCTGTCTATTTGGCACTTGTGAGATCACATCATGTCACGTCTGGTTTTCGGGCTTCCCAGAAAGACATTATTATGCTGGGTTAAGTTTAGCATAGAGCTACCAAGATGACTAGCAGCCTGGAGCAGATGACATGAAGGAACTGGCTTCCTCAGTCTTAAGAAGAGAAGGTTAAGGATGGATATTACAGTAGGATTCAACTAATCAGTGGGAAGGTCCAGAGAAGACAGAGCCAGCCTCTTCTAAGTGGTGCTCAATGAAAGGTTGCAAGGCAACAGATACAAGTTGTGACAAAGGAAATTCAAATTATATTTTAAGAAAAACATGGTAACCATGGACACTGGTGGTCAAAGCATGGGTTGGGTTTGCCCAAAAAGCCTGTAGAATCTTCATTCTTGGAGAACCTTAACACCTGCCTGTATAAAGCCCTGAGCGAGCCAGAACATTTGGATCAGATGACTTCCAGAGGTTGTTTTCTACCTAACTAGGTCTGTGATTCTATGAAAATGAAATGAGGATTAGACCCCGAGGACATCAAGTTAGAAGACTGCAGATAAGTGGCCATAAGACCATACTCTACCTAGCCTAAAAACGAAGAAAATTTTCTAGAATGCCAAGACTTCTGCAACCAAACATCTGCAAAACTTTGTGACAAAACACATGTCTCATCCCCCCTCTAGTGGCTAGTACACATAGAACAAGACACTGCTAAAACCACTTTGGTGATAAGTACTTGGGAAGAGGAGTGAAAGAGGTTTATCACACATCTGGATATCAATACATTCTGACATCATGGAATTAGTGGGGTTTGTTTTCAATTTTTTTTTTTTTAAAAGTTAGCAAATGGCATATGACGTGTTCTTAGCATTTAAGACATCCCTCTGTCCTTAAAGCCTGTGTCTTAAAGCCACCTTAAATGTGCTTTCTCCTGATTTTGCACTCATTTCCTCTTCTATTTTCAAATGCTTTTTGCATGTTCTATATTTATGCATATATGCCCATGCGTATATATATATATGATTATGGCTCTGTGTATGTGCTTTATTTTTGTGGTCATATATATATTTACATTTATGTATGTATTTTCTTAGTGGACTAAATTGATAAAGTGTTCCCAAGATCCATTTCTTCAGACAAGGTCATCTAAAGTAATTTCTTACATCTATGAATGAATAAAAATGTCTAAGCTTCAAAGATACTTGTACAATTAGCAATTACGTCAAAGAAGTTCATGTATTCAGATCAGAGAAAAATACATCGTGTTTCCATGCCTAAGCATGAAAGGAGGTATGTTAAATAACATAAAATTTAGGTTTACATTCTTTGGTCAAGAGTTTTAAGAAATGCGGTATAATCTTCTTCAACTTAATGAGAAAATATAAAGAAAATAACAAAAAAAACATTCAACTGCTTAGAAGTGGGAATACTGTATAAATATTTATTTACAGAGCTACTGGTCATATCTGACATGTCAAATAGTGAAGGAAAAATAAAGAAGTCAAAATGAGACATTTAAAACATTATTCACAAAAAATCATGTCTAGTGACTGGGTAAAGGGATGTGAATTTTGACATAGATGAAAGATCAAGAAAATTTTTTCAAAATATTTTAATGATAGTAAATGAAATTAAATCATTAAAGTTGATAGAAAATTCTACTACAGAGGAAAAGATGCAAACAGTGTTAATATTAACCATAGTTTCAGCTATGGTAAAACAATACTGATGCTTGGGCTCTAGTGTACTGAAAATATCCTTCTTTGCATCTGAACAGTAACAGTAACACAGTATCTATCACACAGCATGTCAAATACCAGTTCTTCACTCGATCACCTAGACATGCCTTCTTTCATAAGGGTAAGTGGTATATAGGCTGCAGCTACCAGAAATAAAGAGCACATGCGGAAGCTTAACAAGCCATTTTGCAAGGGTTTCCTAACCAGGGTCTTGTATATTCGCAACTGGGCAGTTTTAATTTAGGTACCAGTCTGTCAAATGGTTCTACATGTAACGTTAGTTCTAAGCATCCAAAGACCTAACAATTTCAATGGGGCAAATCACCTGCTTAAGAATAACTTGTGCCAAACGCATGCAGAGTGGTACCATGCACATTTCATTCAGTAGCAGAGAGAGGCAACTTATTATAACCAAGGGTACAGAAAGCACTTGTTTCCACAGCACAGAATGAAAAAAGCATCTTTGACCACCTGCCAGTACTGATAGCCTATTCTCCTACCTCCAACAGCTGCTATTATTATTTCACAGTACCAGATAATGTACTACGCATTACAGAGGAAACAACAAAAACTGCAGCCAGTATCCAGAAGTTTAAGCAATCCAAGTTACACCTCTCAATACAAATAATGGCATTTAACAATAGGGTGGAAAAAAGGCTCCCGGTGGATGGGATTTACGAGAACAGGCTTACGGGGTAATGTCTCTATTAGGTTGCTTTTGAAATCTACACCCATTAATCAATTGTTCTAAATATATCTGGGTTATTTCCTCTACAGAAGCAACAAAATATGCCATTCTTGCTCAGACAGCATTGCCCAGGTACATCCTCTACACTTCAGTCTTGCACAACTGAAAGAAATGTGGCACTCCAGCTTAGATTGGTATCACTAGTCTTGCAAGTTGGCATTCTAAATTGGGCTCCCATAACAGAAAACGGAGAGAAAAAGGCATCTCTACATTCTCTAAATTATGAAAGTACTTTAAAATGGGAAGAATCATCCCTTAGGAATATCCTTTTCTCACCACTGCTTACAGAGACACCTTTAACAACTAGATTTGACTAGACAGTTCTCAGATCAAGTTAAATAAAATCTCCACTTTCATTTTCAGACTTCAGATATACATCATAGAATCATAGAATCACGGAATGGTTTGGATTGGACCAATCCAAAGGGACCTTAAAGATCATCGAGTTCCAACCCCCCTGCCATGGACAGGGACACCTCCCACCAGACCAGTTTGCTCAAAGTCCCATCCAGCCTGGCCTGCAACACTTCCAGGGATGGGGCATCCACATCTTCTCTCGGCAACCTGTTCTGGTGTCTCACCACCCTCAGAGCAGAGAATTTCTTCCTAATATCTAATCTAAATCTACCCTCTTTCAGTTTAAAACCATTACCCCTTGTCCCCTTGTAGACATGGATACTGAATTAATCAAGATACAATTGGTTTAGCACCAGCTAAAATAAAGATAAATAGGCTATGCTGAGAGGTAAACCTTTCCACGAGCATGTGAAAAGCCTCCCAAAAAAAGCATATGAATCAAGCCTGTTTTAACAGCCATAACAGCATGCCAGAACTCCAGTTACAAAAACTGATGGAAATTTAGTACCGCCACTGCAATGCTGGTGATTGCCTTTTTCATACTCCTACAGACTCCAGGAAAAGAGATTGATTGGGGAAAAAAGAACAAAGAAATCTGGTGAATAATTGCTAATTTAACCGGAACAAAAACATATTCGTTAAACAATATGGTATCCTGAATATCAGCAAGCACCTCAGCAGATGCAATGCATGAAAGTAATTTTTCAGGTGTGCTGAAAAATGAAACAGAGCATCCTTAAGGCTAAAAGTTTATGTAACAGGACACAAACTGAGGAGTCCCATTCCACAGAGGAACACTTCCTGTAAGATTTGTTCTTGCATTTTTCTTCTAAAATAGCACAATTTCCTTAAGTTGTACGATTCCAGAATACCAAATGAAACAAAATGATTCAGATGATAATTGGCTGAGTCACAGACTGTTAAATATTTGAGGATATTAAAATGATTCTTTTCCATAAAGGATGATGGCCAATTTAAATACCATATTTTTAGGTTCTGAAATACAGTACCATTAATGATCATTTATTGAAAAACAACAACTTGGACTATTCCATGGACGGATCTTCACTTTTTGGATTGGAGAGTTCAGGATCTGTTTGGCCATTGTTGGGGTAAGATACATTTGCTAAAGTAAACCCTTACCACTGGAACTTCTCCAACTCTCAGTGATTAGGCTAATTAGTATTGCACTGGATACTATTTATGAGGCCTATCAGTAAAAAGAGCTTGCCTGATCAAATGACACAAAACGTAAAACTGTGTGTGTGGCGAGACACTACACTTCTTTGCTCTAAAGTATTTTTTCAGGAAAGATAAGTGAAAAAACAAATCTCCCCATGAATTCACTTCATCAGTTTGGAAGGTTTCAACAGCACACCAGTAATATGTCTTCCCAAATGCTTTGTCACTTTAGTGACCCAATGTGGGATTTAAAAAATGTTGTGTAACTATCAGCATAATAATATCCTATAAATTAGTTGAAGTAAAACATGACGTTATTTGTAGTAAAAATGCCTAAAAGGAAAAAGCAAAGGGCGCAGAATGGAAAAGATAAGTCAGTTCCAAGTATGACTTAATGAACAGAAATACTGAAAAAAAAATCTTTTAAAAAGTGAAATTTCAGATAATGATAATAAAAAAAAAGAAACTGGATTTCATTTCATGCTATTCTGTATTGATGAATAATTCTCTGATTTTTCCCTGTGGAAAAATGATACAACTCTAATAGAATGATTCATAACACTAAACTGTTTTCCTTAGCAAAGACCATGTACATTAGAAGGACTTCTAGAGGAGAATGTTTATTTGGAAGACTTAATATTATAAGATTATAGTAAGATGATCTGGATGGCTCAAAACCCAGAAGCACATTTGAGAGCAGGCAATAGAGCTCAAATTCTGAAGCTGCCAAAATACTTTGCACTGGTTTACGTTGACTTGTCAACAGGCAGTAAAACAGCAGTAAGTGTGTACCATTAACCCCACACCAAACAATCCATGCTGGCATGAGCAGTAGAAGAGGTCCACTTATTTATCAAATTGAAGGAGGCACCACAATAGCAGTACAATAGCAAAGCGTGTGCATGGGGAGGTAAGGGAAGGAAGAAATGAATGCACTCCTACATATTTACTATCACTATTAGAAGTTTGTTTACCAAAAGAAAAAAATAAATCTCTTCCAATGACCAGTATCAATATACCAGAAAATAACTAAAGGAAAAGCAATCTTGCTGAGCAAATTGCACATAAAGGGCACATGAACTTAAAAATAAGGCTTTTGCCGATCAGATTCTCAAACTATCCCATGAAAGTATTTCCTGTCTAATCCCATGAAACAGATGGATTAAAAAATAACAACATAAGCTATAGTTTAAATAGTATCTGTCAGAGCTGCAATGGTAGCATAATTGACTATATGAACAGTTACATATGCTGGTTCAGTTTAGGTTGCATCATCATAAAAAATATACAATGTATCAGAAAACCCAGTAGGTGATAAATGGTTTTACATGACCCATGAGGCAAATCAGATGGCCTAATGACTTCAGCAGTGAGCCCACCTCCAAGTTGCTGGGTGACACTGAAAGGGAATCCAGCTACCAGCTGCATTACTTGCCAACACGGTTCACAGACACCAGCTGCTACCCTCCCTACCATTTCTCTGCCCCAAAAGACTCTGTATACAAAGCAGGATTCTCGTGGCAGACCATCACCTCATGGTAGGCACATTGGGCAACACGGAAAAGTGGGGAGCACAATGCTGGGATGAAGCTTGCAAGGAGCACCTTCCTACCAGAGCGCTTTCCACAGCAGGGTCTCAGCACAAACAGCGCAGCCTCCCTCCAGCCCAGCAGCCTGTATGGCAGACCATCGACCAGGCTGAGAGCCTCGGGCTAGCAGACAGGATCTCAGAGCCAGAGACCAGGTAATGACTGCAAAGATGCCACAGGTATTCGAAGCACAGCTCTAGCTGCAGCCCTAAGTCCATCTTCCAAGTCCCCAACATCTACTAAGACGTTGAACAGGTCATAAGAGGAGAGCTTAGAGGCGGAAGCAGTTCTGGAGGCTTGGCAACCTGCTATGAGTACAGCTTGCACACCAGGGATGAGAAACAGGGCAGGCAATACAGAGTTAGAGCAGCCGGAAGGTGGGAGGACATGGAGTTGATTGAAGAAGCAGAAATACAGAATGAGGGAGTGGGACTTATGGCAGGAATAGCGGAAGATCCTATTTTGATAGCTATAAGGAATCCATCAGGTAGCTGTGGCTCTCGAATTCATTGTAGCACGGCTTCAAGAGCCAGAAAATTTGACAACCCTTAGTCTGTACTGTCTACTATAAGGTTATTCTGTTCTCTCAGTGTCACTTGCCCCTGCACTAAACTGCTCTCCTCCTGCCCCAACCTGCTTCACATCCCACATCCTCCCATCCCCACGGCACTTAGAATACCTTTTGTATACAAACTAGGGAATACACTCTCCAGGGGCTTATATACCATATCTTTCTGTAAGATAAAATAAAACACAAAAACAAATGTGCAAATTCAAACTGTGAAAGTGGACCAGGGAAGGCTCCATAGGTATCCCCACGACCTCATGTGCTCATCAATATCCTGGCAGGTGGCAGGGGAACACTGCTCTGAAGCAAAACCGTAGACTTGTTTGACTTCAGTCTACGCAGTGCATGTGCACCACCGAGGCCCAAAATCTACAGAAAGTCCTACCATACAAGTTAATTAATTTCAACGGGATTTAAGTGAATACTGTTCATTAGTCCATCATCTGTGCTGTAGGAATTACCCAGGCGTACCATGTGGTAACAGTAGAGCCCCGAATGCCAGTATGTTTAAATGACTGGTGCTATCTTAATTACTGCTATTAATGTCAGTGCAACATCACAGTGGTAACCTTCCAGTACAGTTAAGAGAAACACGGGCTAAACCCCCAGTGCTCAGGCTTACTTTCTGTATCTGAGGGGAGTAATGATTAAAACCCTTTTGAAGATCACCATCAAAGGCTATTTTGCTATTGATTTATACTGAATGTTAATAATTAAACAGCTGGCATATTTCTCAGCTTCCTCTCATTGAGATCCAATAAAAGGTAATCTATTTATATTCCACTCAAGATCTCTAGTGGTTCTTTACCACCTTAGTATCCAGTAAATGCTCACTAAGCTTATTATGGAGCAGGACTAATATTTCACTTGAATTGGTAGGAAAATGGCTTCTTTAGATCCCAACAATAGCTGTTGCTGAATCTGTAAAGTGGGATGGAACCTGCGTAACATGCGAAGAAGCTACCCAATCTCTTAAACGGCTTCCTTTAAACAGGAATTGGACCTGATTCATGAAAAAAATGTGTATGTTCAGTGGGTGGTAACTTTGATGTAGTTCTTTTATGTATATAAGGGTTAGCCAGAGTGTCTGAATAAAAAAGGAAGCCAATCTGCTTTTATTCAGACATAGCACCATGTGGGCTGAATGTGAAAAACAGAAATGGTATATTAAATGCGATTCAGAGAAGAGACTCATTTTCTTGTTAGTACAAATTATGGGAATAGGAGCCCAGCTGAAATGTGTAACACAATGATATGAATCAGCGATGACTATAAATGTGGGTCTCAGAACAAAACTTGTTTTTCCTATAGCCAAGGATTACAGTGACATATTTGTTTCTACCATTCTCACGGAAGAGCTGGAAACACCTGTGAGAGAAGTGACTGATCACCAGGGATGTTCTGGCCCTTCCCACACTCCTCCTTCCTAACGCTGGCACAATGCGTGTAAGATCGCCCTCAAAATCTGATCATTTAAGGGTCTGCAATAATTGGGACATTAAAACCAACCCACATTTGATATCAAAGGTATGTTCTTCCTTCAGCCTTTATGTCCTTGTTTATCCCCATTCTGGGGCAGAGTGCCAGGGGACCGATTGCAGTAGAAAATTCGTGTACTTTTCCTAGATGAAATTTACATTTGTAACTCACTACACACCTCATAAAAGGAACAGCTGTTTAAAATTGAAAATCAAGCCATCAGTTTCTGCTAGATTAAAAAGAAAAAAAAAGGAACTAGCAATTTAAGTCACATTTAAAGTTCACGGGGGTTAGTGCATTTTATTAAAAGAGGTCTAATATGAAGCACCTTTGTCATTAAAAATCCACTGCTGCAAAGGAAAGAATCCTTTTACAGGGATAACACTTGAGAACAGCTTCCTGATAATTTTGTAATTGGATTTCTAGAAAAGCACCACTAAAAAGGATTCAAAAAACTTCAGACTTCTGTACAAATTGTTTTTTTCTGTTTCCATGAAAAAGTGGGAATGAAGAGGACCACCATGAAGAAGCAATCTTCGTAAGTTGATCAACCCAGTATCACCTAGAAGACTGAACTCTCTTACAGAGTTTCTGTCTTTCAAACCCCTTCAGCAAGTATGTGCCTGTACCATTTTTAACAATGCATCTTGTATGACACAAGCATTTGAAAATAAAATAGTGAATAATTTTACTATAATTCAGAAAGGACAAAATATTTGCAGGAAGCAGATTGCCAATTTATGGCTGTATAAGTGGACTGCCAGTATCACAAGCATGGTTTAGACTGTGTCTGTTACACAAATGACTGATGGATTTGGGTTTAAAATTACAATTTTCAGTCTAACCTGAACACAGAATTGCAATATAGTTCTACTCTTTTCTTCTAAAAAGTCATCTGTTGATCTCCCTTATTGAAGCAAGTGCAGAAGCCATGAAGACACCTGCCACTTGTGGGGGGCCTGTGACAGCCTGCAGTACAGAAAAGCATACTCAGGATAGTCATACTCGGCATTCAGCACATGTAATTTTATCTCACCATGTTAAGACAAGATGTTTCACTGCTCTTCCAGTGGCTAGAAAAGGGGCCCGTACAGCATCTTGGACTAGCTTCCCCGTTTTCAGACAGCTAAAATGTGTAAATTAAATGGGGAAAAAACCTTGCTTGCAGTCACTAACTGCACTTTATTCATAGCCAAACATGCTCCACCACAGGTTTTTCAAGGCCCCTCACAATTCTGTGTCTCTCAGGGTCTCCAGCATGCACTGAAACTCATGATGTTCAAAGCTGTCACTTTACTTAACTAGATTAATGTCATTTTGCACTGACATGCCACACCATGTCTGACAGAAGTCTAGCTGTGCTTTTCAGGGGAGTTGTCAGATAGGCAAAACAGTGAAATTAATTTATTGATCATTTGGTAACGCTTTGTTTTCAAGGATATCTGGAGTTGTTAGCCTTTGTTTTATTCATCCTGCATTTGCATCAAAATATATAGGTCCTTTCAGCACTCTAAACTTGTGAGTGAATCAAAACAAGCAAAATACACTTCTTACACAGCTACAGTGTAAATGTAGCAAACTAAACTAATCCAAACCACTCTAAGTTAAAGAGCGTCCCTATTGGACTGGAAGTTTTCAGTTCACATGTGCCAGCTTCTGAAGTTTATTACTCTGCATCAATTTTGCCTATGGCCATTAAGTATGCCTTCTGGCCTGTAACAGACTGATTTATGTCACACGGGGATCTTTTCAGTATTAATGACTCTACTCTCTACCAATAACTGGAATTCTGGTAAGCAGAAATATAGGAGATAAATAATAATCATAACATGAAATTTGAGACCTATAAAGCAATACAAAGAATTATATCTCCATGTCAGATTTCTCTATTCCATTTTGACAGGTTGAAAACTATACTGGCAAAAGTTTTTCTCCAAATCAACTGACACGGATTATTCTACAGAAACACAGGACGCTCTGTTTCATTAGTACTCTTAACAGTTCCCTTAAAAGAATCCTGTTGGCATATGGTATTTTCGGGAAATAAGGTCATGGGGGAAGGAACTTCTCCTCTCCTAAGCCCCATAAATCTCTGTCTCTCTCCCTCAAGATTTACGCTGGCCAAAGGCAATTATGGCAATTTACATGGAAAGCCAATGCTTACGTATAGTCTCTCAGTTTCTATGGCAGCACAGCTCCTATAAAAACACAGCTCTCCAAGCTCACCAGCATCCCTGTGTACCCTCAGCCATCCCCTTAACAGCAAATTTCCCTTCAAAACCTGCCAGACCACGTAAATTAACACTGACCCCAGAACTGGTGGAGTGAACAGCGAGATGCTGGGGAATGCTCCCCGTCTGAATGGCTGGTGGTTACGCTGCTGCTGCCTGGCTTCCCTCCTGCCTCTCTCCAGCATCCTCACTGGGACCGCTGAGGGTTTGCCAGGTGAGCAGCAGGAAGAGAAAACAATGCCAAAGAGCACGCTTTCATTTATCTCCTGCCACCTTCTCCTCCTCCTCCGAGTGAACTGAAGAACTCATCACCCAGAAAATTAAGATGGAAAAAACTGAAATCACTTCTGCTTTCACCATTGCTAGGATTATACAATAGAAACATTTCCTGGATAATGTGATTCGTCAGCATCAGCTGAAAAAAATGCCTACTGTGTGATAATATTAAGAAATCAACTACCCTTATAAACAGGAAGTGGCTGACGTTATTTTCCAGTTAATTCAGTGCCTGAAGCAAAGCTATGTATTATTGTTAACTACATAGATAACTGGAGCACTTATACAGAGTTTACTTAAATTTTGCATTGCAATTAAAGTGTCTGCTTTACACAGACACCTGTTTAATCTTCTCAATATTACCTTGCCCCATTCGTAGGAAGAATTACAGGATTTGCATACTATTACTGCAACACCTAATTGCAGCCAATAAAAAAGAATCTATTCTCCAGGGTATCAGAAAGCATCCTGTATGTTTATTAAAAATAAATGTATTAATGTATAAAAATACATTACTTCGGTTGGAAGTCCAATGGTAAGGATATTTTTATAGAGTGAAAAAGAAAAGAAGCTCCTTAGGACAAGAATATTCCTCACCAAAAAAATTTAAACTTTATTTATGGAAGTTAAGTATCACATCATTATGTGACAGTTTTCACTTCAGATGCTGAGAGCCTTGGATTGGCAGGAGACTTGGAAGTTTTGATTAACAACCTACTGGAGCTCTTGGCAATGTGCCCGGGTGTTTCAGATTACTGCTGCTATAGAAACTCCCCTGGGTGACTGCACTGCTTTTCTTTTTCTCACATTTCTAAAACGTTGGTCTTCAATTTTTATTTTTATTTTTGTCCTTTTGCAGTTTTCTCCACTTGGTAGCAACTGCTGCATTAATGTTCTACCCTCTCTCAGTGAATAGCACAGCTACACAAACAGCTATCATTACAGATAACAGGCATCATAAAAGAATTTGCCATATGCCTTGTCAGCTGGCCAAACCGATGACACAATTCTTTTACAGCAGTCTGGGTAGTTCATAGAAGGTATATACATTTCAAGAAGTTGGCAATCCATTAGCATTTCTCTGACTGTGATACTAGTTAGCATACTTTTAAGGACTGATTATATATGAGCTTAATGTTGGCTTAATTTTAAATTACTATTTAAAAATTGTAATTCCAACTTATCCAAGCTACAAAAATCATACAAAGAGACTTTCTTTTTGCAAGACATTTCCTCCTTTCAGTTCACTTTTTCAATTCTCTTTCTTTTTTCCCCTCTCAGGATAACCCAAATTACACTAACTGTGTGAATGGACTATCTCTTTTTCCAGCACCACTCACAGACTCTAGTGGGAGCGGGAGCAGGACCAAAATCACCCTCCATTGCTACTGAATGGAAAAGAGTACAAAATAGTGAAGCAGCGTAGAGTGTGGTGCCTGACTGCTGCCTTGAGCATCTGACCAGGCTGCAGCACGTCAGCTACACCAGAAAGCTATACCTATCCAGGCCATCATCAGTGAAGTGACCACATCTTCTGCATACACTATCACACTCCTACTATTTAGTCAGAATTTCCTGTGTTTCATTTGGTGTGTGACTTCTGGTCCTTTCACTACACACCTCTGAGAAGAGGCTGGCCCTGTTTTCTCTGTATAGCCCAGGTACCTGAAGACAGCAGTAAGACCTCCCATCAGCCACCTCTTTTTAAGGCTGAACAATCTCAGTTCTCTCAGCCTCACCTTGCATAACCTCAGATTTATTCCAGGCCCGTGACAACCTTGGTAGCTCTCTGCTGGACTTGACCCAGTGTGTCAATATCTTTCTTTTACTGAGGAACCCCAAACCGGTCATCGTTCTAATACAGTCCCACAAGTGCCAAATAGAGGGAAGGACCTGCTCGTTATGCTTGCTAACACTGCCTGGGACATGATTGCCTGTCTTTGTTGCAAGGGCATGCTGCAGACTCGTGCACAATTATCATCCATGAAAACCTTCAGCAGCTACAAAGCTGCTTTCTGGCCAGGTGGCCTCCCACGCTGTGCTGTTGCATGGAGTTATCCCAGCCCAGACACAAGACTTTGCATTTGCTTCTGCAATAAAACAAGAGGCAGCATTTGTAGTCTTTGAGTGGGCCCTGGGTTATTTCAGCCTTCTCCAGACCACTCAGCTTTGAAGGAATATCATTACACTTTCCCATCTAGTCTTTTACAGCACAGGGGAGAAAAATGGCCAGAGGAAACTAGGAACTTATACTGCAATCTTTAATACAAAATTTAGAAGAAAGGGTCCAAGTTCCAAACATACAATATAAAACAAAGCTATAAGACCAAAGTAAAATAATATTAAAAAATACTATGCATTACTCCTATAATATCCCACTGTGTTGCATTTATGGTTCAAACCTTAAAAAAGGCAGCCTCTGTAATACCTAGCACCAGTACTTTCCAGGAAGAATATATTGAATTTTTAAAATGTTCAAGAAGAAAACATTTACATTTGTTTTCATGAGGCAGTAGACATCAAGAGTGGATTCAGAGGACTTTCAGGGTCCCATATTTTCTGCTTTTCTCCCTTCACATTTCCAGTTCCCAAATAATATCATATCACAGCTCACTTCTCAATCAGAAAAAAAATGGGAGAATGCATCTCGGAACTCATTCCTTCTATTGCAGCTGAGGTTTATCATTTGTACAAATGTGAAGCAAATGCACAATATCAGCATACCAAGGCCTAAACATGCCATTATTTTACAGAATCCAAAACACTCAAAAATCCAATAATCAAGGAAAGATAAATGGCAATTAAGAATCTGCTGCTGCACCACAATCTTTCATTGAAAAGAATCAGTATTTCCCCAATGCTTGAACCACCTAGAACTATTTATGTGAGACCAGGAGTTATGAAAGAAATGGGGGGAGATAACGTTACAGTGAATTACCAGAAACAGTCCAATATGCAGGAGGTATTTAAGGAGATTTATGAAACAATTGACCCCAAGATATTAACTTCTCCAGAACAGAACTGGAGATGGTGCGCTCCCCATTCTCTCCTGCATGGCTCATTAACCATTTCAAATGCTGTGGTGTGGCAATGGTGTCTGCTCCTCGTTTGCAGAGTACACCAGTGAAACACTGTATTTCCACAAATCCCTGATAAAATGCCTCCTCCCTGCTCCTCCTTGCAAGGGAACTGTGGCTACAGAGTAACAATTTACCTCTCCATTTTTCTCTTCCCTTTTCCTTCTTTTTCCTTCCACCCTCCAATCTGGTTATTTTTGGACTGCCAGTTGGGATTATTGCTCTTTTTCCCTGCTAAAATAAAAACAAACAACAGTTATACTTCAGATTCGGGGCTTAAGCATGAGATCTGTCTCCGACATTAAACAGTCACATTTTCTTGCCTGAGGTGCAATGCTATCTCCTACGACACTGACTAAAGGAAGCCTTGCAACCAAAGGCAAATTCTGCTTATGGAGTCGCATGTGCAGTTTTCTGACTTCTCCAGTAACTACCTATCCACAGTCCTGAGCAGAATTATACCCCAAGAATGCAACACGGGCTGACTTGTGCCTAGTCCCAGAGCAGGAAAAATTAGCCTTACTGACCTGAATCACAGTGACCATTTACAATACACACAGCTAAACTGGGATATTTATAACGTAGAGCACCCTTTTTGTCTGACACATCTTCTTCATTTCAGACCACTTTTTATTACATTTTTCTTTTTTTCCAAGCACTGTGAAGCTTCCTACTTGCAGATGGTACTGTTGTAAGGAATTCAACATCTACAAAATAATAGACAATGTAACAGTGTCAATCTCCTAATGAAGGTCTGAAGTAAAGAAAACATGATGCTTTTCTAGGAAGCAAAGACACAGATTCCCCCTACTTGATTTCATAATGTCACACATGAAGTACCAGTTGAAATCAGTCTCAAGGTCTTTAATGTGTGTAGTATCAGACATTTCCCAAATTAAACCAAAATACCACGAAGTGTTATTCAAATGTTCATTTCCCCTCTTTTTTTCTGCATCAAAATATGTTTAACTATAAGAAGAGCTTTCCAGCACCTGAAAAAAAACCATTTTATTGTGTAAAATTCAATATGGCAAAGAGTTAACAGGAATTAAAAGGAGAAGAAACCAAGCATTTCAGTAAAAATCATTGCTTTCCACTCTGGACAAGAGCTCAATGTGTGTATACTTCAATTTCCTGCTTTGTCACATACTAGTTGTAAAGGGATAAATTGGGTGCAGTTCTGAATTGTCCAAGATGCAAACTGGGTGTGCTGCTTTCCCTTCTCCAAGGCAGAGCCACATGTCCTTCCAGAAATGTTATAGGCTACTACCTGATGAAGATACACTTTTATTTTCAGGATTTCAGGCAAAATGAAACCAACATAAACCAGATTTTCAATAGTGTGAGTCTCAAGAGAATCACGGGAATGACATCTGCTTAAGAAGAAGGTGGAAAAGACAAACATGCTGGCGACACACTGGGAGAGGAAGAGACAATCTAACAAACTTCATGAAGTACAGGAATGATCCCTCACCTTTCTGAAAGGGATTCTGCTAAAAAGCACCTGACTCAGCAAACTAGAAAAGGTAACCTCTTTCACAAAAGATCAGTTCAAAAATTATGCACAAAAATTATCCGGTCACAGCAAGGTCTCTTCACAATCCAGACATGAGGACTTTCTGATAGAACACAGCAATAAAGCAAGAGGCTCAAAGCAGAAAAGTTCTAGATTGCCAGCTGTTGACCTGAAAAATATCTACAGTGTTACTGGAAACACTTTTAAAACTACCAATATCATCTAATATAAATGCATAACAGAATGTGTTTGTACAGTACTGTAAAACTTTTACAGTACTGTACAGTACTGTAAAACAGTGTACAAAACTGTATAATGTTTTACTGACTTCTCTGAAAAATAAGCGCTATTATATGTCCAGAGCTGTTAGTAAGCACTCAGTAAGCACACTGATTAGGAAGGAATTTTTATTTTATATTTTAATGACTTTGAGCACCAGATTTAACAAAGTCACCCTTAGGAATATGTGCAATTCCGTTTCACAGGCATTTTGCAGGCCTTCAAGGCACTATCATATCCACTTGGAAGTAACTTAACCTTTCCCAATGTATATACATAATTTCAGCAACTACAGTCTGGCATAAAACTTTACAGAAATTAATGTCTGCAGATTTTGACATGTTATAAAACATTTTGCTTGCTCAATTTATTTATTCCCGGCCTATGAATACTAACCACTTACCTAGCCACACTTCCTCCCCTCCCTTGATGGCAGTTATGTTACAGTGAGGTCTGCAGCCATATTACACTGAAGAATTCAGCCCAACAATCTAGCAAGGTATCTGGTATAGTATTCCAGCTTGGTATAAATGTAAATGTCAACTCAGTGTTATCCAGATGTGCTTTCAAAGGGTCAGTTAAATAAAATTTGAACTAACACAGGAATAATCATTCCTTGGTTTATAAGACTGATATCAAGATTTGGATATCCTCAACATGTTTTAAGCTCCCTAGAAATTATTTTTGTCAACTTAACCACTGCTGTCAGAAAATTGTTGACATTTATAACTATAATCTATATGACATAGAACAGAAGGTGTGCCTGTATCAGACAATGGGGCAGTTATCTGTAACCTGAGCCACAAATCCACACGGCTCTGGAAGCAGCATGACTGTCCTGGTAGGACTCATTAGCTCAGGCACCAAATTGCACAAAAGAAGTCATGTCTCACCAGTTCTGTTTCCAGTTATACAGTGTAAACATCTGCTCAGCCAGTGTCTCATTCCAGAAAGTTTCATCAGTTAGTCTCTCTCTTTTCTCCTACTTAGAGCTAATCAAAAGAGAGATCTGATTCAGCTTCAGATGCTAAGGTATTTTTTTGGTAGAGAATAGCACGATGAAGATCTCTGAATCACTGACAACTAGTTCCTCGAGCAGGCACCTATAACATGCAAGTGAGCTGGCAATATTGTTGTAAACAAAAAAGCTATGTATATATCTATCACTGCTATACCTCAATAAAGTGCCGAAATTTAGGGATCAGGCATAAATCAAAAGCAAACATGGAGCTGAGATTAATAAATTCTTAGAACCCCCCAAAATAACTTCAGAGAGGTTAATACAACAAGGTCTGAAGAGGTATGGGACAACCATACTGTTGCTTCTGTAAGCTTACTGTGCCCTCTGTTGATCATTATAATACTCTTTACAACCACATGATGACATGTCTTCCCAGTGACCCTGTCTTGTGACAGCCTGTGGCTGCCTAATCAATGAAAAATAACTGCACAGGCAAAGAGCATGATGCCTACAGTGCCCTTTCCCTATTTTAAGCTGAACCTGGAAAAATGCAGAGGGAATAGGGCAGGAGGTTACAGAAAGAAAAGGATTGATTAATGGTTAAAACTGCTGAATACTGCCCCTCCCCACCTTTCTAACTACAGAATTCCTATGTGATATCAAATTAGAGCAAATAAAATCAACTTTCCATAGGTGGTCACTATATTAGTGTTTCTCATCACAAGGGTGTCTTGAACAAGACATTTAGTATAATATGTGAAAGTGCTGAGAACAGAGGACACCATGGAACTAACTGCAGCATTGCTTTGACTATGCTGTGCCGAATAATTTGGAACAAAATTGGCCTACAAATAATGTGCACCCATTCTATTAAAGACATATAAATACAACTGGAATATAATAATTCTTACACCTCAGATCCATAGGCCTAAATACCATGTTCACTTATCTGCACTGAAATGGCCATAAGTGATACTGCATGGTTTTCTTCCTAAAAGTACTTTGGAAGGGAAAGAGGAGTCTGAACAGCTGTACAAAGTGTAGTCTCACCCCTGTTGAGTTTTCCTGAGGAAGTAAAAAAAGTGAGAATTTTACTTCCTGATACCACACTATCAGGCACACAATTTTCTTCTGGGCGTCAGGGAAAATGATAAAGATTGAAGCACACCCCTTTCTAAAATTTTTTATAGCATTCCCATTCTTACAAATGGTTTCTGCCAGTTTTTCCAACAGTTCAAAGTAACAACACCAATCTTTAGTTTTCTTCATGTTCAGTTGGGTAGCTCTCTCTGTTCAAGCTTACCAACTACTACTACAAATGCAAGAGTCCTTCTTCACTTCCTCACCAGAAACTCTGCTGGCTGCAGTCCAGACACAAACCATGGTGACTGACTGATGTGCTGTAGAAGTGTCCACTACTGCAATTTAAAAACCTGCCTGAAAATCTCCACTGCTCTTCTCAGACATCTGTCTGGTGGAAGCGTAGACCATTATTACTAACATGCTGACATTTTAAGTTTTGTGAAAATGTTTCCAAAGTTAGCTGTATATAAAGACACTCTATATGCTGCTGGAGATGCATTTCTTTGCTGTTACCCAGGGCTAACATTCCCTTTTGTATCTGTTTGTGTTGCAAAACATCTTTCCACTAATGCCTTACATACACATTTTACCTTTTGCAGAAAGTTTCTGCACTTCTTGTCTTGGTGTTTTGCTTCATCTTTCACAGTTTCCAATTGTGAAGTTTAAGTTTATGCTATAACATCTATTTGCTCTAACTGCTTTTTCATGAACGTCTCTTTGGGACTGTCTTCTGTCTAATGCTGTCATCTTGCATGTGAATCTTCAACTTTGTAACAGTATCTGCTGAGTCTTAATTACCCTGTGCTGATTATAAAACAGTGCTTCCTTTGCCAATGCCTGCTCTTAGTCTCCTATTAGTTTTTAAGAGTCAGATGTCAATTCATATCCTTTCACAATAGTAAAAATGCTTAAACAAAACCTTTGGTTTTCCTGACAGTTCTGGCCCTTCCAGATATATTGTTCTTGTTTCCCTATGAACCTGTGTGAAAGCGTTTTCCTCCCTTTGATGAGCAGACATTTTTCATATTTTAGTTAGTGATCTCCTTCTCTAGAAATTCCCATTTAGCCTTTCTCATAACTTCAAACCCAGAAACTCTATCATCACTCCAAAGAACATACAAGGTGATGGAAACTCTTTCACTATCTCAAAAGCCTTGTACGCTGCTACTGTGCATGTGTGAATAAATAGTTTGTTGATGCACTGTCAGTTTTAGAAAAGACTTAGTCTTCCTCAAAACTGTTCCTCAAGCAACAGTTTATTGAACTCGTTCCACTCAAAAGTCTGAAGTGACAATAATACTCACATCAACAATATTCCCAGAATACAATTATTGTGAATATATTCAAGAGGACTTTGAAATGAGGCAGCAAAGATCTGAACACATAAAATGTAGCTGATAAAAAGCAGAGGACTGAAATAACTATTTTTGGAATTAAATATTTTAAATCGAATGTTTCATAGGATTTAGAATATATGCTATACTATTATAGAGGCCCAACCACAGTTCCTCGTTCTCCATCTGACTACTACCACAATGAAATGTTATTACCAAGAAAACTTCTGATGAAATGTATTTAGTTCAACCATATGCTTCTGAAAACTAATAACTAACTCCTAATTTTTAAAGGCACCTACTCACATTTTACATTTAAATAGGAATTTGCACACAGACAATGACTTCATTGCCAGTGTAGTTGTACAGATTCCAAAAGATCAACAGTATTTGCACAATCTCCTTCCAGTGCCTACAGTTTTGAGGACAAACTGACCTTAATTCCATTTAAATAATGCTAAACACATATTAAAAAAACCTTAATTTGGAAACTTGAAGAGCTTACAAAATCATGGCTACAACCCCCATATCAAAAATTAATGCATTATTCTCAAGTCTGCAGTTGATAAATTAGTGTAGCTTAGTTTAAAGAAGTGTATAACACTGTCTCCTGTAAAACCATCTCTGCATCGGGTTGGCAGTTTGATAAATATGTATTCCAAACTACGTTATGTGACTTTAACCTAGAGAGAAATACTAGTGCTTTGGACACAGAATTCAAGCATACTGCTGTCCTAATACTGTGATTAATGCTGTGAGCTGCACCCTGCCTAGCCTTCCTAATCTCTGGGCTTTCTAATTTATAGCAGAGATGGATAGGCTATCAGTGGGGAATTATGAGGATTACTAGCTGTTTATCTCTCCTTTACAGAGACACTTTGCTTCTTATGGAATTACCATAAACCCTCCAGCTACAGCACCACTTCTATACTTATCCAGAAGTCTGACTACCTATTGGATGCAAAATGTTTTGGTAGCCAAAATATTAGAAAATGTTGGAGTCGCTGGATGTATTTTTTTCTTTAAATGATTTGAACATACTGTCAAGACCTGTCATGTTACTTCAGTGGTAATTTGTCTGCAGGTTATCTTGCATTCCCTTGAAATCCAGTGCTGTGATCTTGTCTACACTAATTAGAGTTCAGTATTATGGCTTGGAGGTTGCCCTCAAGCATCACCACAGGTGAAAGCATTAAACATGTATGCCAAGCCATTTCTGCACTTGCAGCAAGTTATATAACCCATTTCTAAAGATTTAATTTTTATGGCCACCAGAAACATTATTGACTTTCCTACTGTTTGAAAATGAAGGGTTTCCTCAATGTTTTTACAGAAAGTCCTTATGCTATGGAGCACAAGTTTCATTCTGGGATGAAACTACTCAAAGAGTTTGAGGAGAAACAAGTATGTTATTTGTTTTAGTTTCCTGAAGAAGGAAGAAAGAAAGGAATCCTGTAACATTTATTATTCATCTGACTTACAAAAATCTGAATCTGCACAGGACAACTTTCCTTATTTCAAAGGAAATTTAAGAATGAGAACTATCAGTAAGATAAATGTTAGCCCTCGTATAGCATATTTTTAATAATTACAAGAGTCCTCCAACAACACCTTTTAAATATGGACTGCATTTATAGCCAGGGCCTTTATAGCCAGGGTGAAGTCTGTAACCAAAATTTAATTAAGTGACCATTTGAGCACTAACATTCATCTTATTTGTGCGCGTTTCACACTGCTTAGATACAAATTTTAGCCCACTTTATATAAGCATACTATTATTAAACTCTTCATCATTTGCCATTGAGTTAAACTTTACTGCTTAACCAGCCTGCTAAATAGAAAACACTAAGAACAGTTAATTTAAAAGTTGTCTAATTCTATGCATCAGAATAGGTGCATGCATATTTATAAACATAATAAAAAGATGTACAACACAAAGATACTTCCACACTTGAAGTCACAACATACTGTCTTGATTGTCATTGTACAGTCATTTGTATTTGTCTAGGCTTACTTTATATTCAAAGACTGTAACAAAAGAAAATTGTTAAAACATAATTGTTAGTTAAAATAAGAACTCTTTTATTCTCATTATCTTCATTCACTTGTTTCTCATACCTACACACATCTTTTGAAATACTTGATTTTTTAAGACTTAAAAAAAACTCAACCAGAACCAAACCACTTTATGCCTGAATTCCTTTCAGAACATTATGTCTCAGCACATAAAACACAGAGGTGTAGTCATCCAGGTTCTTCCTTCAAGGTATCACATCTTGTTGTAAGAAATGAAAATACAATTACCAAAGGGGAGAACCCCCCACCTAGGAACCCAACAGTCTGTCAGCCCAGTCTCAGCTCACATTTGTGCAACTCCATCATGCCAACTTCTGTGGTTTTATCTCATCATCTATTCTCTGGTCAGCTCCTCAGTGAGTATAAAAAAGCAGAGATTCATTCCTAGTTTCTTGGGTTTTTTAGTACTTCCTCAGCCATCTTCTGCAGCACAGGACCTCAACTGCCCACCAGGACCATCTAGACTTGTCTTATCTAATTAATTCCCTGCTGTCACAGTGGCTTTGCACACTGAAGATATTTTGATCTTTTATTTTATCCGAATAAAGTCATTTAGCCAAAGAGAAAGTTATCTACAGGAAACTTACAAGCACACAGTATTCTCTGGTCAGCTCCTCAGTGAGTATAAAAAAGCAGAGATTCATTCCTAGTTTCTTGGGTTTTTTAGTACTTCCTCAGCCATCTTCTGCAGCACAGGACCTCAACTGCCCACCAGGACCATCTAGACTTGTCTTATCTAATTAATTCCCTGCTGTCACAGTGGCTTTGCACACTGAAGATATTTTGATCTTTTATTTTATCCGAATAAAGTCATTTAGCCAAAGAGAAAGTTATCTACAGGAAACTTACAAACACACAGAGAAGATCATATTTATTGCCTAGCCCAGTCTCACACCCTTTGAAAGCCTGCTGACAGAAGGGGTACCATGAGTAAGCCTGTCCTTTGTTTCCTTGAGCCATGTTAAGTCCATGCCTTGGTGTGCTGCAATATCCTACTAGCAGAATGAAATCACTGTATTTTCTTCTGTCCTGGGTTTGTTTGCCTTTCTGGCAGAGCATGCTGAAAACATACCAGGTTGTTTGGATTTATCAAGGCAGGTTTGGCTAGATACAGAAAGGCAGAATTAGGAGCCTTTCCAACAGGTTCTTGAAATCTACTAGCACATTTACATAAGATATGAAGCTTTTACTTTAAAAACAGATCATCTAAATAAGTGTATGTTAATGGATGAAACATGGATAAGTCACGTTATCGATACAGCTCGTGCATTTCTCAGGTGCCCATCACTCTGGTCCCACTAAAAGTGTTCCTGTCAATTCTCATGTTTGTATCCCAACCCTTACTGCTTGTATTTCCCTGGTGGCTGCTCCACACCAGACTGCATTCCAGGGACATAACCTGTATTAGGCAAGGGACAACAGCATTGCTTCAACACTCAGAAATAAGCCACAACTCCTTTGTGCACAAGTAAGATAAAAATGTGCTGCTGACAGCTGCAGCCAAAGAGTCTCCAGCCCCGCCAGCTCCGCTGCTCTGGAGAGTACACGGGCGAGAGTGAAGCCATTCACATCCCTTCCAGACCAGCCCTCTGCTGCGGATGAGTAAGTGAGCACTGCATTCTGAAAGCCTGTACAAGGACTTGATGGTGGTTAGCGAGGAGACAGCTGTAAAGCTGGCTACTCCAGCTTTTATGGAAACGTTATTTCCTTGGTTTTGCTTTTATTAGCTTTGCTGTATGTACTCTTTCAATTGCAAATTGTGGGGGTTTCTTATCTCTTCCTAAATAAAAAAAATGTGTTAAATCACATCAAGTACTATTCACCTATTTTATTCACATGTGGAAGAGTAACAAAGATCAAGTGTTTACTGCAGTTGGGCATGTCGCACTCCTTGGATTTTATGTAGCTTCCTTTTTATCTGTGAAAACTTGGCAGCGTAAGTTCTTGCCCTATAGGATGTGTTTCCAAGGAGTAAATTCTAGTTACAGATAGACAAATGATCAGGAGGAGGCCCATGAACTACCTAATTAATTTCTTCATATAATTCTGTATTTAGGACATGAGAGTTAAGTTCTGCTGATGGAAAGTCCTGCTACCAAACTGTGTATCAGTCAATACAAAGTTTCTTTGTTTTGGTATTGTTTTACGGAATTCTTCAAAGCAGAGCACGCTGAAGAGAGATGAAATCACTTGCACTCCCCATCAGGCAGATGATGCTTGCACATAGAACACAAATATGTGGTCTCTGACAGCATTAAGAAAACTTGTGCAGTTTAAAGGGATGTAGCACACCGCCAACCTACAACAGTGACACTACCCTTAAATCAGAAGAGTTTAAAACCTGTTGCAAGTATGAATATAGTCTGTGATGTTTTTAAAAGGGTGAGAAAGTGCTAAAAATTACTTATTCTGCTGCCTTAGAGAATTACAGAACATTAGAAAAATATTGTTATACTTTTCTAATAATTTGTACTGTTACTACTATTGCTCTAAATACAAACAAATTACTTCAAAACCATTCTCTTCATCCAAACTGAGGATTTCTGTTTAGCAATTAAGAACCACAATTCTGTCTTCACTGCATCCAACTAGTCATTGCAAAGTAACTCCCCCTATATTTTCAAAACCCTATAGCAGTAAACCAAATACCCTTGAAAAAGAAAAAGAGAACTGAGTGTGACTGGATAACAAAGTAGGGACCCATACTGGCAGGAATACAAGCCTCTCTGGTGTTCTAATACGCGTACAAGCTCTGTTCCATTATGAAAAATGACTGCCATTACTAATTTTTTCTCATTATTTGCACAAGATTGGAAATGAGGCACTGTCAATATGAAAGGAATTCAAAGAGACACCTTCCTATTATCCTGCTAGCCTATGTCACAGCACTGTCCATTTTATTTATTACTTCACCGAGCTGGGCTTCCCAAAACAAGCAAGCTGATAGAATTACCACCAAGCAGTTGCCAAAATGATGATAAATATTATTAGAAACTAGTGCTTCTCATAAAACAGAGACATAAAACAGATTTCCTTTGACATGAGCTGCAAAAATCCCTCCATGGCTCAGATGCTAGACACTGCTTGAATAACATCACCTGGCTCTGAAGATAAAGTTCATGCACTGATCTTTCACAGCTGAGGCCACCATGTAAATATTTTTACCTTTGTATTACCAACAAATGTTGGCAATGCTGACTAGAAATATCTGCACTCTGCTAAAACACACTCAGCCACATCTTATTCATGAGTTATTTCCTTCAACTCCTTTTCCTTCCCTCTTCCAACATTCACAGGCACTCCTCCTCCCCATGCCTCCTCCCTTAACTCCTTCAGTTAAAAATACATAGACAGAAAACAGACAAAGTAAATTTTTATACTTAAAACAAAAGGTTGTACTGGTACTGAGTATCACAGACGTTATAAGAAGAAGGGAGTTACATTTTCTCTTCTCCCTGGGATCCAGTGATGGGACACATGGGAATGGTTCAAAGCTGCGCCAGAGAAGGTTTAGACTGGCCTCTATCGAGTGGGTAATGAAACACTGCAACAGGCTTCCTAGAGCGGTGGTCAAGCCTGTCAGTGTTCAAGAAGCATTTGGACAATGCCCTTAACAACATGCTTTAACTTTTGGTCAGTCCAGAATTGCTCAGGCAGTTGGACTAGAAGATCATTGTGGCTCCCTTTCAACTGAAATAGTCTATTCTATTCTCTTCTATCTTCAGACCTTACAGATGAAAGTCTAAGACTGAAAATATAAATCTGAAAGACAATTATGTCTAGCAAAGAGTGGCATGGTGATAAAGGAAGAAAATATCATTAAAAATAAGCCATTGCTTACTGGAAAATATTTAGGACAGTCAGGTTAAATGAGGTATAAACTAATCAAAATCACAACCATCAAGCTGGAAAGACAGGCAAAGAAAATGAAGACATGAGTGCTCTTCAGGGGTGAGAGTAATGCACACTGAATACGGCAGGAGTGAGAAGACTAAAACCTACCTAATGCAGATTATATAACGCTGTATAGTCAATCATAAAAGAGAGCCTGCTAAAAGTTTGAAGCATTAGTGTTTGGGCACGCACTCAGCTGAAGCAGAAGAGCAAGCCCTTTTTTCCTCACAGGAGTTGCTCTGTGGAATCTGCAGCGGTACCAGCTTTGGGTGCCATTTGGAAAGAGACGAGTAAGAAACTTAGCAGGAAATGGAAAAGGTATCTGCAAGAATAAGTCAAGAAAGCTTTTATTTTATTTGAATTCTCAGCTGTGCTTGATATCACTCACTAAGGTAATAAAGGTGGAAGAGGTAAACAAACACATTGTCCCAAATTGCTGTGCAGATTTTTCTTCATGTTAAATCAATTTTTTTGGTGCCATAACAAAGCTGATTCCTTTATGGTATAATTTTGTCTCAGAACTATTTTTATTAATGAAAAAGATAACCAATGGATTAGACTCAGAATGATAAATTATCAGATTTTCACTTGTGATACTTACAATCAAGTATGAATGGCACCTAGCAAGAACATCAGCTACTGATGAAGCTTCTGTTGATTTCACGCTCAACACTTAGAAATCGACCATGAAGTCAGTTTTGTTTTATTAAGGCCAGAGAATTCATAACATAAGAGAAAGGGCTGTCAAAGTTATTGCCTTTTCTTTGTGAAAATCTGCTGAAATTTTATTACTTTACGTACATATGTTATGCTAACAAAAGGCATGCTATATTTTTTTCATCTTCCCATAAGACCTGATTAAAAGCAATAGCATAAAGTATTCAAATGACACATTGCAAGAGAAGACATATGTACCACAGGGGCCCACTGTGGGGTTCTGTGATAGTCATGTTTCTGCATAACTTGATTTACCCATTAGCAGATAAAGAGGAACTGTTAATACTCAGGAGACATTTGCTCAGGAAGCTAGAGTGGCCTAGGTTGTTCTGGTTCATTAACAGACAAAGTTGGAGCTGTACAACCCCTTCTCTTGCACAGCAGCCTAGAGACAGTGCCTTCTTGGGACCACTGAGGCTGCTCTGTGCCACTCCAATAGCAAAAAAACTTTGAATTTAATTATACAACAATTAGGAACTACTCTGGCCAGGGAAAAAAAAATCCCCAACATAAACCAGGGACAATGAAATGACCCCTGTTCTCCTCCCTCCTGGGCTCCTGGGGCTGAAGAATAATTTCTGGGACCTTGGGTATTGTGCCAAATGACCTCATACCCACAGGCAGAGCACAGAGAAACCCTCGTGCTCCTCTTAAGGTGTCACATGGGATTTGGCTGATGTTTGGCAGCTCAGAGTCACAGAATCACTAAACTGGCTCATATTTGTCATCATGCTGTCTACTCAAAATGTTAATGTTTAAAAAAGGCTGATCCATAGAGCTCCATAGAGCCTCACATTATCCATGTGTCAGAAAAAGTCCATGAACCAGCGTGAAGGTTTCAATAGCAGGGAAGCATACAGTTTTGCACAAATATTAAGGCACAAACATAGATGAACAAATTTGAGGGGGAAAAGAGAGACAGAGCTTTTGTCCTAATGGCTTTCTATTTCTCCAAATTCTCCTATAGTTTAGATAGGAAGATTTTACCATATGTTTAATTTAGACAAAGCTTATTTAGAAACTGTCAGCTTTACAGGAAATTTTGCAGAACTGTACACCTAAAAAAATACATATGATTTGGGGCTTTAGACCGTTCTTCTACAGACTCAGTTATAAAACAAATATGGAATTATTTCTGGCCAAAGTAGACAATGACTTCAGTGTAGCAGTGGTTTTCAATGACAAATTGCCCAAATATCCTATTTCATACAGCTATTTTGCACCCTGTTATTCCTGAAAGTACAAAAGGTAAACAGTCATCACTCAAGCCTATCGTTTACTGATAAGACCAGGCTGAGTGTATGATATGTATCTCCATAAGCTCAGAAAAGACCATAATTTTGTTAGACATCATAAGTAAGGACTTCCCATAATAATTCTGTAGGATTGATTTATGCTGTCATGGTCAATCTGGGCATTTATACTTTTGCTTTCTACATTTTTCTTTGGGTGCTTTTTCTTCTGTGAGATTAATTTATTTAGCATTGCTGATTTCTAGTGAATATTATATTAGAATACATTTAAAGCTAGGAAAATATGTAGAAATAATTTGAAATTAACTGCAACAGATGCTCAAAGGCAATTCAGTTTTCTAGAATTGTGCAATCTGACAGAGCAGTAAAGCACTCTAATGTATAGAGGAGGAGTTACACGTATGCACATTATCAAGAAAGATCTGAGGTGCCCTAATCATCATTAACATTAATGGCAAAAGGCAGCTTCAGACTCAAGATGGAATTCTAGTGGCATGCAGGAATAAATCTGAAGAAGACTACTGAAAATACAGAAGTAGTACAGGTGGTCTAGACTTTAATTTTACATATGCTCTCTTGTTATTTATGTTCAGTGTTTTCCTACGACATGACTTGCTCAAAGACAATGCTACAGGCAATGAAGTGGGCTGCAGTGGAAAGACGCATTGCAGAGCCCCTCTTTGCTAGGGGACCCCAGGTTGCAACTGAAATGTTCAGCACTGATGGGCTGAGTAAGACTACTGAAAAGGAAGTCAATGTCAAAATAGAACTGTAACTTTTGGTACACTAAACCTAGCAACACCATTTGTGGCCAATCCAGACATGAATTAAGACAAAAAATAGTAAAAAAAAAAGAAGTTTAAAAGGTTTTGTCCAGTAAGAATATGCTATAGATCTCATAGATCTCAGGTGATGTGTTAAAAATGGAGCTAACAACAAGGGTGAAACCAAAAATATCCTACTCCTTTTGTCAGAACATAGAGAATAATTGAAGAATGTAAAGGTAATGTAAAGGTTTACTATACAATTAATTTCACAAATTAAATAGATTTTTTGCTGACTTTCAGCAAAATCATATTGTAAATGCTTACTAAAAGTACACTAATTTTCTTTTCATATCTACAGAAAACTGGTAGCAGCCAACCTGATGAGAAGGTGGTAAGTCTCATGTGGTCAGAGAGAACTTGAAATCCTTTGGGGCTTGGTTTCATAAGACATTAAAACCCTGAATAGCATATTTCATGTTCACGATTTGATCCACAAGTCCGGGTTTTCAGCTTCCTTACCTGCCCAGACTAATACTGCCTCTCTTTTTTACTTAACTGTAGTCACACTTGGAATTATACAGCTAAAGCTAAGACAGTCAATATTTCTAATATAAACCACCACACTGCAAGTGACACAGTTGGATGAAAAGGTGTAAGTTACGTAACTCTTCAACAGAAAAGAAAATGCTTGTCTCTGACATTTATCTTTTACACATAAGGATAATTGAAGAAAAGCCAGTCAACAATTAAATAATATCTGAGATTATATATTATTTTAGTCCAGTTCAGAATTTTTTCCTTTTCCACAACATTAATATTGCCAAAAATATTGCCAAAAAGTTATCAAAATAACTCTTGAAGTAATGAAAAAATACATTGCTTTCTTGATTATTTTTTTAATGGAAAGACCACAATTAATCAAAGTACTTCACAATGTATAAATTTAAACACATTATACTTAAAATTTGTTTAAACCTATGCTAATAGGTCAGTAAAAGTGCTTTTGTTGGAATCAGACCCTAAGCAATACCACTGCAGAATCCAGTGAAGCAGAAAATCTTTTAGTTTAAATTATTAAAATTAAAAAATTTATGTGTCACATAATAATCCCTTGGAAATTATATATGTGCACTATAATTACGCATTTTACATTTAACTAATGCTTTTATGAACTACCAGAAAATGTGATTCATAGAATACAATTTTCCACTACCTCACAGACACCAATAGCAAATTATTCAGCCTGGACTTTGCATAGTTCAAGGCATCCAGGGTATATTAGTTTGTGGCCAACATACTATCCGCTGATGTGAAAAGACTGTAATATCCACTTTTGATGTTCATATTTCCTCTGAAGACTAAAATATCTAGTAATCATAAAAAAAATGAAAATTATTTTCCATCATCTTGTATTACATAAAGGACAGAGTTATTCATAAGAATTACAATTCATATTCTTATATGGCACAAAGAACCTTTATTTGCTCATGTGATTTGCATAATTCTGTTGCATTTCAACAAACTGTCCACATTCCTCCCCCAAACTCCCTCCCAACTTACTGTTGCAAAACCACATAGAGATGCTGAAAACCAGGAGAAGCAAAGAATCCTAAGAATGAGCAAACAATCAACAACCATGTTTGATACTACAAGTTAGCTCAGAAAAAATAAAAAAGGGGGATAAACTGGTCATAGTTTATGGTGCCACAGAATAACAGAAATTTAGCAGCTCAGATCAGACAAATTCAGCTTTATAATAAAAGGGAGACATTTCAAATAGTAGATATTATTTACCAAGTATTGTCCATAATTGCTCCTTTAAAAAATGCGTTAAAATCCAGGACATAAACTTTTTAAGCAACATGCTCATCAAACTCAAGACCTCAGCTACTGTAAAGTATCCAGGTCAGCCTTCCAAGGTTACTCAGCTTTTTTTATTGTAAACTGTCCAAATACTTTTAAATTTATTTCAAATTGTAAGAATTTTATGAAGTTATATTACACAATAAAATTTTTTTTAATAATATACTGCAATTGTAAATGCTGCAAATTATTCACAGCTCTTAGTCATCTTCATTTCTGAAATACATGTAATGCCTCATGAAGTACATAAAATTAAGATTAAGTAAATACTAGAGATACCTAAGGGCAAAACAAACATTTGTCAATAAAATTTAGGTATTTACTGAATTGAGAATAAAACTGCTCAGAACATTTCCAATGAGTTGGTATTTTCTGGTCAAAAGGTGTTTAACTAGAAAATACTTTTTCTTTGAGTTATATATTTTTGGATGGAAGTATGAATTTCAATGTATTTCAGAGAATGGAGGTAAATCTGATTTCCTTTTAGCCTACCTTTAGCCTACCTGTGCACAAAAGTTCCTTTACAATTGGCAGAAATGAAACTACCAAATTCCAATTTGCTTTCCAACCTTTCAGTTTTTTGTACCCCAATGTTTTTAGTACCGTTAGACATGCTTTTCTCCCAGAAACCTTCAGCGTGTTTCAAAAAAGTTAGAGGTCTATTCCCACAGTACACTCAAGGTTTAAATTCATTTTACTGCCTGTTAAGAGGGCTTATACAATTAAAGTAGCTCTGATGAAACTCATTTCTTAAATAAGGTAAAGCTTCCATCAGGGGTCAGTCTCAGAAGAGAGGTTGCTTGGATCAAATGAACAAAAAGGGGGGAAAAAGTCTACTTAAGTACTACTGAACATAACACAGAGCTGTTAATCTCCTTTCAATTACTATTAGTTCATTATATTCCCTTCATTTTCAATACTCAAATACCTAGATACATTATGTTTAATTATTGTATGTGACTGAGGAAACTAGGGTGACTTCTGTAGGAATTACACAAAAGATGCTGAATGCAAGAACAGTAAGTGTGTAAAATAAACATAGGATAGATTATTAAGTACCTTTAACAGAGACAATCCAATAGCAATAATAGATTTTTATTATTTTAACTTACCAACTACACATTACCACCTGTATGCATGCCCTGTTTAATTAGCCTCAGATATAACCCTTATATATTCTCTGTGACGTTAGAAGCTACAAGAGTTCACCTTAATTTTATTGTGACTGTTTTGTAAAATTGAATTCATATCTGAAACAGTCAGCAGTTTATGCATCTATAAAAATGTAATTTCCAGGTAGTGACTTACATTAAGCACATTAGTTGGAAACGCTTAAATAAAATACTTCAAAGTGATAATATTGATGATACCAGGAGGAAAAAAAGGACATATGTTATTATTCTTTTCTCCCTCTTTCTGAAATCTGCTTGACTTTCAGAACTTGAGAGAAAAGTAGCCCCTCTGTTTTAGCAAAAACAATCTCCCCACTTGAAAAAACAATAAGTAAAAAAATAACCCTAGGGAAAAAAAAAGTTGACTTCTTTACTTGTCACCATTCACAATTAACTTTATGGAAAGTTTATACACTGAACACGAAATAAGGGGAAGGAAAGACACATTCCTGTTTTTTCTCTATTGCATTTTTTGTCAATAATAGAGTGATGATGTCCAGAAACATAGTGTTCCTGCCATTACAAACTGCTTTTATGGAAGAACCACCCAAAGAAAGTTACCCTGCAGGATGACAACCCTAATCAGACTTAAATCCTAACTGTTGTTATTCTGAGGTGCCTTAGAGAAGTCAATTCTGTAGCATAATTTGCACTATAAGGTCATACACTGTGGTCCTTTCAACTGAAGTTCTCTTAAGCTCAAAAAAAAGTATATCATAGGAAAAAACACCTCTATAAAGTCTTACCGTGTACTGCAAAACTGACTATCAAAACCCTTATTTTAGAATATCAGGAAGGATTAGTTTCTTTGACTTTTTAATGGATAACCATTGCACTAAATCCACCTAGAAAAGAGATATTCCATTTGCAATGGATATAGTTAATGAAACAGATAATATTCCATCAACATGATAAAATCACTAAATAATTTAATTCAAGCTTTCTAAACTGCATTAGCATATTGTAACTTTCAACTATATCAACATTATTTGATATCAACCCGTTGATTACTTAATGCCCTGAAATCCCTTGTACCTGTCGCTCATACACTCCTGTGTATATTCAATCCTTCCATAGTTCTTTTAGCGATGCAGTATTTTCCGTAGTCTAAAAGTTAATTCAATTTTAAAAGTATGAACTACTATAATTTTAACATTCCAATACTTAATTTATTTTTTGTAATTTTATTGTATTATGCACCCATCACCGATTCCAGCAGTGTTAATTCCAGAGGTAATCTATCACATTACAAATGTAATTTTTTCACATGCAGTAAGAATAAATCTCATCACTTTACTATCTTTCAAGACATCACCACTCCTAAAACCAAAATGATTTACTGACTTTGCTGACCTATTTTTCTTCTAAAAATTTAGAACCATCACAAATATTTAATGACTTGATTTAGAGTGCTGAAATGGAAGCACGCCAAAAGCATATTAAAAGCTGTTTTTTCCCCAAGAATTAACACCTGACAAATTAATAGGTTTTGAAGTAGAAGACCTCATGTCCATTTCAGCTTGCAAGTTTGCAAGTAAACACTGTAAAAGAAATGTGTCTTTTTTCTAAAGAAACATGAAAGCACTACTTCCTTTCTGATTGCAGGATTTGCCTGCAGTGAGACTTCACTATGGAATGTCCATATTCTTTTTACTTCAAAAGGTAGCCATGTATGCAAATTAACCCCTCTCCTTTGGAAACTAATTTGGCTGTAATTTAGAGAGATGCAAAAGATAAATCTGAGACTGATTTAACTATTATAGCACGAAAAAAACCAATACCATTTCAAACCAAGAGTCCAAATGCTAACAGCCAAACTTTCCCAGGTATGTCATATGAAAATAGCTCTGTACGGTAGCTGAGACACATAACACATCCTCAGCCTCAGCAAAATGGAACAAATTGCAGTCCAAATGTTGTGTCTAAGATATTTTGCCTGATAAAATTTGATGCAAGTACTAGCAAAATTATTATTTATTTAAAAGCATCAAATGTTTTGAATAGGAATTCAAAATATACACTTTTAATACCCTTCTCATTAGGATGATACCTCCTCTAGCCAGCGTAGTCACAGCTGGCCAGTGCTAGCCTATCCTTGGGAAAACAAAACCACTCAAGAAATAAAACCCCAAGAACTACCACTGATTTCTTTTGAAACATACAAATCTCTACATTAAGTTAATTTCTATGAAGATATGTGATATATGATTAAAAGGTAACATGTTTCTAATACCTGAGAAATTTCAGCAATGTTTCTACTGAAGAACATTTCAAGCAAATGTCAAAACACATTAGAAAAAAGAAAAAGTAGGTGGAAAATGCACTAGAGGAAGAAATTAAACAGAAATCAAGTATATATATGCATTTTCATATGTATATAGGCACACATTCACATAAACAAAACCTCCAGCTAGAACTAATGATTGTGTATATCTAAAAAATTTTTCAAATTTGAAATAATTAAATGTTTCACCCCAATTTGCTAGACAAGATGAAAATGCCAATAAAGAATACCTCTATTTATTAAACTATTTATAAATGCATAAATGTCTTCTGCATGCATTCTCCAGAATGAATGTAATGATCTGTATATTTTTGCAAATTTATGATAGTGACAACACATTTGTTCAGTTCAAGGTTCAATCAGAACAAACTTCAGAGGTGGTAGCTTGAAAATAACGGAACAGAACTAAAAAAAAAAAAATAATCTTACTTGAGGGTATGAGAGTTGGATATTAAAACAACAAAATCAAATACATCTTGTCATAAAGCTTTAGTGATCACTAATTTTACACTGTTTGCTTTACTTACTATTAAAGGCAACAATCTTGAAACATATTAAATAATGGTACCACTGCAATAAAGTTTTATGAACTATAATGGCAAACTTCTCATAAACTAGCATATGACAGTGTTAAAATATTTAAAAGACCATCAACAGTGTGACAAGGTATCAAAATAATTCTGGGACATGGCCAATGGTATGAAAAAACCTCATTCTGACAATAATAAATAATAAATTCTGACCTGTATTTTCCTGAATTTTTTGGGTGAAAGGAGGTAAGTTCTTGCAGACACCCTTCAAGATTTTGATGCAACTCAGAAAAGTTCCTTTGATGGTTCTCCTGGTTACACTCCAATTACACTACAATTTTCTTTCTTCTAGGTTGTAGGAAAAGAATTGTGGCATTATGAGCACACTAAAATGTCTGTGGCTCTTCTTGGAGCAACACAAGCACTAGCATCTTACCTAATCTTGCTGCACGTGTCAGGCTTTTCTAGGAAAGAGGTCACCAGCTCAGCATTACTTGGCCTCTGGTACAGATAGAAGTGACCAAAATTCAAATGCTTGCAGCCACCATTCTACTCAAGTATGCAATTCGCTAAATAACAAATAACAAAGCAAGATCATGGTTCCTGCATTCCAGAGCCTACTCAAACCCTGCTCTTAGAATTCATACAAAATACATCAAATTCACTGTTGATTTTATTATTGTTCTGGGATAACCATGCTTTATTATTGTATTTATTTTCTAATTTTTTTCCATAAAAACATGATTTTTTATCTGAAACACTATGATAATACAGGGTCTTCCATAGCTGGAAGTATATGCTGGGTTATCTGTAATACGTGACTTGTGATTGAAGAAATAAAGTATGGCTTTAATTTGAGAGGTAAGAAAAGCTATTTCAATGTTTCCTTAAACATACAGGGAAGTTTTTGCTTTCCTGGTCTTCCCTAATTTTGAGGATGTGCAAGTCAAAATGCTACTTTTTCTTTTTCCTTTTTGTGTGTTTCCTTTTTTGCACTTATAAGGACTAGGATTTAATGTTCCCATCTTTTAACAACAACAAAGGCATCATAGAAAAAAAACAAAACAAAATACAACCCCCACCCTGAATCCTTTTGCTGTTTGGTTTTTTTTTTCTTTCTTTATCTGTGCCTTCACCATTTTTTAATGCTGATTGTAACAAGATTTCACTAACCACGTTAATTCCCAACCTTTATTTTATATTGTAGTACAACAGGGTTAATGCAATTAATTCTATGGCCACATCTTTTACTACCAGAAAAGGAAAATTACTGTCCTCCCATCTTAAGTTAAGTATAAAAATACTTCTGTCTTTGTTTAATTCAACTTGAACAGAGAAGCTACTGGCTTTACTTCTTGAAATGATGTATCCTAAGATTATAAGAAAATTCAGTCAGGAAGGGATGTCTGGCGATTTCTCCACTGCAGTGTCTGGCTGGCCTCAATGTGAAAATGTTTCTCCTTATACCCAGTCTAAACCTATTGTTTCAGCTTGTGCCCATTAGCTCTTGTTCCCTGCAATGTGCATAGCTGCCTGGCTCCATAACCTCCCTGCAGGTACCAGGGGCTGCTGTTGCGTGGCCCCAAAGCCTTCTCTTCTCCAAGCTGAAGAAGTCCTGGTCCCTCGACCTCTCTTCAAAGGATAAGTGCTCCAGATCTGACCATCCTGGTGGCCCTCTGATGAACTTTCTCTACTTTATTGAACTACTTTCCTGCATTGGGGGGGCCAAGACTGTCTCAACACTATGATAATTGACACATTCTAATCAGGAGCTAGCTTTTCCCCATACTAGCCTGGAAGATCTCAAAAGCTGTTCCAAAAAGAATTAAAAGCAAAGCCGGATCTTACCAGGAAAACTCCAAGCACAAGAGTAAACACCAACCAGAGCAATACCCAAAGCCACCTGCAAGTGTCCTGCCTGCAAAGGGCCCCCTTACTGCTGAAGCCCTGCTAGTTGCCTTCACCATCACCTGCTGTCAAGTCTCCCTGGCCACCCCTAAACTGCCCAAGTCTGACTTACAGTCCATTCTGCTCCCAAGTGGCCAAGGCTCTGCTAGGGCCCCTATCATCCCAAAACAGTTCAGGCTCCATTTACTGCCCCAGACACAAAAGCTCTCCTCAGGGTCTCTAAACAGACAAGGTCAGGCCAGCTGCATTCCCACCCCAACAAGGTTTTCCCCCAAGCGGCTCCCTGGTGGGAGACAATGTTCCGGGCTGAATGCCTGCTGCAAGCCATTGGTTCACTTAGCTCAAGGTCCTCACTTAAGTCTGAATCCAAGGGACTATTTTTCCAGATTGCATTGGCAAAACACTGGACTGTGACATGTACTCACCTGAGCTCCTGTCTCTGCCTCTCAGTTTGCCAGCAAGTCTGCACTGGCAGCTGTTTCAGCTGCTTCAAACCAAATTTTCATGGGCCTGCCCTTGAAAGCATCTCTTTGCTATATCATAGTAATGTCATGCTCCTACAAGCGGCCATAGTAAGCAAATGAGACAAAACCTGGATGACTTTCCTTACTCTTTTTAATTCTCTATGTAATTCTCATATCAGCGAGGCTCTTTGCAGAAAATACAATAAAGACACAGTTACAAATGAAGTTCAGCCTCAGATTAACACACCAAGCATCTGTTGCTTACATGCAAGAAAGGTGCTTAAGTCTCCTGTTACCTAGACATCTAATGTCCAATTCAGTTGCCCTCAGAGATGCCCTGGAACATTCCTTCCCGGCCTCCAGCTATCGCTTCAGGAGGCTGCAAGTCTCCTACAGGTCCCGTAATGCATTTATTTGTTCCATCTGGATGTTCCACATACCCTGCAGCATTTCAAATGGTACTAGCAACATACACAGGTGTCAGTGATTTGAACCTAAAGCAGCTGGTCATTCGAGTCATTCTTTTGGCCTGATTACCACAAAGGCATATAGTCCATTGATTACATATTACAATTTAGATACCTAGCACACATTAAGACACTTACATATGCTTGCACTAAAGTTTCCTCACCACAAAAATAAAAATAAAAAAAAAATAAAAGCCTAAAATCATGGCAGATAACAGTAGATAATTACAGCTCATGAAATCAAATGTCAGTGCTATGTGGTATGGGTAGGACAAGGCTTGAAATAGTCTTACCATATATTGGGAACTTGCTTCTTCACAGTTTGTCTCATGCCTTTCACAAATGCACATTTAAGACAAAATTCCACTTGTGAGAGCAACCATACTTACTCCTTTCTCTTTGCTGACCACTTCATCTCAGGATAGACTACCATTCAAGGAGCCACAACTAATGAAGTCCAGCCATGGTTTGTGAGTTGGAGAAGATTTGAGATAGAAATCAAATCCCACCTAAAGTTTAATCCCTGTTTTCTGTGAACCAAATGATGATACATGGCTCAAAATGATAGTCTCAGTAAAATGCCAACAACAATAACATACAGAACTACTGTGTAGCTTTTCAGAGACAGAAGATAAACTGAGCACTCAAAGCTTCATGACTTTCACACTTTAAGAAATACTAAAAGGGTCTTCCAGAAGTCTCTCTCTTAGCTTAGGAGTAGCACAGATTTCCAACTGTTGTTGAGACTCTTTCTTTAAATTACAGTGGCAAGACCTTTAAAAAGCTCCAGTTAATTCTGATATCTTTTTTCAATACCCCTCCTTTCTAGTAAAATATTTCATATGGGTTGAAAATATTTCATATGGATCAAAAAAGCGTACTAAAATGATCAAAATCTGCTCTACAGCTATGAAAGAACCATGAACAAGGAGTGAACATTTAAATATTTTAAGTAAATACACTAATGCAGTCACAGAAGCAGACAATATTCCTGAGACACAGGACAATATTCCTGAGACACCCTTTTCTAGCTGTTAAGGGTATTTTCATCTACTGCAAATTTCTTGCTCTTGATATGTATTTCTCATGCTTTTGTCAACTGACAGTCTGGTTTTTTCAGCTGGGTAACCTTTACATCCCAGACAGGCACCTAATTCTGCCCTATACAGTCAAGCTTATTTTCCCCAGCTTTGTGAGCTCAAATGATGCAAACCCCAAACTGCACTGAGGTACCAGCTGAGGCTGAGGTCTTGCTTTGATAGTACTATAGGTAAAACTGGATGAATTGTGAAAATATTAAGCAGATGCCTTGATTGAATTCCTCTAAATGAATATTCATTAATTATTCATTTGAACAATATAACAAAATAATTTAAATAAACTATGTTATGATTTTATTCAAACTGTCTCTGTCTATAAGTGTTCTGAAACCATCTGGATGAATTCCTTGATGCCCTCCTAGATTATCCTAAATGTTTCGGTTTCATTTGTCCTATATCTAGGCCAATACAATTACTAAAAGGTACTACTACATTATCTTTCCGATAAATGTGTGGTCTTACAGATCTACATGAAGCTGGAGACCAAACCCATCATCCTCCTATGACAATGCAGTTTGTCCTAAAGTACCTGCACAACTTTACACTAATTGTGTAGGGAATACAATGAGCAACATTGCGAGATCCATATATTTGAGGAAGTCTTCATTTCATAAGTGAATAAAGCCTTTCTGATATTTTGCTAAATGCATGTTTATGGCAAACTGTCACTTGTATTCAGATTTAGAACCTAGAAACTACAGTGATAGTTCCTTGGAAATGCTTAAAATAGATAAGATGGATTGACTGATTGAATATTCCTTTGAATTATTGTGAAAGCACCAGAACTATCTAAATCATGCCGTGAAAAAAGTGGAGTTAGAAGTTATGTAACTTCAAGTTGCTATAAATTGCTTCTTGTTGAAAGCTATATAAAACATTTTCAAATCTGTCATGTTCCCCCTCTTCTGCTTTTTAAAAAAAAAAAAAAAACTACACCAAAAACCTAAGCGAAAATGTCCAAGAATGTTGTTAAGTCGGAACAAAATCCACGCCACCATGAAGACCAGGTACTCTTTTTATTTATTATTACAATAAGACACATTTTATTAGGTTAGCTAAACCAATTCACCTAATTCAGCAACAAAGCCAGCTCAGACATATGTCTTTTTTCATAGACACACTATCTTCACTGTTACTTTAATCCAAGTTCATTTCTTGAATACAGATTATATTTACCTTCTTTTTGCTGCTAATATTCCCATATGCTCTCAGAACAAGCTACATGACAAAGCATTCAGGAAAACATATTTTCTACTTCTCCCATAGCACTATGCAAGATGACTGCACAGCCATAGCAACCCAGAGAATATACTTGTCAATGTCTGATCCAACGTCCAGTCTTTGCAAGAAAACAGCCTCAAATCTTGAACTAGTTTGATCTACCATAAAGCAGGAGCAATGGGATACAAATAGTAAGAAAGCATGAAGAGCAAGAGACTGCTTGATTTGTAGTAGTGGGAACTGAAGAAATTAGCACAGTAGCCAGCAGAAGATAGTATAGCTGTGGGACACCACCTGAAGACTACTCTTGCTAGTCCTGACATTAACTACTGTAGCCAATAGGAACTGTAAAAGCAGTGACAGTGACATGAATGTCACGTCCTTCTTTTCTAACCTGAAACACATATTTAAATTTAGAAAGGAACCCCTTTTCCCTCCTTTGGCTACTCTATCTATCTATCTACCTATATAGATATAGATACACATTTCACAACTATTATTCTGATTTTGTTATTGGCAGTGAAATTTTAAAAGCCTTTAAAAGCATTTTAACAGTTTCACTGGGACCAGAGAGTGAAACTACCACCAAATGAGACTTTGAAAAAGAACAGCCAGAGAAAGCACTCATCATTTTCAGGACTGTATATCCCTCTGCAAAAAAACCTTCTTGCTTACAAACAGAGGTGGCTTCTTATTTAAAACACATGGGCTGGCAAAGTAAAATAACAAAGGGGTCGTGGCAGAATTGCATTTGATATGTTGAAAGTGTGTATCACTCAGCACTGAGTATCACTCTGTGATTATATCCTATTTTGTACTCTGAAAAACAACAGCCTCCTACAGCAACAAAAGACAATTATAAGACAGCTACCATTTATCCCAGAAAAGATCTTTGCTACTTAGAAAAATACTAGAAAGGAAAAACAACCCCTTGCCAGTGAAATTAGCTGAAATTAGCTCATATGATGATCTGTTCTTTAAATTGGGAAAGAAGAAGGGATTTTTTTTTTTTTGTTCAGCATGATTTATTTTTAGACTGGCAAAGAGACAATGGTAAACAGAACTGAAGCTCTGTGGGTACCTTCTGAGGTTAAATTACCTTTCATGCCATTTGCACAGAAGACTTTTCTCAAGCAGCTTGAGCAGATGGTCGGGACACCATTGTCCGTTTACTTGTATCCACAAAGATAAACGATGGCTCTTTGAAATCCAGAACAATATAACTGTTGTGATGATTTAGGCTGCCAAGGAAAAAAACAACAACACACAAATAAATATAAAGTTAGCTGAAGAGGAAAAAAAGAGTTTTGATGATGAAATTTCATATTAAACTACTAAAATCCCCCCTTTAACAAATATATTTATCTATAATATGGAATTATTTTGCTAAAAGGAACTAATATGTCTCAGAATACCTAACAAAGTAGGAGATGCAGTTGAAATTAATCATAAACAGTAACTCTGAGTGAAATAAAAATCTGCCATCTCTGCACAACTGCTTTTACTAAATTTGCTGGAGCATGCTGCCAAATAACCAGTTCTGCTTGCTGGGCCCCAGAAATGGTCAGAGATTTCCAGGACCAAGCCAGAGCAGACAACTGCCAGGGCACAGAGACCTATCCAACCAGCCAAGTATTGGTAGAGAAGGTGATGAAACTGGGAGAACATGCTGGATGTGGCTTTTAGTTGCTGTTTTAAGAACTTCCCGAACTTCTTTGAGAACAGTCCTGGTGTGCGCAATCCCAAAAGTGAGCATTTTGCCAAAAAGCAACTTGCTAAAAAGGAACTTCTATTGAAACAAATTACTGATAAGAATTAATTTAAAGAATTGGAAACAACATGCACAGCTATGAAGAAAACCCTGAATTTTTAGGAACAATCTTTGAGATTTGAGAGTAAAGTGAAACAGATATTAGTTTTTGGTCTACAACTAATAATTGCATAATCTGCCACTCTTAAAAGCTCCTGAAAGAAAAGTAAAAGCAAGGTTGCTGAATATGGGTAGAATCACATGGAATCAGTGAAAGGGCCCAGATACTGAGTTCAGAGTTCAATACACACAACGAAATAAGACAGAATTCAGTTTAGAAAATAACAGTGAAATTAGATAACTATGACTCACCAGCCACTCAACTTCCTAAAGCCAGCAGGTACTGCAAAGCATTTAATTAACTAAAGTTGCATATAAAGATGGATAGCTGTTTCTGCAATAACTGCTTGTTTATATAATAAGACAACAAATACAATTCATATCCTCTATCTGACACCACACATTCCATAGCAACAGCAGGTAAACAGTGGATACATTTCTCCTCTCATTTCAATGAACAACAACTTTTTTTTAATCTCTTTTTGCTATGCCATTGGCACATTCAACATGCCTTAGAACAAATGTACAATTGAGACATTTAAGATTCTTGTCAGATTTTTATACATTTTTAACACTCATTGGAGTAATGAAAGAAAGGAAAAGACAGGTTGAGATAAACATCAAGCAGTGGCATCCAGCAACTCAAAGTAATATGCTTTGATAAAGGAGGAGTAATTATAGCTTATATAAGAGGAAATAAGTGTGAACTAATGCAAACATGAATGGGAACTTAATAAAAGAATAATGTTAGAAAATTAGGAAAACAGAACAATTTATGTTCATATGGGAATATGAGAGAAAGCCCAGATGGGAAGATGTTTTGTAATTCTCCTCTCTGCCTTTGAAAAGCGGAAAACCCAAAAGTATATTTGTTCTAAATATCAGTGCCTTGTGCTAGCTTTCATGCTAATCTCATTTCCATAAAAAAAAGTTCAAGGCCTTTCTTTTCCCAAAGGAGCACTCTTTCTGCTTCACTTCCCCCACTTTTTTCACAATATGAAACAGAGGGCCACTGTCCCTCAGCCCCTTGTCTCCACTTAACACTCTCAGCTACTTTTGCCTATTTCCAAATACAATATAATGAAAGTCATGAATACACTCATGAACATGTTTAATGCAAACCCCACTGTCTGAGACAGTAAGAAGTTGGACAATACAATCATCCATCTCTCAGTGAACTGACACTATTTCTTCCTTTAGAAGCATCTCCATTATTGCAAAATGGACGCTATTTTCTTACTCATAAACAAGCTGATCAATTGTAAAAACTGCACATTATATTTATATTAAATAAAAGTGACAAAGAGGACTTGATGAACACGATAAAAATGTCACTGACCTCAAAAATAAAACATTTTCACTGAAAACACCAGAGCGTACATTTTGGTTGTCCAGTAAAAACAAAAAGACATTGAATAATAAATACTAAGGCAGTTACATTGAGATCAGATATCCTATTTCAATGATGTAAAGAATCTGATAGTTTATAGAAAATATGGCAAACCAGCATTATTTTTAAATGTGATGTTTAAAATGCGTTCTTCCATACTGAATGAATTGGAGCATCCATAAATGTTTTAGCTCTCTGCTTACCTCCCTCCAGACATGAAATTGCCTAAAAGCATATCAACAAAGTGAATTTGAAACTGCTGTGAATATAACTTCAGCAAATAAAACAAAATTTCACTATTTTGTTGCTTTTACCAGGAGCAAAGAAGTGCTATGAAGGGTAGACCGGTTAGAGCAATACACTTGCATGCAGGCAAGTGCACATATGCATAGATGGACAAACTAATTTCCAGGGAAGTGAAGATGAAAATCCAGGTGTAGAAATGTTGGTAGCTAAAAAAAACATTTATTCTTCCTTGGTAAAGCAGTAACCAGTGAGATTTCCCTCCACAATTGGCATGCAATAAACAGTTGTCAGCTGAGGACCGGACTGTTTAAAACTGCTGCAAAAGCTGAGACAGAGTTTTAGGCCGTCTTTCCCTTTGTGCAAGTGGGCATTAATACATCTTCTGATGACCAAAGACAGCTTTCTTTCTGCAGGTTTAGAAGTATAAAAGGCCCCAGTGGTCAGGAGTTCCCATTTTTCCATTACGCATTAAGTTAAATCGATCATTATTTCTGGAGGAAACATGCTGCACACTCTCAGGAATAAGACTCACTAAAAACAAGAAGCTGAGGAACAGCTTTTAAGTTTTAAAGGTGCAATGGGACAGCAGCTGATTCCAGAAGGAATTTCTCAGTACTTAACTCCTTTCAGACTGCACCTCATTTGTTAGTCCACATAAAACTAACAGAAGAATACAGTGAGCTTACTGAAATGTCATGTATCTCCCAAGGAGCTGAAGATATAATCACAGTAGGGATGGAAAAGCTATCCTTAGTCTCCGCTGTATTAGTGACCAGCTTGGAATTCGTTTTAAACAAACACCTATTTTGAATGACGTGTGTTAGAAGTAAAAGAGTTTAATAGAAGAATGCCAATCAGGAAATCAGATAACTCTCAATTTGCTGCTGAAATTAGTAAAACTTGCCTTTTAAGTCTTGCAGAAAGTGTTTTTTGAAGTATGTGGTTAATACATATCTACAGATTCAACCTCACTTATACACATATGTATACTGGGAAGAAAAGACTACATGAAACTGCACATTCCATAACTGCAATTATTTCTTCTTTCCTAAGTCTTTGTTTCACTAAATGTAGCACTAGTAAGATGTCATCTCCACTATAACACCAGAGAAATAATAGATATCCATATGAATAATCTCATTAGTAAAAGGGAGAAAGGATGAGCTCCATGATAACATGGGCTCATCATAGAGCATTCCATTAAGACCAAGCAGAAACCTCTCCCTGAGCAACCAATGCCATGGTTGTGAATAACATAATGGCTCCTGACTTGCTGAATCTAGTAGTCTAAGAATTTACAGACTGTTTGACACATGATTTTACAGCAGTAAATGAAATGGAAGCTTTCAAGTATAATATACATTTTTAAGGACAGAAATACTTGTGTCTTTTAAATAAAAATTAATACCATGATGCATTTGGAGCAATTTTTCCTTTGAACATGCACATCTCTCAGATACATGGCAGAAATCATGCCCATTTATGCAAGGTTAGAATTTCATTACTCAAGTTCCAACATCTAAAGAGAAAGAAGAAACTCATGTAATGTCCAACCCTATACAAATTCTGAGCAAGTCCTTAAAGACTCTAGTGAATGAGATTTTGTATTGTTGTGTTAAGAAAATACGAAACGCATGATTACCTATTATTTCCTAACTTTGTGCAGACACATACACTTGTGCAGAATGGGTGCTAAAAGTGCTACCATATCAAAATTACTATGTTTCATGACACTTTTTTTTAGTGAGTCTTCTTCCTGAGTGTGCATCATATTCCCTCTTCAGAAATAATGATCAATTTAACTTAATAGTTAATTAGTCATTTACTAATGTCTTGCGTAAATGGTGAAACCTCATGCCTTTCAAGAACTACTAGGAATGTAGGTTGGTGAAATCTTCAATGTCATAGACTGTGGAAAATACTAATGAGTTTCAGGGTGTCTTTTCTAACATATACCTCTGAAATCTTTAATTTGCTTCCAAGAATTTGTTTCAAAATTTCTGTTATTTATGCTTGCCCCTATTCTACTGTAACTTTTAACAGAATAAAGACCTGTTTTCAGTACACACACAGTCACTTCTTCCACTCTGGGAAGTGAAGACTTCATTAAACTTACCGACCCACTGATAACAAGGCTCCACCAAACAAGCCTTATGTGGCTCAGTTAATGTTCTGGACATCTGAAATCTTCACAGAGATAAATGACGATTACCTAGAATCCCAACAACCTCAGCGGAGGTTCTATTAACCTGGAGGTCATTAAAGCCTTAGTGCTTACACATTACTTCATCGGCAAGCAGGAGGCAGTACCAAATTATAATTTATTTGGGGAAAGGCAAAGCAACTCCCTTCTACATGGAACATTTACAGAGCAATGGACAACACCTACCTTTCACCATGAAAGTGGTCAAACCCTAGAGTAAGCTACTCAGAGAAATCATGGAATCTCCACCTTTGGAGATACTCAAAACTCAATGGGCCAAAGCCTTGAGCTACCTGATCTAGCTTTGAAGTTGTCCTTGAGGTCCAGAAACCCCTTTTAACCTAAATGATCATTTGAATCTATGCAAAACTACTTTGCCCTCAGCAGAGCCATAGCAATATCCCACAGACAAGGTAAGAATTTCATTTGTTCTCGTTCAAGCACTTTTGAAAAAGAACTGAAGCTGAGACAGGGAGTTCCAAATTAGCACCTCAGTTTTATGTTTCATAAAGACAATAGCTGCTCCAGTGCTGTAAAATCCTTAATTCCGAGCTCATGCTTCAGTAGTGATTCCAAAGAAAGATTGTTAGCAGCCAAAAATCACCAGTATAGCCACCTGCCACATCTGGGTTTTCTTTTGAGGTCTCCCATCTCACTAACGGTGAGGTTGACTTGGCTTTGCATACAAGATTTAGCAAAGAAACAGCCTGCGGTGATACTGAAGTGGAAAACAGAGCAAATTAAACTGGTTGTCTTCCTATTTTACAACCAACTGCAATTACCATACTGGGGAGATGCCATCCAAAGAAAACACTGAACCACACAAACAGGAACCATTTCATTAGCATCCACAGAGTGAACCTTTCCCCAGGTGTAATTTAAGGAGCCCTTAAAATATGCAATTCTATCTACTACTTTGAGTCCTCAATTGCTTCCTACTGTAATTCTAGTTTCCCTCTACATAAAATCCTGCAGTGAAATCTAGTTTCAGGATGACTGCCCTGATTAATAACTCTATAATGGCTGTACTCTCTGTTGGATAAAGCATTTCTTTGTTCAAAAGTAATCTGTTTCCTCTGAACGCTGGCAATTTCAGCGTCGAGGGAATGAATCACCACCACTTGGTGCTGCCATTCACACTGCTGGGATGTGTAGTCATGTGAAGTCATTCTGAGCCATAATTTCTTATCCTCCTCAGTCAGATGTGGATTATGACAGTTGAAGGACTATATGGATGCAAGTAACTCACAGGCCATCCAACATGTCCGTCAAAAAGACCAGAGCAACTTCACAGATACTGGATGAATTCCAAATACCTCAATTTTTAAATTTTGAATGCTAACTTGAGAAAGAATGATATTTGCTGGAACAAACAAGGCAAGCAAAAATGCAGAACATAGAAATACAGGATGCAGATTCTGGAAGGAAAAGGAAAGGAAAACAGGCTTTGTTCTATGTTAAATTCTACTACAGCTTGATGGACTTGGCAAAAGTGGACAGTCTTTTGATTTTTTCTCCACATACTGGAATTATAAAGAAAGTAAAGATCTCTTGAGTTCTCACACACAGAGGTACACTTTATGGCTGACAGCAAATGTTCAGTGGCCTGATTTGGCACTTGTGTATCACAAAGGATCATTTAGTTCACTGCAGAGATCTGAGCATGAGTCAATGATACCTCCAGGTATCAACCCTACTGATGGGCTGGCAATTAACTACTATTGGTGTCAATACTTTTTGAAAGGTCATTTTATCTAGATGTAGAAGAGAATAATTTTGGGGAAAATATTTCCACAGAATAGGATAATATTTACCTGCCTGCTTCTATTAGGAAAAAAGTACCTTCCAATAAAGGATTTAAAAATTACTAAGCAAGTTTATTAAACACATTTTCCAATGAACCTATGCAACAATATATAAATAAATTTATGTTGATGACTGGGGGGGGAGAATTGTATACAAAAATCCACTGAGAAAGAGAGGTTGAAACACACTTTATCTCATCAGCTTAGTGGGGCCTATTTCACCTGAATTTAAATGACTTGAGTAAGATTATGCAGTGAGTCAGCTCAGAGCCCAAAATAGAACCAGGGAATCGTGGCTCATTGTCTCTGTCTTTAACCATTAATTCGCACTCCCACACTGAGAAAAATGGATGTTACTATTTTATTAAGCCCCCCAATATATTTAAATTTTAACAATACACTAGATCATATTAGAGAAGAAACACAAACTGAGATATAAGCCTAACATTCAGTATAAAACTTAGGTCACTATGAATATGGGTAGAAAAGCAGCAATACTTCTATTAACTGATGGACCCACAAGATTTACTATTCAGTCCTACGGCTTTGATTGCTTTGGGTTCTCTTATAACTAAAATACTTCAATCTCTCTTTCAAAACAAAACAAAAAAATTGAACGTCTCCAACCACAAGGAAGCTCATTAGGTAATAAATTATATATGTATTTGTTACTTTAAAGGTTGACTATTACAAATACACATTTTAAACTTTCTGTTGTGATCTCCTTTAAAAAACTCATGAGAGTATGCTACTGCTTACAAAGTGCTTCAATAGATAGAGCACTGGATAGCTGTCTCCTAACACCAATTCTGTCGCTTCAGTCTAAAGACAGTAATGGATGGATGCCCTAAAAAGCTCTATTTATGTAGCACTTTACAGTACAACTTAAATAAACATTCCAATATTTAAATAAAGAATGCATTTCTAATAATATTTAGCTAAGGTAGACATCTGGTAAGGAAATGGATCAACTCTTTATTCCTTACAGAACTGTCTTTTTTAATTAAACACAGATTTTAAAATGAAATATGCATTCTGGAGAATATTCTCTTTCATTCCTTCTTTCCTTCTTTCTGAGTTAAGGAAGAGAAATTACTCTCCCCAATCAGCCAAGAGACAGAATCATAGAATCATTTAAGTTGAAAAGGACCTTTAAGATCATAGAGTCTTTAACCTAACCCTGCCAAGTCCACCACTAAACCATGTCCCTAAACACCACATCAACAAATCCTTCAAATATCTCCAGAAATAGTGATGAAACCACTCCCCTGGACAGCCTGTTCCAATGCTTTAACAACCCTTTTGGTGAAGAAATTTTTCCTATTATTCTATCTTGCACAACCTGAGGCCATTTAATCTTCTTCTTTGTCTGTTAATTTGAGAAAAAACTGACCCCCACCTCTCTACAACCTCCTTTCAGGTAGTTGTAGAGAGCAATAATGTCTCCCCTCAGCCTCCTTTATCTCAAGGCTAAATCATCACACCTCCCTCAGCTGCTCCTCAAAAGACTTATGCTCCAGCTTCATTGGCCTTCTCTGGACCCGCTCCAGCACCTCAATGTCTTTCTTGTAGTGAGGTGCCCAAACATGGACCCTTGAGGTAAGGCCTCACCAGTGCCAAGTACAGGGGACAATCACTTCCCCAGTCCTACTCACCACACTATTTCTGATACAAGTCAGGATGCTGTTGGCCTTCTTGGCCACCTGGGCCCGCTGCTGGCTCATATTCAGCCAGCTGTTGACCAACACCCCCAGGTCTTTTTCTACCACGTAGCTTTCCAGCCACTCTTCCCCAAGCCTGTACCCCTGCATGGGGTTGTGGCAACCCAAGAGCAGGACTCGGTACTTGGCCTTGTTGAATCTCATACCATTGGCATTGGCCATTGATTCAGCCTGCCCAGATCCCTCTTGTAGAGCCTTCCTACCCTCAAGCACACCAGCACCCCAGCCCAACTTGGTGTTGTCTGCAAACTTATGGAGGGTATACTTGATCCCCTCATCTAGATCATCGACAAAGATATTAAACAGCTGGCCCCAATGCTGAGCCCTGGGGAACACCACTTGTGACCAGCCACCAACTGGATTTAACTCCATTCACCACCACTCTTTGGGCCTGGCCATCCAGCCAGCTTTTGTACCCAGCAAAGAGTCTGCCTGTCTAAGCCATGAGCAGCCAGTCTCCCCAGGAGAATGCTGTGGGAAATGCTGTCCAAGGCTTTACTAAAATCTAGATAGACAACATCCACAGTCTTTCCCTCATGTAATAAGTGGGTCACCTTGTCATAGGAGATCAGGATAGTCAAACACAATCTGCCTTTCATGAGAAAAGAACAAAGGCTAGTAATTGTGAGACTTCTCCCAGCTGCTTATAGAATATTTCATCTGCCTCTTCATCCTGGTTGGGTGATCTGTAACAGACTCCCACCATGTTATCTGTCTTGTTGGCCTTCCCCCTCATTCTTACCCATAAACAGTCAGCCTAATGACTGTCACTATCATTAAGTTCTAGACAGTAAAAACACTTCCTAACATACAGGGCCACTCCACCGCCTCTCCTTTCTTGCCTGGCCCTTATGAAGAGTTTACAGCCATCCATTGTAGCACTCCAGTGGTGCAAGTCATCCCACCATGTTTGTGTGATGAGTAAGTGGGCAGGTGAGATGCTGTTCTATAGAGTTTTACAGCCTGAAAATTACATTCTCAGTGGCTTTTTCCAGGGCAGTCCACTTCAAAGATTTTAAGTTAATGTTTGAATATCACTTAAAATATCACATACAGACAGAACTGTAGAATATATATGAATATATGTTTCCTTGTCACCTTCCAAAGCTCCTTATTAGACCCATCTTTGAGGCCTGTGGATCAACTGAAAAATTATCAAATAAAGCTGTTTCAAGACATGAAATAAGGAACAAAACAGAAGAGGGAGCTGTGAAGGCAACAGGGAGCTATGATTATACAGAACATTGCAGAATTTGCATATTGTCAACTTGCAGACTTAGGGTAAAATTTTCCTGAAAGATGCAAATAGACAAGAATTACAAGTGATATCAGCAAATTATGGCCATCTGACATAATTAAGATAGATTTCTAAGCTATATGTCTCTCTTCTGACTGCAAGAGAAGGCTATCACACATGGTGTCATAAACCTCTGCAGAACCTTTCAAACAACTGCTTGGCAGAAAGAAAGAATTGTTTAATTGCTTCACATATTGTTTTTTTCAAAGTCATCTTTATTGCAGTGTGGGCAAACACCTAAGAGTGAGCTGAAAGATCATTTTGATATACTCTGTGTCAACAGATAAATAAAATGCTGCTTTTTGAAAGTTGATAAAGGCAAGACATGCAATGGATGGGTAAAGAAGTGGCACAGAAAAATAAAATAGTTTGCCTAAGGTAAAACATCAAATCACCAGCAAATTTGAAAGTCTAAGGGTTTTCTACAGAATGATCTTCTGGAATATATTTTTTCTGCAATATCAGACTTGTTTGGTTTTTTTTTTAATAAATTACTAGGATATACTATTTTCTATATATGCCCACATGACACAACCTGTAAATCTGTAGTCTTCAGAACACCATAAACTATTTTTTATACTGTTTCAAGCTCCACATACCACTGGAAATTCATAAAAGCTGGCTATAGAGACATTATCCCCATCTAGAACACAAAAATTTCTTGCTGTCTTGTGAAATTACCAGCCAGAAGATTTAAAATAAACCAAAGGAAAAACATTTCCATAGACCGTGGATGTGGAACTTGTCCTGGTTTCAGCTGGGAAAGAATTAATTTTATTTCTAGTGATTGCTGTGAAAGGAATGTCAATTATACCTATTGGTTTTAGTTGCTGCTAAACAATATTTACATTATTCAAAGACTTCTTTCAGCTTCCCATAGATGAATACACAGAATAGACAATGAAATATTCCATACCATAGATGCCATGCCCAGTGCATAAATGGGTGTTAGCCAGGAGGTGGGAATCCCTGACCACTGCTTGGCATGGAGCCAATTCACCGGGTGGTGAGAGTGACCCATGTTATTATTGTTATTTTTCATTTTCTGTTACTGTTTCTATTAAGTTGTGTTTATCTCAACCCACAAGGATTTTCTCCCTTTCCCCTTCTTCCTCCCTCTCCCCCTCCCAACCTTCTCCCCTACCCTAGGTGGGGGAAGGCAAGCAGCTGCATGGTTCTAGGTTGCCAACTGGGGTTAAACCCCATCAAAATCATTGTCTTAAGATGTTAAGACAAAAGTACAAAGAATGCAAAAAGAGACTGAGAAGTCCATGGAGAGTAAGCTCACTGATCATTATTAAATACAGAAGCAAGCTTCTTAACTCTTGATGGTCAGCCGTGGTGTGCCTCTTTTTTTTACACTGCCAATCACAGCAACAGAAAGATGAGCTGGACTTTTGGTCCCACCCAATATGGCAGCTTTTACATTCAGCAGAACACTGGAAAGGATGGAGAGCTTGTACACCCATGGAGTACAAGCTTCTCAACTGGCAACACGTTTCTTCCTGAACAGTCAAATTAATGAAGCAGATATCTAGAAACACCAATCATGCTTTGCTTCATTTATTCTTCCAGGTCTTTCAAGGTCATTGACGTCTGGTAAATGACCAAAAAATATAATTCTAACTGCTCACTGTTTTGCAAACTAAAAGTAGCAATCTATACTGCAGTTCCTCTGATTGTCTGGGTAAAGCTCTATAGGTTCTTAAAAATGGGTTTTAGCTGAGTACTAAGGCAAAGGAAAGAAGGGACACGTAAAGAAAAGTCAAAGGTCTTTTTCTCTTAAGAGCCTCAGTTAGTTTCTTCCATGGTTACCTTAATGTTGACTGTGCATTGTTCAAAATGTTATATTAGTCAAAACAAATTCTTACAGTCCCTGCACTTATCTCCTCCACAAAATCTTGCCTTTTGGACTGGCAGTTCACAATACCACCAACCACAGTCTGCAGGCAAAGCCACCTGAAAGACATAATCAGCTAAAAGCCAATTTGAAATGAAGTTATCAGTAATGGTGTAACATCAGCTAATAGCGATACTCCTGTCCAAATACGCAGAACTGCTTGGCTTTGGATCCCCTGAGCATTTGCTAGAGCATTTGTTTCTTTGGTGGGACGAGTTGAAGGTGTTGAAGCAAGTGCTTAAAATGGGATGTGAGTTTTGAATTTCAAAACTTCATTATGAGGGTGGTTTGGGGCTCACATAATCTCATCCATCTTGTGGGAAAGAAAAAGACTGTTGGGAAAAGCCCCACAGTCTGAGGCATTGGTGCTTTTTTGTTGTTTTCAGAAACATAAATAAAACCTGGCAAATCGTTACTTCATAGGAGTATGATTGCAGAAAGCATTAGTTGCCTTTGACATTTAACTATTCTATCATTGCTACATACTGAGCTTTAAACCTTGAGCCATTTCTTTGTCTGTTTGTTTTCTGTTATCAGAAAACAAATAGGTAAAGATAGTGTGGTGGCCCTAAAGAACTGGTATGACCCGCACAAGAAAGCAACACCAAATTTCTGTCTGTTTCACAAAATTTACTTTCTTTCCCAGGGAAAAATATGGTAGAAGTTGATTTTCACAAGAAGAAAATATGCTTATTTGGGTATCATTTAATAATTTAATTATTAGTTTTGACATGAACAAATGTTCAAATTATGAGAGATTTTTAATGTGTATTGTAAATAAATGTCTCCTCTATAAAGCTGTCTGTTTTTCTGTGTACTTTTAAACTCTTCTAAATATGATTTTGATAATGTAATCAGCTGCTTGAATAAACATAACTTAATTGAAGTAGTATTCCAAAGAGCATTATTTCTATTATTATAACTTCCCTGGCGCGTAGCTGTAAACAGACAGATGAATGACAGCAAATGACCTAGATAATTGTGTTCCAATAGCTGTCACTCCTTAGTCTTGACCTTCTGACACTGTTCCAGCTGTGCAATAACTTGTCCCAGCATTAAGGAAGAGACAATCTCAGGCTCATTCTATTCTGGGCAAACTACTAGTGTTTCTCTGCAGACACACAATCTCATAAAATTAATAGACTAAAATGTATTTCTAATACAAGATCAAAAGCGATATTGAACTTCTCTACAGCTTCTCATTTCCCACTATAAAAGTAAGTAATAAGTAAAGAGTTATAGTAGTAAATTAAATGTTATGCATATTTTACTGGTAGTTGTATGGTTTTGCATTTATTTTGAGCTTTGTAACTCAGAAAGCACAAGCCTCATTAAACCTCATTCTTAAGGAATCCTATTTCCAGTGCCTTTTAGTAAACAGAAGAAAGAAAGATAAATGACAGGAAGTAGTTCTGAATTAATGTATTCAGAACTGTAATCTATATTCTCTGTAATTCAATGCACAGTGGTAATTCACCAAAAATATGCTGGGCTACAAAAGAAATCCCAGAGTAAATAGGGAATATGTAAAATAGGGTGAGAAGCTATGACCACTGATGAATCCCAGTGTAACCAATAATTCTGAGAGAGATGTGTACGTTTCAAAATACATGCTATATTATACACACAGAGTACCCATTTTTTTACCTAAGAAATCAGTCTTACAATGCTGGGTGGTGCCTGCATTCAAGCACTTTGTCAGAAACACGGTCAAGAAGCTTAATACAAAACCACACCATTAACTTACATAACTGGAGACTGAATTTAGGTATTCTGCTATGTAGCCCAAAATACTCCTACATCTTCAAGCAAAAACAATCTCTGTTATTAAGTGGCAGAAAATGTTACCAAAAGTTTTAAAAGCAAATAAACCAGATGTGCTGGAGCAGCATCTCTAGTAAAATGCAGCTTAGCCTCTGCTGTTTTTTCCAGATTCTGCTTGCACACTCCAGCAAGAGTGAATAATCTATTGTGATAGGGAAGAGGAACTGGAAAACTTTTCATCAGTCTCATTAATCATCACAGCAAAAAGCCAGAAATAAGGCTCTGAAAAGAGCATTGCATTTTAAAATCCTGCTAAAAGAAAGTTCTCCTACGAAAAGGTTCACCAGTTTGTCCTTTCATGTTTACCTACTTCTTTACGTTATGTTCGGAAATCACTGCTAGAGCAGTGTGTTGTGTAGCAATAAGCCCATGAGACAGGGGGGCATATTTTTCTACAAGGTCCAACTACTGTAGCGCTGTATAACAAATTACATGCAGTTTAACTATAAAGTCTTAATGTAAAATTTTAAAAAATAGCTAAAATACAACTGTATAACTGAGTTCATATTAAAGCAAGAGAATTTTCTTGTGAAGTTTTGTTTTATTTGATTGATTGTTTTAGGATGTACTGGTATTGTTGTCAGTAACAGATAAATACAATCATAAAATGTTCAAAAGACTTTTTTCAGATAGACACTGTGCCCACCTTTAGGAATGCTTAAATGATTATGAGCAATGGGTGCTACTGGAAGGCTAGAGCAAGGGAAGTCATTATTCTGTAAGATAATGCCCTTCAGGCAAAGAGTGACATCCTCACTGAAGAGTCTGAATAAAAGGTGAAGCGTTTGTAATGACCATACCATATTCAGAAATGCACTATACTAGACTTCTATGTTCATTGAGATAACAAAAATCTAATTTAATGTCCTTTTACAAACAAGAGCCAGCATTTAAGGCTCATTTTGAAACCTAATGACGTCCAGTGTTAAGTTGTTCCTGACACCTTTGACTTAAAAAAAGAAACAAAAAAAAAAAAAATCTTTATTTTTTGCTAGCTTTTTTGATATTGCATTTAACTTTCCTACATAGTAATTTTGACACTAAGATGACTCCATTTTGAACCTGGACATGATAAGATGGTACCTTGTCTCTGCAGAACACCTGCGAACCTCGCTAAGAGAGAGCATGCCGACATGGTGCTCCAAACAGAAGCGAGGTAAAAACCTGCAAGAGCTATAGGAAGGAAGTAAAGGAATGATTTGAGATCTGCAAAACTTATTTCCTAGTGAAAAATGTAGGAAGCTCAAACTACTTGGAAAAAACAAAATCCAGAAACAAAGAAACAAAAACCCAAGCCCCAGTGAACTCATGCCTGGATCAATGTAACTGCCCACACAGAGTTTTCTCGGTTCTCTTCCCACTCAAATTGCACTAGGCGCTGTCATGTGACCCACAAAAAACAAAACAAAACACAACACAATTTGGCCTTGTTTTCTATCACTGTAATTCAGAATTATGAAAGAAGTGCAACTATGAGATCAAATTGTAGGCTGAAGGAAAGAGATCACAGAGTTAATAAACTATTACCTTTTGTTTAAAAAACATACCTAAGCTGCTGAGAGCCTCTTGAACAAAAAAGCCTCTATCTATATGGTTAGCACTTTTCTCAAATCAACAGTGTGCTCATATCAGAGTCAGTAAAGACAGTGTCAGTTTTAATCCATTTTTTGCTCTTAATTTATTCAATTTTTTGCTCAGGTTTCTCCTTTGAAGGAGGGACTTGCGTAGGTAACTGGGCAATCTAAATGTTCATTTCAGAAAATGAGTGCAAACAAGAGGGTGATAAAAGGGTGGAATTTCATCAATTAGAAATTTGTCATTGATTCACTGGGTTCAGAATTTCACACAGCTATATTTGAGCTGATGCATTTTTAAAAACCAAAATCAGTATAAGCAATAAGATCTTTCAGTCGTCTTTTTTTCCCCATTTTAATGGAAATTAGTGATAGTAGAGTTTTTTGAGGCTATTGCCTAATGTTTCTGAGGGGAAATCACTCAAATCCATGCACTTGCTGACTGCTCTGCTAACAGTGCTTTTACTTCCTCACCGAGCCGAAGCCAAGAACAATCTAATCCACTTTCCTGCCAATGCTGAATTGATCCTTTTTGTACTTATACCCTAGCTAGGTTTACGTGACCAAGCATTGATGTTTTAGTTCCATCTCTCAAAGACACACACACCCCCTGTGCCTAACAGTATCCATTGAGAGTGGATTATCATTGTAACTTCCCTCAGAGCTTCTTGTCCTTGTGATTTATTTTTACCTGCAAGCAGGTCTTGGCTCACAGAAACTATCAATGGCAGCAGCATCTAAAAGTGTCTGTATCTTATTCACAGGGAGGGGACATATACATACTTTCTTTCAACATTAATGGGACATATACATGTCCTTTAAATTAATGGAAAAAAGGACAAAAGGACCTTAAAGTTGTCACCAGGAAAACAGTAAATCAGACACTGGAAAGACAGGGGAGAAGTTTATTTCTTTCCCATACATATACAAATCTCTCCAACAACACATTTTTGTCTGTGGCTTAATTTACCATCCTTGATCCTGAGACATTCTAATATTTAAATGTTTAATGAATACCTTTTGGAAGTAAAAAGAAATATGCTTAAAAGCTGACCTCAAAGAATGCTTAATGGGGTCTAGATAAAATGTCAAAGCAATTTGTTGTGATCTTTACTATTCTAAGCCCTTAGCATTACTGGTAAGTCCCCCTCAAAAGAAGTATTCCGGGCACCTCAGAAATATAACAATATTTTTAATAATGGACACATTAATCTGTTGCAGCTCCTCTTGTTTCTGTATGCAGTGTTCTAGCAATAGATAATGTACTGAGCAATGAAGGACCTCTGCCCTCATGGAGCATAAAACTCAAATGGCGAAGCAGGTTCAGTGTGGAATAACGTAGTTCAAATGGTGACCTTTTTTTTTTTTCTACACAAAACAAAGATAAAGTGATTGTTTAGGTACTTTCAGAGAAAAGGGAGACGAGTCAGCATCAGCAAAACACATCATCAACTTTTTAATACTATCTTGCCACTGTGTTAACAGACAGGTAAGAAATGAAGTTTACAGCTGAGGTTACTAGGTGACTTCTACAATGAATAAAATAAACTACAGCTAAAATGGGAATTTCACTCTCCCCATTCCTCTTCAAAGCAACTTGGGCATCTATACAATTGAAAACACACACACAGTGTATTGCCTCGGAATAGAGATGAATAGTCTGTTCTCTATCCTGTGAGCATTGCAAGGCATTGAGATCCAGGATTTCGGAGCATTTCTAGTGGTCTACCTTCGACAAGACCATGAAATGTATTATTTGCACTTTGTAAATTAAAACTGTCTTTGTCCTAAATCCTCCAGCTAAGATGGAGGACAACTGTATTACAGACTGCATGAAAGTAAGTCTTGGTCATAAAGTTTACACGTTCTCAGCAAATGAACAATGAAAACTCTGGTTCACCTTTTAGAGAAGTGAACTTCAGACAGAAATTTTAAGACACCTGCCCAATATCACACTGAAACTCTAGGACAGAACCTATCATTTGTTTTAAGGGTCACTGCCTGACCACAGCAGCCTTTGGTAAATCACAACTCTGTGTTTCAAGTGAATTCATCAAAGAAACAACCGTGGACAAATCTTATCGTGCGTTGACTCTTTTAATCAAAGTACTTGAGGTGTATCAAAATCACAACATTTTCAATTTGATGTGAGTATAGAACAAATATACACATTCTGCCTGTGGCTACAAACTGGCAGATATCATACCTTAGATATAGAAAAATACTGCAGATACTGTAACAGAGTTAAAGAAAATAAAAAAGAGAACACTGACAGAACAGGAGTATCACAGGTAAACTTTTAGCCCATTAGAAAAATAGCCTACAAAAATTGTGAGTGGGTTAACTGTTGTGAGAATAAATGGAATGGAAAAATATATTTTAACTTTCTCCAGCAACTTTCCTCACCTGAATACACCTAAGTAGAAGAAACTTCCTTTTTTGAAGGAAAACCACAACAGCATAACTTCTAGCATTGTGCTGTAAAGAAAGGAGGCTCCGCTTCTTCCCCAGAGGCTCCTGATAGAAGATCTTACAGAAGAAAAAGATGAGACCACATTCCAAAACCACAGGGTCTAAAGCCTTGCAAACAAATAAGGCTTGCAATTGATCATCTGGGTGAGAAAGAACAACAGAGGATAGGAAAAGAAGCTGTACTTTAATTTCCGTGTGAGACTTCTAAGAAGGAGAAGAAAACTTGCTCCAATTAAGAAAATTTCAACGCCTCAAGCTAGCGTAACTTTGATCTTATTCTTTGCCAGAGAAAAGAAATTTCATCTCTTTAAAGCTTCAACCAAGTAGAACCAAGTTATTAAGGAGCAAGAAAACTTAAATAAGAGCCCTTTAGAGAGACCAAGGGCAAACTGACAGGTATAATATTTTAATTGATTGCCTACATCAGAGGAATTAAAATAATAACATATCTCTATTGGTACAACAGTAGTCATATATATTTGTCTGAGAACTGAGTGGCCAAGAATATGCAAAATTTCATAGTAGCTTTTTCATTTCTACTTTACCTTTTAGATTTGAAGATATTTTTTTTTTAAACAATGTCATTTACAGCTTAACACTTACAATATTAAAAAGTATTATAAAAAGTATCTTATTAAATTATATCAATGAAATTTGAACGTGTACTTAATATTAATTTACAGCATTAGACTGACAGCCACCGAAACTCAGATTCTATACTGGTCCTCAAAAAAGCTACTGCCCAGCCAGAAGCAGTGGGCACTTTTTTCAAACAAACTGTGAGACCCATCCCATCCCTAACACAGAAGCAACCTTCCTTTGCCATGCCACTTAGTACTGACCTCCCCCAAAAATGCTGGCAAGGGGTAGCACAGATGCCTCCTGAAAGTATTGGGGCAGGTGCTACCTACAGCGGACTGTGATGGTCCCCAACCAAGGCACAAGGCAGACTTCGCCGGAGCAGTCAAGTGACAATAATTTTCAGTCACTACTAGTGACTGAGGACTCTGCAGTAGTACTTGGAGCCCCCAAACAACGGCACACTTTTCCATCTTCCAAAAGAGATGAAAATCTTTAAATAAACAACAACAAGAAAACAGATTTAAAACCTCAGAGGAGAAAAGAGGTGACTGTAGCAAGCACGAGGTGAAAAATAACAGGATGTTTTAACCTATATAAGCTAGATATTAGTAGCCAATCCATGTGGTAAGCTTACTTTTGCCATCTGCCTGACCATTAAGGTCAGGAAACTAGCAGTGGTTTATAGATTTCAATCAGCTGTTTCTCCCAACTCATTCAAACAACAAGGTCTGTAGTAAAGGCTAACAGAAAAAGATTAACTTGGTTAAAAAAAAAAGGTATAATGGCATCTCTAACTAAGGGCATCTGTATCTTAAAGGATTAAACTTAAGATGAGGAACTTTACTACTGTGTGTTCACGTCTGAGCCGATATAGCCAGATTCTACCATACATGTTTGTGTTCCTGGTGCCTCAACTCTGACATATTTACATAAGCCACCTTTAATGTGTGCAAGCTCAAGTTGAAGTAGAATTAATGAACCCAAACAAATCTCAGAGATAAGCAAGTTCAGAGTCAGATCTTGATATTTTTTCATGACAGCTGTTTGTCTCAAGGTGGGGCAGCACATTATCCTCATCTGGTTCTTCAGATATCTCTGCACGGTCTGCTGTTCCTAAGGATTTGTATTTATTTGTATTTACTATTCTGATTTCTGCACTGGTATCTTACTGGCCATGTATCTAGTAACTAGTGACTTGTATCACTGTTAATTTTACAACATCATGATGCATATAATACAATAGAAAGATCTTTATTTTGCCCTTTTAAATGCCCACTTGCAATTTATTTGAAATTTATTTGAAAAATAAAATCTCCATAAGACAATGGGATAAGAGGAAGACATCATTTATTCACTGGGGATGCTCAGGGTCAGATTATTAAAAATACTTGCCACAGACAACTGAAGCAAAAAATGCATGATTTCTTGCTTTGTGAAATCATCAGTTTTGACTTTTATATTATCCAATCGTTCTGTAGACAAACTAACACTTATGGACTTAGTCATTCCATAAGCTAATCAGCACCTAAAATCTTTTTCATTTGACTTTGAATGATATCTTAACAACTTAATATCAGCTCACACTGAAAACCTGATTAGCAGAGACAGGTGACAATAGCAATGAATTCTAGTGTGTGTGGGACCATTACTATGCTGTTAAAATACAAAAGGAAAATATTACCTCCTACAGCTTTTGCTTTTGAATTTGAGGAAAAGCCCATGCTTTTTACATGGAATCCAGTTTGATCTCCCTTGCTTATCTATAGTCTGCACCTGGATCAAATGAATGAAGACTTTTCACTTCCCAGCATATGGTCTAAACCAGAATTCCATTACCATTACGAATGAATGTATTCTGAACCTTAAATATGCACAAACAGTATTCTTCTGAACAGGAAGATCCAGTAAGCCTCCAACCTATCAAAGAAAAATCTTGGTATAGCTACATAATTTAAAACATAATAGTTGCCTCTAAAGGGGGTTTTGATTTGATTGTTAAACTGTCCCATTAGCCTTGACAAAACAAAACATTTATTGTGGGATATTATTCTGCATTTTGTGGAAGGTCTTCCAGGCATGCTGAAAAGAGGCATCATAGAATTTACATTGGTACTGTTCTGCAGATCATAAAATACCAGCACAGGAACAAAGGGAACTGATTATAAGGAATTACCAACTGAAGGGGATTGGCTTGTTTTTCCCTCAGATGTTGGTGACAAACAGCTATTGATGATATTGGCATTATCAAAACTCAGTGAAGGAGACCCCGTGGCCTCTACTTTCAGTATTTAATATAGCACTGCCATAATGACAGGAGAAACAGTACCAAGATCATTCCATGGAAGCTTTAAATTGAGTTACTTTGCAACAGTAAATAAGAATGCCTATTCTCTCCTTCATAGCTGATGAAAACAATGCACAGAGTCATTGTACAACATGCCCAGGAATACAACTTAGGACTCACTAAGGAAGGATATCCTTACATAAATGCAGGAACCTTCATGTTTTGATTTTATCTATGTCAGCTAGATTGCTGATGCTACCTATATGCTTTCTATTACACAGATACTGTCAATTAAAGTATAATTATATTTTTCATTGCTATTCCCTCTACATGCATGCTATGCCTCAAGTCATTATCACACTCATTAAAACACAGCAGTACTGTATCCCATGTCAGCATTTAAATGAAGTATGAGGATATATAACAATACAATTAACAGAAGTATTCCCAATGAATGGGGCCTTGAAAAACAAAGAGAAGCCTTGATGGGAATGATTCTGCACTTGAGGCCTATACACAGCAATCACTAAGGCTTTTCATCTTTCTTTTTTAAAGAGAATTGACAAGCCTGACGGAAGGAGAAAGAGAGAGAAACTACAATTCTGAAGCTTCATTTTTATTCAAGATGTAGCACAAGGACATCCAGAGGCAGCCTAGGAAACACGAGATTCAGAAATGAAGCCTGATTTAGTAGCTGAATCCGTTTATTCTTTTTGAGGTTCTGCATAGCACCTGACATGAGGTCTCTCTCCTGATTCATGCCTTTCAGAACTTTACAAATAAAATTAGCATGTCCATATGAACGAGAGCCTCATAAGACAAAACAAACAGTAAGTTTGTATCTTATATTAAAACTTGTGTACTTTCTGCTCATGCAGCAAATACCTCTGCGTATTTATTTACCTTGGACAAGATGAAAGGTCACTCATTATGTGCATAATAAGCTAATCTCAATTGTAATTCCACTGCAGAAAAAAACTCCTTCATTTGAAGGTTAACTAGATTCAAAATAACCCAGTTCTCATCAGGGTGTTGCATTTATTTCAATTAAGTCAATCAACTTAACAAGGATTTAATTAAAAACAAGTTAGCAAGTCAGAAGAAGTATTTGAAATGTAATTAATAAATATTTTAAATAAGCAAGAGGTAGCCAAATCAAATATATGATCCTAAATGCACTGGCCTGTAATTTCTTTGCAGGTACTTGCTGGTCAACAACAAAAAGCACTCCACCCCAGGAATCCTGGCACACGGCTCATCCTTGCAAAGACAAACAAACACAGTGCCCAGGAGGCGTAATATTAAGCTTTCAAAGAATTAGGTAGAGAGATGAGTACCTATTTCCATTAGTTTTACCAGAGGGAGAACCCAAGTTTTGCCCACACTTTCTTTGCTCTATTTCACCCGTTGCTGTTGGTACAAAATAGCTGTTCTAGGCAGTTAAACGAAACATAAAGTGCCTTTTCAGTGAACTGATGTGTTTCGTTAGTTGTGCAGTTTCTTTCCTCTGCGAGCACTCTGCGAGCTAGCAGAGCGGGGAGCAGAACACTAACAAACAAAACCAGACAACCGTCAATACGAAGAGGTTAGTGTTCATGATGGCCATGCAATCTCCCAAAAAGCATCAGTAACTTGCATCAGATGTGTTCCCATTCTGTGCCTTTACATTGTCTCTTGGAAAATTATGCATTCCTGGCTTTGGAGTCTAACATCTATGCTTAGACCTCTGCCTCCCACAGTGTTCTTCAGTGTTTCCCACGGATCCCTCTCCCATGTAATACCATTATATTGTCTCCCTTTTTTATGACATACTTGGAGAAAAAAACCAACAAACCAACAAAAACTAACCCCCCCTCCCAAAAAAACCCATACATAACCCCACAAGAAAGATTCCTGCTCTCCTTAAGCCATCACTAAGAATACTTTATTATGTTGTCACCAGTGAAGACCAATTTAATTATAATACGACAGATGTAAGCATATTTCAAGTAAACATACTTTCAAGTTAAGGACATATATATACACAAATGAAAGTTTTTGTCTACCTCCATTGTTTACAACTGACTGAACACATTTTCCTTCATGTATCTGACACATTGAAAACAGAAGCACAAAGATGACAAGAAGACAAGAATGATCAAAAGTGTCAGCTCCTCTTGGGCAACCAAATTTGAGAAGCCTATGCCTGATCTTTCAAATTACTTCATGTTATATTTCACTTTTCACCTTCAGACCATAGTTCCTATTAAACTGGCCCCTGCTAGAGCTGTAAGTGCTTCAAACTTAAATAAGTCAGCCTGATTCCTGATGTTCATGATGTGAATCCCTCAGAAAATAAGCAACACAGAGCAAGGAGTTATACTTGAGAATTTTTATATCTATATAATTTTCCCAGCCTCATGGAGGAATTCAGGGGAGAAGCAAAGCAGAAACCCAATTAGCCATGTTGCAAACACAGTCTTCTACTTTACTCACTATGTGTTGCCTCCACTATATTGACTCCTAAAGCAAAACCACTTCATACAGTGAGCTAGAAAAGTTTTCATGGAACGTACGGGGCAGGGGGGAAGCTTCTTTAAGCATATGTAGATGTATCGTAATGTGTATGCACAAAGGTGCTAAAAGATGTCCCTACTCATTGCAGGGGAGGTTGGACTAGATGACCTTTAAAGGTCCCTTCCAACCCAAACTATTCTATGATGCCAGATGGTTCAATTATATGTCCAGCATTCCTGACTTGCAAGTGCTTAACTTATGGCTTTTGCAGCTACTTGTCAGAAAGCAAGGGTTATTGACTTGAATAATGAGTCCAAGTCCAGAGAAAGTCATTGAACAGGCACTCCGCAGTTCTGTTCTTACTGGCTTTTAGCTTTTATTTCCTTTTTTTTTTTTTTTAACTCTCTATCACCTTCCCCAACTTGTGCACCCATCTCCCTACCTGTAACTCTGCCCAGTTCCTTTCCATTTTTTTCACAAATTCTCTCAAGGTTAGTGAAAGAACTTAATCCATTTCTTCAGAAAATACTGGATGGCAAGTGTTCTTTGAGAGATCTAAAATCTTCAAATGACTCACTTCAAGTGAGTGATCTGAAGCAGAGAGAGAGCAAGAACAAGACTCTTTTATGATACTGATATTGCACCATTCAGGTGACAATCTGCAGAGAGAAAGTCCTCTCTACATCCAATACCACCAAACTGTTTCTTATCCCTTTTCACCCAGATTACTTTAGAAGCAAACTGCTGTAAACTGGCAACCTCAACTTTAAGCCTTTCTATTCCATCTTTACTAAAGATACTCTGTTAGAAGTATTTTGAAAAAGACTATGTTGAATTGTAAAAATCACATGTATGTATTAATAAACCCCAAGTTATATAGTGATCCTCTGGACTGAAAAAAAAACCACAAACATTTTTTGTGTCAGCTTGCACCAAAACATTTATACTGTGCAGTGAACCTTTCAAGGACTTAAGAAGAATACTTCCAGAAAACTGAATCTTAATATTAATTACCTCATGGTAACAGTGCTTCCTGTAAGAAAATGTTTTTATGTTTTTTCAACTTTCTGGTCTATCCATATGTCCACATGCCTGGGAAGCTTGGGAATTTATCAGAGACAAGGAGGAAAACAATTGTACATGCTCCTAGTGAAAAATACTGGCAAATAAAGCACTGATTTCTCCAAATCCACCTGGCTACCTTGGCTATTCCCCCTCCTGCCCCATCCCAGCAGAACAAAACAAGTGAAGCAGCCAACACTATTGTGCTATACAGGGGGAATTCTGCTATTCCTGGGAAGAAAAACAGAGCACTGAACGCCTTCTGTTCCCTCTCCAAACTTAATCATCTGGATAGAGCTGGTATTTTTGTTTGATTTCTTCCATGCCTTGCAGCAGAAAGGAACATATTGCCCTGAATAAGACAGACACAAAGCAATCAAAGATGCTTGGATGCAGTACCGAATGTGATTATTTTTCCTTTTACCTCTTTGACTCAATTTATTGCTGCCCACCATATTTTGCTTTATGAAGCAGCACTGGAGAAAAACTAGCCTCATTCTTCAGCTGAGATAGTATGTGCTAGTTTGTGAGCCAGCTTCTCTCTCATCTCAGATAATGCTCAAAACCACTACAAAGTAGTCCTAATACAACTATTTGCACAGTGAATTATACAGTATTTTTAATTGAGTTATCTATGGTAGATACCAAATTTCTACAGGAATAATATCTGAGATTTAAGCTGGCTTTTTTGTGTCTTCTCTAAGGCTCCATGCAGATGTCATCCCTCCTCCTATTTTGAAGAAACTTGACAAAGAAATGGTGAATAACGAATAGCAAATAGAAATTGAATGCTTTAGCAAATGAAACCCATTTTGTTTTAGTATTCCCCCAACTCCCAACTGCCAAACAGAGTTAAAACAGATTATATGAAACAAAGCTTTTCCTCTCATTCAGAGATAATTAAAGATATCCCTAGTACAATGTTGTTGAAAGTCCTCAACATCCACATCTCCAACATCCATGGAAGCTCTCTGAAATGCAGGGTATTTTTAGCTGACCTAGTATTTTGCTCATTCTGCCGAAGAAAAATTGTGGAAATTGTTTTAAGGATGTTCTCATGTCTTTTCCCTAAATCTGCAGCTCATCAGTCTCTGTGGAAAAAGGCATAAATACCAGGTAAAACTGTTTCAGAAAAATGCTGTCAGGTAATAGGGAGACTTTTAGTACAGGGTGGAAATATTTTCTTCTTAGGAACCCCTGAAAAAATAGGGAGTCTCAATAAAAGTTAAGAGGAATTTTTCTGAAAAAGGATGAGAAACAAAATCATAGAAGGGATATGAAGACATCTGGCTGACTCTTTTGCTCTGTTGAAGGATACATATATAGACCACCCCTGAAAATGGTTTTTTAATCTGATGTTTAAAATCCTCAGTGAGGAAGATTGCAAAAATAGCCTTTCTAGCAGTACCTCATACAATGACAGATGTTGACTGCACTCGCCAATTAAATACTTTTAAAAAATTAAAGTATCACCCCAAAGATACATTTCTTGTCTCAAACAAATGTTGCTGTGAGGCAAAAGACTTTCTTCAACTGCTGCTTAGAGTGCAATGTCCACAGACACAGCTGTACATCTGAGACCTGAGTGACATTTATTTAGTTGTGTAGACCAATTACCTCCCCACATTTCACAGAAGAGTAACACTGGCCTTTTTTATAACTGCAGCAGATTAACAGATTTCCATTCAGCTTGAAGTCCAAACATGTTATACTGGCTACATGTCATTCCCCATGATGCATTTGTGAATCTCATGTTTGCCAAGAGCAGCACTTCATGCTTGCATTAAATTTGGATCAAATTTAACCTTGTTACCATTATGATACACATATCAACTCCTTTGCCAGGAACCACATGGTATCTCCCAACTGCCCCATCGACAGTGCCTGGGAGAGGGACTGCCTTCCGTGTTTCCTGCAGGCAGCTACGGAGCATTGAAGTCTCTGTGCTTGACGGACTGCAGAAATATTCCTTTTAATCTAACATGTCAAATAAATGAGCTTAACTAAGCAAGAGCAGCATTGGTCCCATAACTAGCTCAGCTACTGAAGCTCACTGAACATGAAGGAAAATGCTACAGCACTTCAAGGACAATAGTAAGAGCCGCACACCGACTGAGAGCCTTCTGCCTTCTAAGCAAATTTTCTTTCCAGGGTTTCCCCAGTAGCAGGAATACTCACAAAGGGCTGTATAGGCACTGCATGTTTGGACTGCAAACACCAATAGACGCAAAGGCTAGCAGAAAAATTTACAAATACTTTCAGTTTCAGGTGAAAATGTGAACGAAAAAAATTAATCAGCTATGCCATTTAAAACAAAATTGCTACTCAACAGGAAAGAAAAAATATATTCATCAGCCATTCCCTCACTACTTCTCATTTTCACTTAGACTCAAAATGAGAAGGATGCCACTGACAAGTACACCATAACCATCCATTATATCTGACACTGAGATCATTTACGGTATATTAAAAAGAACTGTTCTGGCACTTATATACAGTGGTGTCAACCTTAATTGCTGAGATGCACTGAACAGCTCTTCTAAACATAGCAACAATTTACATTTTAAAAACAAATCAAAGACACAAACAGGTGGAAGCACTCCATTGTGCCATGTGAGACCCTTGTTCCTACAGCTGTGAGTCAGGACTAGTGCACATCCACTAAAATATCAGCTTGGGAGCAGAAGGAAACAAGTACACTGCTAAATCCTCAGAGTCCAGAAAAAACAGTACTGCAGGCTTTATTCCAAAATAGTGAAACAATTTGCTTGGAAATGAAAGGATTTTACAGGCTAAAAAATGGCATGTACAAATAAGCCACTACAGCTACTACATGATATCCTCATAGACAAACTAGGGAGACAGCGTAGGGCAATTCACAGTAAAATAGGCTTACAGCTATTGATAACAACATCTAATCACTGACAAACACAAGGATTACTTGGGTGAAGTTCACAAGAGCCAATGTTCAGTACGGTATTATTCCTTATTTTTATCAGTGAGTCAGATGATGGAACAGAGAGTATGTTTTATTAAATTCAGAGATCACATTAAGCTGGGAGGGATTACAAGCATTTTGGAGGCCACTATTATAACTCAGAAGGCACACAAGAAAACAGAGAAACTGTCCAAAAGCTGCAGCTCTCTTATGAATGAGTACAACATGCTGCAGTAATAGAGGAATGCTCATTTGCACAAATTCAGGACAGCAAAGACTGCCAGAGATTCCACAAAACAGGAACCTGATGACTACAATTTATCACAAAATGAATGTATGTCTCTTAAATAACAAAAATCCAATCAGTCATCTCACTAGGATGTATGATCTACATATGAGACATAAAGTAACTTTCTATTCTCCTACTTAAATCTTGAGACACACTAGCAGTTTCTCCCTGAAAACTGCATTGGGAAGCCCCTTAATGCAGGGGCTCTGCTGACCTTGGTCAGACAGTAAAGGAAACTGCCTGCAATCAACCAAAAGCTTCAGTTGATCAAACTCAATTTGTCCATGGAATAGGTAATTCTTGCAACTCTTGGCAAGGTTCCTGTTAAACATAACTATATGGTAAAATTGGGGAAATTGTGTCAGGAAAGCATGAACAGCTAAACTGTCCACTCTTTTAGACTGGTTAAGTCACCCTACAGGAATCCTGTGGCTTACACCCTTGATGTAAAAAAAAAAAATAAAAAATATATTTGGACTAGCAGAATAAAGAGAACGGGCAACAAAGATGATTAAGGGATTAGAGCATCTCCCTTATGAAGAAAGGCTGAGAAAGCTGGGACACTGGAGAAGAGAAGGCTGAGGGAAGACCTTATAAATGCTTAGAAGTATCTAAAGGGTGGGTTGAAGGATGAAGGAGCCGAACTCTTTTCAGTGGTTCCCAGTGACAGGACCAGGGGCAACAGGCACAAGCTGGAACATAGGAAGTTCCATTCAAATATGAGGAAAAACTTCTTTACAGTGAGGGTGAGAGAGCACCGGAACAGGCTGCCCAAGAAGGTAGTGAAGATCTTCAAGATCCTTCTCTGGAGATTTTCAAAACCCACCTGGATGCAGTCCTGATTAACGTGCTCTAGGCAATCCTGCTTTAGCGGAGGAGTTGGACTAGATGATCTCTAGAAGGTCCCTTCCAACTCTGACAATTCCATGATCCCATGGTTGTCCCTTTCTTCTTTATTTAAAAAAAAAAAAAAAAAAAAAAAAAGGGCAGCTCCAGGTGAACTGATCAATACCACTGTACCCTTTCCAGAAGACCTGCAACCCTATAGGGGTTGCAAAGAAATGTGGCTGGGGAGGAGAGAACAGCAAGAGTGGAAATGAACAGATGGGAGATAAACAGCATACGGCAGACTGGCTGACAGAGCAAGGCAGCCAACAGTGAGCAAGAACAACTGGCAGAGAAGGCAGCAAGTGGGAGCAGTCAGCAATGGTCTTGCCTGGCAGGGAATGGCTGGAGGTGAGTGGTGTGAATATCAAGGTCAAAAGCACTGTTCCAGTGAGGTGTCACAATGCAACCAACAAAGAGCAATCCACTGGGCTAAACAAAAGAGCTTCAATACCTGTTTCAGGAGCAAAGCAAAACCTGCTCCTAGATGGACTCTTCTTACTGAGGTTTGTTCAGACGGATTTATCCCACAGATTCTGGATCAGGGTAATCAGCTGTCATACCTCTTTGATCATGCGGCACTGCGATCCAGCATCTGGTGCCCATGGTACACAAGGCACACAGGGTTGGTTTCTGCATGACTGCTGCACCTCAGATGCCCAGAATGATCCATCCAGGAATGGAACAACCACACAGAACAAAAACAGGTGGTCTCTCTCATGCTGGGCCTTTGAAGATTGGCACATGCCATGGAGGAGAGTTTTACAGGTGTGCCAGGATAAATCTGGCATGGTCTGAAAGGGGATCTTGATAAAAAGTCTGATAAACTGGTATATGCCTATGAGAAAGGAACACTTTCTCAGCAATCTTGTCCACATTTCACAAACAAACAAAAGCAGCACCAAACTGTGATGTAATTCAGACGTGACTCAAGACTGAGCGGATGAACATTTGTGATGTTCTGGTACAGGCTCTGATTGGAAGTCACTTGGGAAGTTTTGTAGTTTGGAGTTTTGCGATGCAGTCCTATTCCCCACTATAACTCTTTGTGACTGATCACATTGAGTTCACACAAATGGACATTAACCACACAACTGAACGAACACTTTCCTACTGCCATCACATCATAGCTTATTGGCACTTCCTATTAGCCTGTTAAGTGTCATGACTAACACCTGCTTCAAAATATTTGTTTTCTTTGATTCTTCTCCAAAGGGAGAATTCTGCATGAAAATCATAACCTGCTTTGGCAAGTAAAAATATCAGAATTTCTGGTTTTAATTTAAAGCGCAAACAAAGTTAGATGTTCTTACTGCTCTTTTGAAGGCAGGTCCTCCTTCTTCTGCTTGGAGGAAAAGGAGGTGAGGGCTTACATTGCTCACTTGAAAAAAAAAAGAGAAACTTCATGAAAAAAAAACAACTTCTTGGATAAGGCTTTGTTTGGAGGGGAATGGGGACAAAAATAAGGGGAAAGAAGGCAGCACAGGTTTACTCTGTAGAAAAAACTCACAATTTACAAAGACGTTCAGAAACACTTGATTAGCAGAGAGTAAAATTAAGCAGGAAGCTATACTTCCAGATGTCACAGCTAAAACCATCCGGCTGGCATCTCTAAATCTTCTAATTATTATCCAGCAAAATGCGGTACCGAATGTTGCTTTTTCTTATTTTCATAAAGGCTTAGAAGTAATTGTCCTTGATGTATTCTTGAAAGCTGTTAGCAGAGATTTCTATGCCATCTGTACATTAATGGCAGGTTTTTTGTTTGCTTGTTTTAAGAGAGTGAAACAGCACAGGACTGTCCAGGACTTTAACTCTATTTTTATGGAATCAAGAAAAAGGGGTTCGAAGGTCCATGACCCCTGAAATAAGGACTTTGCTTTTAAATAGATGAATATCTTTTACATCACATTTAGACCTGCATGCATAGATTTCAATTGTATTATGGGTCAAACATCACACACAAGCCTACACCAGGAGGAAGAAGTCCTGCCATCCATTGTCTTACAGAATACACTCTGATGATGTACCTGTAGATTTTAGCTTATAAATCCTCTTGCAACCCCCAGTTCTGATTCTTATTTATATGTACAATGATATCTATCTTACATAGCCTGTTTGAATTACTTAGGGTAAACAACTAATATGATCTATACACATGAAATAAAAAAGAATCACCAATAACTTAGTTAAACACATAACCAGCTTGTGGTAAATTTTCACAAGATCTTCATGCTTTTTTTTTTTTTTTTTTAAACTAAATGTATAATTGTTGATGAATAGTATCTGCATACCTGGTAAAACTACCCCTACATAAATCCCAATTTTTTTTTCATTGAGAAAAAAACCCCAAACAACAAACTTGAAATCCAGGCCTCGCAACTTGCTGGTTTTTCAAAAATAGTCTATGATTTGGGTTTACTTTTCATAGGTTGTGATTTGTCAGTTACTTCTGCCCACAAAAAAAAAAAAAAAAAATCTTAAAAAAATAGGGTCTGTTCTTTCTTCCAGAAATTGAGCTTGCAATGTATGAGTGGGCAGCCCTCACCACTGATGCCAGCAGGTTTTGCAGAACAGAACCTGTAGAAGTTTCTTGAAATAAGTGAAGGAGAGAATCAAATAATTGTTAGCTACACAGATGCCCAAAGCAAAAGGAGCTGTAGCTATATGCAGATATATCTTCTGACTTAGGGACAGGAAATAACCCTACCTTCAAGTGCTTACATTGCATATAACAAAGTTACAAAGAATTCAAAGAAGTGGTATTTCCCATACGAAAAACAACGGGAAATTGCAATGAGATGAAGTATAAAATCCACATAGTTGGAAGTCAACAACTGAAGTCAACAATTTCTAATTGGTTTTCTTAGTAAAACAGACTCACATACTTAACTGTGCCTGCTTGAGTTTTATGGTTATTTATATTTCCCTTTACTTCTTGTTAACCTTATTATTAAGGTATGGAAGCGTATGATCATTCAATAGGAAAGTAATGAAACCAGCTTTATTGGCAGTTTGCTAACCATATGGGAACTACAAATTGATGCTTTTTTTTTTTTTTCCCCAAGCCTTTTTTTGGAAGCAAACATGGATTCAACGGACTTAAAATGTTCTATGAAAACTAGTGGATTTTGTTGAGTATGGATGCAAAATCAACTATTTCTAGGTAAGGTCAAAGTATTTCCTTTCAAAAACATCAAAGCGAACAACAAAGACTTTGTTGTTTTGACTTAGTATTACTGCAAGGTTGAGTCAAGAACATTTTAGCTAAATGCTTCCTCTTTATCTGGCTTCTCTGGGGATACCAATACCCAGAATCATTAATACCAGGGCAGCAGAAAAATAAAGAAGACCTAATTTCCACTAGCTGTCAAAACCAAACCATGTATCAGCAATTTATTAATTGTGACTCCAGTGAAAAATATGTGGCATAAATTATCAAATTTGTCTCAGTTTTACTGATATTGTGTTCATTAAGATGAAGCAGGCTAGCCTTCACCAAAAAATACATTTGGTAAAGCCACAGGGACAAAAAACGAGTAAGCAACAGAATGGAATACAAAAAGGCATATAATTGTGTCATGTTCCTCCATGATGTCATACTGGGGTGGAAGTGACACTAAAACATTACAACTTTTTAGAGCATTTAATATATATGTTATCAAGGACAACAGAAAATGCCATCCTAAATTCAGACAATGTCACAGAAAGTTTACCTTTGATTCACATCTACTCTCATATAGCCAATAAGCTTTAAAATGTGATTTTTAAATGAATGCGTTCCCACTAGAAGGAATAGGATAGAAAGGAAGGATGAAGAGAATACTTGGGTGATCGTCCCATGGTGGATAGTGGTTATAGAACGCTAATGCAAATACATGACTGACCATCATAAGTGCTCTTTGCACTGCTGTCCATAATGTTAATTTGCAGGGGTAATCCCATACACATCAACTCCAGAATTGAACTCTAAGAGCAAGTTGAACTGGTAAAGTATGTTTCACTTCTGAAGCTTTTAATTACAAGTACTTGTTCAATCTTGTTAATCATATTCCGCCCTCTCCCTCAAAAGACAGGAAAAGAGGAAAAAACTAAAAAAAAAAGGAAAAGAAAAAAGGTGGCAGGGACCAAAGCAGAACCACAGTGTTCCAAATTCTTAAGCTGACACATTTTTTCACAATTCATTTTTAATCAATACGATCTGTACATTTTTTCTGAGCTTCCAGCCATATGTAGAGCAAAGCAAACTATTTGGGTCAGTAAAAGAAACCTAGGATATAATTTTTCAAACCCACTACATAGTCGTACATTTAGCTATACATGTTAATAGTGAGGGAGATGATGGAAACTTATTTTCCAATAAAACACTCTAGATAATGCCAAGAGTAACTACATTAATTTAAAACTACTATTCCAGTCTCTGCTGGTTACACAGTAAAGAGAAGCAAATGGATCTCAAGGTCCTGTTTCTCCTTCAAAGTAGCCTCCTCCTCCAAGCTTCTAAAAAACACCCATGCTTTGATGCATCCGCTTAATGGAAGTCAACACTGCTGTTGAAAGTTGCCCCTCAAAACTTCAAAACCAAAACCCTCCAACCTGCCACACCACAGAGAACAAATTACCAACCTGTCACTGGTAACTTCCTATAAGACCGTGGCCAAAATAAAGCAGCATTCAAGGCTCTTTCCCCAGAGAAGCACATTCACTTACATATTTATCATCACCTCACAGTCACCAATCCACTAGAAAAAACTCAGTTAAGAATTCATTAATAATAAATCAAGAACTAAATCTGCAGCAGCTGTGACGGTTATAACTTTAGTCATAATGAAGTAGGTGCCAGCAAGAAAGTACTGCTCAAAGTCCAGGCCAATCAAACATCATCTTATTCACAGACAGTCCTACTGACAATTCAGCTGCAATCATCAAGCTGAAGTTAACTCACCTAAAAAAAAAAACCCAAAACCTAGTTTGATCATTTTTAACTTACTCACAAATCCTGCATTTATGGCAATGGATTGAAAAATACTCATCAGGTCTTCTAATGTGATTGCATTATTCATACTCTCATTGAACTTAAGTATTGTTCCAGTGGCAATTACATTTCAACTATGTATTTTCACTATGTAGGTATTAATAAACGTAGAATTTATCCATAAAAAATGCAAAAGGTCAATGATGTTCACATTCTTTAAATACAATTTTATTTACAGAATATTCAATTTTTTAAATTGTTCCTCTTTTATTTGGAAATTCAATTTTGGATTATATTAAATTTTCCTTATCGTTCAATACTTGATCGAACTTCTTATACTCAGATATTCAATGTGGAGCAACATGTTAATCGGAAAACACTTACTAGCACCCCGAGTCACTTGAGACATGTCACATATCTGACCCTTTGCATTCAGAAGAGCAATAATATTACTGATTAATTGGCTTTCAGAAGCTGTACATATAGTGTCACTGCTTAATTCTTCAAAAATATTCCAGATGATCAATCTTCAAAATTTAATGGAAAATCATACTAACTTCAGAAATTATGGAATGGAAAAATTCCAAACTGAAACTCAGAAACATCAGTGAGTTCTGACAAAAATCAGATTCTGAATTACCCTTGCACAGTACCAGGTTCTCCATCAAGGAGTCCAAGGAGTGGCATATCTGGCTTGGTATCACATTATCGTGGGACCCTACCCAAGCTTCCTGATGCACCCCAGCGAAAAGCTGCCTTTTGTCCACTATGGAAATAGATGATATTCTGATACTAACAACTTTTTTCAGAGCAGCATTTTGAAGCTGCTGTCTAGGCGGCATTGCCAAACTGATATGAAACTCCACAAGCCTTTTTGTCTTTAAGAAGAGATAACAGCAGCAATACAGTAAAAAACCAAACCAAACCAAAAGAGAGCCAAACAAAATGCCCCAAAAACCTAAAAACCAAAAAAAAACCCCACTATATACCTCTCATGAATTCATTATCACACTTGATCTCTTGATCCTTCTGCTCTTTCATAAAAGTACCATCTCTCCATTTCAGAAGAGTGGAAGTGACAGAGAGGTCATGGCACTTAGACATTTTTATGAAATAATATTCCTTCAAACATTTTTCAAGTCACAAGTGCTAAAAAAGAAACTATTTTCTATTTACTGAATAGACCATAAAGGCACCTTCAGAAAAGCCAATAGTTGCACTAGAGCTGAGAGCATGTGTGCCAACTTTCAGCCAGAAGCAAATTATTCATTCAAATTATTGAAGTCCTACAAATACGATTTTTACAAAAGAACTTGCGACAAACTATTATAGCTGAGAAGAAAACAATTGTGTATGATTTCGAATTATTTTTGTCCTTTTTGCTCTGGAATTTAATGAAGAACTCTTTATCAACGCAACATGGAATTCCTCTTTGCTGTTGTTGATTCTTTCTTTTTAATTACAGGTTTTCAAAAGAAAACTAGATTCCATTCACAGCTGCAACAAAGCAACATTTAAATTCCTTCCCTTGTTTTCTGAGTGTAAAGCAACAGGAGGGAATAATGAAGTGATGCCTATCCATGACTAACTGATGTCAGCGCCCCAGGATTATTAATCAGAAAGGAAGATAATTTTACGAGATAATCTGGTTTGTCTACACTATGAAATAGATAAAGTCCTCAGGCCTGCGTTACAGGCTCAGTGTATTCACATTATTTTACGTATGTTCAGAAGCTCTACCACAGTTCTTCCTTCATACCCAAAGCACAGCCACAAGAGCTGGCAAGCGATAAGGCCCTGGAAGTGCATTTCCTGTAGTATCTCAACCTCACCATTAAATACACGCAGGTGATTAAGATGTTTCAAGCACTGAATTATGGAAACACTTAATAAATGATGCTGGATTAGCAAATTGTTAAAAAAGCTTCTATTCAGACACACCTCTGCCACAGCAGTGACAAAATGGGAAAAGAAAGAAAATTACATTGCCATTTAGTGACATTTTAGGACAATCCAATATGATAAAGCTTTGGCTGAGGCTGCATTGACCCTGACAGTATAGCCATTACAGATTTTGATATGCTATTCACAACTTCCCCATTACCATTTACATTGACATAAACTCTCAGCTTGGAAATTATTCCTTTTAATTAAAACGAGGTTAGTATCATTTTAGTCAGAGACATCAAACTTTGTAAGGTTTAGTCATTTTCTTTGCTAACTCAGATTTCATTCAAAGCATTGTATGTTGTTTTTTTATTTTTTGCACAAGCGACAGAGACAGTTTATAGATAATGAAGGGTATGTGGTAGCAAGTCACAAAACCCCCCAAAAAATCACACACAAAATTAAAATAGGTCACAGAGCTGAATGCCAGGAAAAAAGAAAGTACTTGCATAATACTCGGAACATGGAGATTTAATTCAACTTTTTGGCATCTGTTAACCAAAGAACAGCAAGCACATATTTGTCATTCTAAAGGAGGTATAGGGTTATACCTACAATACAAACGCTTCACCAGATCAGATCTCCAGGACCCTTACTTAGGGCTTTCCTCACACTTGACCAAAGTCAGCACACCTATCTACTCAATTTCTTTACTGACAGACAGAAACGTGCACTTATATTAATGCAAACGAGACTCCAGACCCGAAATAAAAACCTGTCTGCTTTTGTGTTGGGCCTACCCAGAACAAATTAGAGTTAGCAACACATGAACATGTTCAATTCTGTTATAAAACCATTTACCGCTGGGGTGTGGGAGTGTCTGCATTATATTTTGCTTTTAATAATGCTATCCTGAGAGCACTGGGTAATTACTTTTTTCAGCTGACTCAGAACAGGTATAGCAGCACAGGGACCAGCTGTGCACACTTTCCCACTCCAGCATTTCCAAAGTAAAGACAAACTAAGTAACATATTGCTTTGATTAAACTAGGCTACAGATCTTCATCAGAATATCTCCCATCTCCTACTCAAAAATCTGTAATTGCCCTATTGCAGCAAAAGAAATACAGAGACTTACTTAAAAAGCAGCAATAACCTAAAGGAATGATACGGGACACAGTTGTGTCCAGAACTACTATTGAAATAAATAAGCTGTAAAAAATAAGGGAAATGAACGTATGTATGTGAAGCAAACAATATATATATACATCTTTATATATGTCTGTGTATATATAATATATACTGCATATAAATTTACATAGGTACAAATTAAATTTAAATAAAGATAGACAGCAACAGGAAAACAATCCACAGATGGTCTTGGGTTAATATGCACTGAGTATAGATGGCTTTATCACATTAGAATGGGTCCTATATTCTATTCAGTCCAGTTTCTAGTACTTTGTAAAATAGTATCTGCACAATCATCTAGTGAAATTACTTCTCCTGAAAGATATATTACCTGCCGCATGAAGGCACCTAAAGCAAAAATCCTATACTACAATCTAATTTAGGCAAAGGCACATAGGTGCAAAAAAAAAAAAAAAAGAAGGTGTAGAGAAGTTACGCAACAAGTCCAAAGCTACACATCAGAGACTGGGGCAGAATTCAAATGAGATTACAAGATCTGAACTCCCACGTACACTATATTATGTTTGCTTTCAGACCACACTAGGAGAGCTCACCTCCACCCACTCCTAAGGATATCAAAAAATATATTGGCTCAACAGATTTGTGGAGCCAGTCACTTCACTCTCTATAGCCAAGGAATCAACTCTACTTTAAAAGACAATTGAGAAATAAATAAATGTGGTTGGCTAGTGTGTATTTAAAAAAAAGAAGAGAAAAGAAAAAACATAATCCAAATTTTTGGCCTTGAAGAGGTGAACACAGAGTTTGAAAATACAACAGAAAAAATACTCTTTTGAATAAAGTTCAGCTTTTGAAAAAAAATTTTAAGAAATTATTTTTATACAGTTGATTTTAACAATTTCTCTCCATGATACCAAGGTAGCTTTGATGCTAGCATATTTATAATGATGTTTTATTCATGTATTTCTTTTGTAGCTCTGTCACTAAGAATTGAATCAGCTACATACAACTTAATTTTTCCACTGCTAGTTGTGCAATGAGAAAGGTATTATTACTTTCTGATTGCAGTAAACCAAAATGAAATATATTACCTGTCTGTTCTACTATCATTAACAAATGCAGTGACTGTGAGATATGACACGTATGGCTACTTTTCAACAGAAACGTCATGCATATCGAGAACTTTGTTATATATATATATAACAAAGATTTCTGTATTTTTCAAGACTGCATATACATCTGTAGATTCAAACTACTAAACTACAGTGGCCCATGATCCTTTATACGCAGTTGCAGCGAATATTTTGTGATAACTTTAACTAAAGGAAAAGAGCTTGTAGTGGATCCGAAAATTTCCACTGGAGGTTTTACTTGGGTTTTTTTTGTTGTGTTTTTTGTTTTGTTTTTTTAAAAAATCAAAACCAAAAGCAAAACCACAAACAAGCCACAACTCTGTATCCACTATGGGTTTCTGCTGTCATCTGAACATCATTTTAGAGAGGCATATGAAGAGATTTTTTTTTTTTTTAAATCAAAGGAATTGAAGAATCTGATGTTAAATTTCTCCTCAGATTATATGAAGATTTCAGTTGAAAGCATTTTTAAGTTTTTGGCAAAGCATCTTGCCAATGGCTGTGCATGATGACAATCCAGAGTCACGTGAAAAAGTAGAGCACGGTATTGAATACTTCATGATAGGGTTTGCAAGTTCCTAAATTATCTTCAAAGAAAACTCCACGTTACTTTTGCTCCAGAAAAAAGGAAGTAAACGACCAACTAGAAACATTATGCAGTGATAACGCTCTAACGTTTCAGTGCCATGAACATGAAAAAACATGACACTGGTGCCACCTTAACTAGAAACTCCCAAACTTCATGTCCTGCCACTCCAGGTTAAGACATAAGAAGAGCCATTACACAGCCCAGCTCCTGCAGCCCCTGCATGAAAGTGGTATCTCCCTTATATCAATACTAAAAGCCTAAAAAAACAAAAAGAAATTGTAGAATGTGCAAATTACAGACTCCAAAGGACCTACAGTTTTAGATTTATGTGTAAATAGGAAGTTTTAGGGAGGAAAAAAACCCCAAACATCAGAAGATTACTTTTATGGACTACTCTGGACATATCAATTTGATGTCTAATGTGATACCATTAATGTCTTTGGCATGTTTTTCCTCAAAAGAGTCTGACATACATTAAAAGCAAGCAGTAAGACTAATTTCATATCAGAGGTATGAAGAACAAAATCTGTAACTCTGGAAGCAAAATGGGCTCCTCAATTTGTTCTAAATGTAAAATGAAGTTAAGATCCCTTAGAAGCAGAAATTGCCGCTCTAACTCATGCAGATGCTGCTCTGGTGCTGTTGAGTGATGCAAGGAGAGGGATTCTCCTGGTGGCCAAAAGCAATTTTGAAATTGTTCGTGTATATGCAAAAAGACAAAGACAAAAGCATCACATATGTAGCCAGAAAAGGCAATAGAAAGCAACGAAGTGTCAGAGGAACACTTGTAATAGAAGCATAGAAGAAAGCTCAGAGAGTGCATCTCAAGCATAATCTTGGCACTGAGGAGAATTTTGAGAATAAAGAATAAAGAAACTGCTCCCTTTATTATTCCTTTGTTTTTTATTATTTTGGAAATTATAGTTTTGTGAAGATTTGTTTTGCAAACTAATAAAAATGCATCAAATATTGTAGGCAGCCCTCTCATAACTTTTTCTTCCGAACACAACAACCTGTAAGACTTTCCAAACTGAGTAACCATTTAGTTTAAAGGGGAATATGCTGTATACTCCCTTTTGAATGTATCACAGAATCACCATGGTCGGAAGGACCTCTGAGATCATCGAGTCCAACCTTAAAAAATACAACAAAAAACCCCACAATGTAGCTGGACTACAGCCAAATTTGACACCAATCCTAATTATGTTTCTGATATTACAGAGATCCAAGAAAATATGGCCCTTAAACCACTTAGCATCCCAAACAATGTTTGAAATAGCTAGGTAAAACTCTGTCAAACTGCTCATAAAGAATGCCAGTGCTTTGCCATTGTAGGCACCAAAAAATAATGCTGAAATCTCCTTTGGAAGTACTGTTAAGAGAGAATTACGTATGCCATCTTCTTGACCAGTTGCTTGTGGGTTTACTGGGGATTCAGCTAATGCCATAGGCTTTTGCCAGCTGGCAGTATGAGCAGTGTAAAACGTCATTCAGCTTCACTGTCTTGATCACTGTGCTCCACAGAGCAGAAAATTGATTATGACAGATTTGAAGGAAGTTCTCGTAATTTACTATAATTTATATAAATCATTATACATATGGCTTTAAAATCTCATATGTAATTTCCAAAGAACTATGGCTGAGTCAGTGTTGTTATTTTATAACATAATAGGGAAAAAATAATAATTGTGAGTTTAGAACAAATACTCGTTTTCATTCCTGTGGAAAGAAGTGTTGTCATTATTTCTGTCTTTAAACTAATTTTAAGAAGAGTTTAATTTCTAAATCAACTAGCCTTAATTAAGGTGACATTGACTAGTAGTCTTTAATGGCTTAAGAATTTTCTGCTAGAACTGCCATTTATTTGAAATAGCTGGGTTTTAGGTGACTTTTGATTATAAAATATCTGTCAAGTTTCAAGACCTTTCTATAAAAATTTAAACAGCAGCCTACAGTGTTTTTCTGCTGTACGTGTTGCTTTCATGTTGCCACCTCCACTGTGTTGGGAACAGGTTCGTCAGAAGCCAAGCCTCTCCAGTACCTTGGTGATGCAAACTGTCTGGAGAATCCAGGACTTTCTGCCATGGGAAGCACTGTCTTTCCAGGGTTGCCAGAGATGCTGTGAGGCACCCTACCTGGGAAAGCCTTCTTCGAGTTCCTGGCTCCAGAACAATTCCTACCTGCATCGCCAAATTATATCCCTTCCTGTTTCACTGCACAGCCCTTGGCCTCTCAGTGTCCACACCGCACACATGTTTGTTTGCACACAGGTTCCTACTTAGAACAATCCAAGCAGTTGCCGTGGTGAGAGAACCTGAGCACAGAGGAAAAGATCACATGCTCCATGATCTGCACAGTACAAACACAGGCTGGTTCACATCAGCCACTGCAAGTCCTGTTTCTTTGCCCGCTACCAAAGAGCCTCCCAAGGGCGGTGTGTCTCAGTCTTCAGCTATCCTTTCTGAAGCAGATACTTTCTTCACAACTCCAAAATTTCCCATTGGACAGAAAAGCCGATTCTAAACCTCGATTCACTTGTGACAAAGTAGTCAGGGTTGGATGCAGGGCCTGTGATAACACCTTTAGATACAACACTGAAAATGCCACTGGGAAGCTACCCTCTTTTCAGGCCCCCTTTGTGCCTCTACTGTTCTGTTGAGGCCACCAGGTTAATAGCTATGAGAGGCTTTGACAGAGTGCACTACAGCCTCCTCTAAGCCTTTAATATTTACACCAATGGTGTATTACTTTTTTTGCATATCATCCACTTCACTGACTTATTTTTATGACAATCATGGGGATAAAACGCTAATGTATTAAATAATTTCTCCCATTGTTTGTCTTGGGTTTGAAATATTTGGGTGCAATCAGATATACTCGGTCCTTTAAGGAAAAGTGTCTGTGATGAGAGACTTAACACCTACACGGAGTACATTTTACTCTCTAGTGGCAATTATTTGAAGATGAAGAGAGGGAAAGAAAGCCTCATTTCACCATAATCTTCAAGACGTTGGTAATTTTCTGGTTACTGAGAACTCTTGTTCAGAACTCTTGTTCAAGAACTCTTGAACACAAAAGCATATCAAATCTAGAGCTCATCCTATGGTTTTAGTAACATAGTGGCTAAAAGGAAAAACAGATGGCTATTAACAACTTGGTTAAAGTTTCAACAAGTATCACAAAACCAAAATACAGAATTCTTGCAACTTTTTTTCCCTCACAAGCTAAAATCCCCAGACCTCTTCATTCAATTGTTAATGGCCTCGTGTTACTGGCAGGACACTTCTTAGATTCTCTGCAGCTATCTTGACTTAGTAGCTTCTGAAATTGGACGTTTACTTAATGTCTTCCTTTGTCGATTTATTCAGTTTGTAAACTGACCAATGTCTGTTTGTCGACCCAAAGAAATGACATTACATAACAGAATTTAACACTGGCAACCATAATAGGAATCCTTAAAGAAGCCTAAAATGTTAGCTAAATATAGACTAAAACTACTAATTGAAGCAAAACCTACTAATTACAGTTCAACAGGTACTCAGTATTCCAAGCAAATAGCATGCAGGCATCAGAAATTGCAACTACTGAGCTATAGGATAAAGACTATGGTGATTGACTGCTAGCTTCTATTATTCCATAAGCAGCTTCATGGGGAATGGAAGAAGGCATACTGCAAAGGCAGCAATGAGGATTTTCCTTTTCCAGTGGGAACTTACTTTAGTTCAGGAAATAAGAACTGTAAACATACCGTCCTGCCTGTCCTCGCCCCGTCCCCAACTTGTGAAACTTCAGTCTCAACCATGAATGCTGTCAGCTTCAGGCATCTAGTTCTGCCTGAGTGCCCTCCTGATGCCCCTGTGGTACAAGCTATTTCCCCAAATATATGGGACACAATCATGTCCCACTCAGTTCCTGCTAATATGTTGACTGATTTTTAAACAGAGAATACAAAAATGATAAGAAAACATTACTGGAACAGCTACCTAATCTGCATTTTCTCATTTTTTTTTTTGTACACCTGAATGCAGACTGTACACACAGTTTGATTAGTCCTGCTGTGTACGTCTCAGGGTACTCTAATTGGTTCTGAAGCAAATCAGAGAGTTAATTCTGTGTTGCATATAAACTCAGGAACTATTTCCTTATACATTTTGATTGTCAAGAAACAGCATCACCCACTGCTTTTGGATTCCATAGCAGTTTTTCAAAAATAAAAGATTAAACTCAAAAGCTGCTGGTCAGCCCAAGTGAGGTCAAATGAGAGCCAACAAGCAGCTTCCCTTACCTCCCCTCCAAGTGTCATCACTTCAGGGGAAAATTTCACACAATGATCAAAGAAAAAAAGAAATTTCACACAATCATCAAAGAATGGAAATACAAGGAAGGACTACTGTGTCCATAACAGTACTTGTCTCTTTAAACTTTGGCCTTTAAAAATTTCAGATTTCAGAAACGGAAAAAGGTCATATGTCTGCACCGAAACACGAGAGAGGAAGGCATTTGCTCTTCCTCCTGCCTTGTAAGAAATATTGGGAACAGAAATGTCCCCCGTAAAAGCTACTTAAATGTCTTCATTTGAACAGAACCTGACACATGATTTCTAATGCTTCAGACAGTTACCCAAGTCCCACTTCCAGAACAAGAGACAAAAAAAAACCCCAACAACCAAGTGCTGCCCACTTACTTGGGTTGCAATGGACAGGACTACATAATAAAGGAGGAAAGCAAAAGCAGACCATGCCTTACACACAAGTATCCTGCTCCACACACATTGTTCAGACACTCCCACAGTTCCATGGCATGTTTTACCACAGCAACACAGAGCAGGTGCCTCTGGTTTGCTGGTGAAGGGCAGACACACAACCAGAGCACCTGAAGCCTCTGATAATGCACCCTCCCAACCCCCATGTTGGGAAGCAGGTAGTAAGGATGTCGTTAGTCACACCAACAGCTTCAGGCAATTAGCAGACCCATTTAACAATATGGTTCTGAATTTATTTTCACTGTCCCTCACTAGTCCTTGTATAAAACTCAGTTCAGAGACTTTTTTATTCTTTTTATGACTGACAAGATAGAGGTTACATTTATATATAAAACATAGATACTTCATATTTATGCCTACGGCTGCTTATATACCTCAGATGGGGTCAAATTTCTCAATCCACGTAGTTAATGCTCAGGCTGGGATAGGGGAAGAAGTGGTTCTCAGCTCAGTTGACAACCACACATGCAGCCTGGTTTGTGACTAACAATTTAATACATATTTTGATTTTTCATCTCAGCATAATACATTTACTCACTTTCATCACATTCACAAGATTTCAGGAGTCAGATTTTATTCTCCCATTCTCCAGTGTGCCCAAGTTGACTTCTTGTTGTCATGCTTTTTTTTTAAAACCTGCTTTTAATTAAGAACCAGACCATATAAGATAAATGGTGAAAGAGCTATAGAAGAAATAGAGATTACATAATGCAAACATATCACATAATATTATGCAAAGTAGCTGTTTCAGTTAATAAAATATACGACAAGAAAAGCATTACAAATACTAACAACTAAATTAAGAAACCTAACTAAATAAATTTACCTGTTGACAGCCATGACCTGGAAACAAAGTTCTTTATTTTATATCATTACAATCTCTTTTTACCACCTCCGCTATACCTACACACACACACACACACACACAAAAAAAAAAAAAAGGCAAAAAAGGTATCAATACCAACATTCCAGAGGCAAATGTTTTCTGCAAACTATATTTCAGCTCCAAGTTTAGTCCTTTGTTATTCTCTCAGGATCTTCAGGTTTATACTGATATTGTATCATTTGTTACAAACTGACACACACACACAAAAAAAAAAAAAAGGTGAAAAAGGTATCCATAGCCCCTTCTTGAGGAGTGTCTCTCTGGAATTGCTAGCCATGTCTGTTCTCTCTGGAGCAGAGGCAGTATGTACTTTCTTGTCTTCTAATCAGTCAGTCTGTTCCTTCTGTTCATCATTAACTGATAAATTCCTCTCCCCAAAATAAAAGTCCCTAGATTTGTGCTGCAAACTGGTTTTCATATGTAATGTAATCTAAACATCTCTTCAGTCCTGCAGCAGCATTTTGTACACGTTCCAACCAGAAAGATAGGTAACCATTTGTCTGTCTGACAGGTTTAAATGTTGTCTTTATGGATTGATATTTATTACCTTGCAGTCTTTCATATGCAGTAGGTCTAAAAAGAGCTTTCTTTTATCACTCCAGTACCTCAGTCTGGGCTTCTGTAACCATGCTGGGCCTCATCTTGTATTGCATCACTTGGCAATTTGGGTTGTGCAAGCTATATTAAGTGCTCACAGATTTTCATAGCAATGGCATGTACAAGATGTTCCAGCTTACGTACATTGAATCCACTAGCTGCATAGACTGTTAAGATATTTTTTAACAGGTATTATACACACAAATAACCTTTTCTTAAAATATGAAGATGGCATTCACTCATTCAAATATTTGGAAATGGCAAAATTAATTACTGCTGCCTGCACCTGCATGTTCCAAAGCACCTGAGAATACTTAGCATATCTGCAAATTGCCACATGTTCTCAAGTCCAGCAACCAACTACCTAAAAGTTCACTTAACTGTTATGACACACCACTACCTTGGCAGAGTCAGAGGTAAAATACAGCTCTGAACATCCATTCACCCACCTCAGTCATGCATTCATCCTTTTACTTCCTCAAATTTTGTGCTTATTCAGTCATCGTTCCCTGGTGCAGGTAGCTTCTACAGTCAGGGCTTCTCTGCTAGAAACCCTGACTTGAATACCGCTGGTGCCTAAGCTCCTTCTATTTTCTCTACAGAGAGCAAATGCTTCAAGCAAGTCTTGCCCTGTTCCCCAGCTTCTTGACCATCTTCACCCCCAGACTTCACAGCAACCTCTATTGCTGCAGCTCAAAAGTCCTAGTGCTCCGGTGTCTAGTGCCTAGGGTTTTGTCCAAGACTTTAACATCCTCCTTAATATCACAGAACTGGTTAATCTGTGCACATTAAAGAAAATAAAAAAACAACTGTCATTCAAAGAGAGAAACAAAAGATATTAATCATTTGGTATTATCAGCACACAGCACGTGTGCACATGTGACTAAGACATGAGGGAGGAGAACCATATGTACCTAGCTATTTGCAATGCAGACCTAGCGAGGTTTTCCAAATTAGGTCACGGATGACAAGAGTATCAATACGATACACACATACACATAAATTCAGATGCAGCATTTTTACAATCCTAATGGAGATGAGGTTGGATGAGGACCTCGTGGGAGCAGTTTATGCAATGTGCATTTTCATAAGACTGAGGTAACACTGGTAATATCGTGGAAGCTAAAAAAATAAAAAGATTCTGTAGATTTTATTTCAGTTCAACTAGCTAGGGAATTTGATCTGAACTGGAGCTGCTCAATTGCTTCTGGATGACCAGGTGTCAGTAAAGGATCAGTAACTCTTATTTCCATCTATGTACGGCTGACGTGTTGCCATTTTTTTCTAGAAATAGACATTACAGAAGCCAGCTATCTCTTCTTACCTTCCACTCGGATCACTGCAATCTGCTCTGAACTTAGAAAATATTTGAAAAATTCAGCTAGCATAGAAGTAGGCAATATTTTAGAGGCAAACCATTTGGAAACAGCCATCTGTGCTTGATAATAGTTGGAAATTTTAGAAAAATGCTACTTGTCTCTCTTCTCACTTTTTTTTTTCTCAAAAAATTGCTTGATTTTTTCAGTAGTTCCACTCATTTTACCCTTTCTGCAGTGGATTTCTTTTTGGTAATAGTTGTGAAAAAGATAATAGAGCTTTACAGCCATATTTTTTTGTGATAGCCTACACAATAATAATTTTTTTGTGTTGACCCTGGCATCTCTGTGCTCTTTCACGTCCCATTTCTATTAGCTAACCTATCTCTTCTAATCCCCCTATTCCAGTACCTCTTTTTATTTATTTCTCATTATTTACCTCAACCACCAAGCCCATCCAAGCAGTCAAAAAGCCAATCTCTTGGTTTAGGTGAGATGCAACTACCAGCAAGGGCACCTTCACCAAAAATCTACTTCAATAGAATAACCAATTCTTTCCTTATTCTAATAGAGCTTGAATTTGCTGACTATTCAACAAAGTACAAACCTTTTTGCAGGCTTCTGAAGGAGACAACATTTAGTATTAGGTGACCAAAATTATAAATAAACAGGGATGGTGCTAGCAATGATTTCTTTATGAAGCAGTAGACCATTCTACTTAAGACAACACATACACTGAGTATTTCTCACATTTTCTTCTGCTCTCTTCCTCCAATATATTTAAACAAATACTAGCAAATCCTGTTTGTAGTCTCAACTGAAGCTGAGAAAGCTGTTAGTACAATGTACATACACTCCTCGCACTGACCTAAATTATAAGAGACCAACTTCAAAACCACTGACTGAAAACTAATCTTGAACACTGAGCAAGTGTAACACATCCCATAAATATACCTCCAGAAGAAATGCATTAGAGATGAACTAGAAAAAAAATAAACTGTCGCAGAATAAATACCAAATCATTAGGTGTCACGTTAACTCGAACATGAGTTTCTTTTTTGCAGGCCAGTAGCCCAAGGCAGATCTTCTCTGACTTACTGTGTTGCTGAAGCACAAAACCAGTAACCCCAGAGTGCTCTGGGACACAGCAACATGGCAGGAGGTCAACTTTCTCAGGGAAATGGGTGCTGTAGTTCAGCTACCAGCCCGGTATCAAACAGATTGTTTATGCTCTTTACCTGACACTGACATACTTGGGTGAATAAAGAGAAAAAAAGACCTCGTCCATTTGAATTCAGGGGTCCTTACCCAAATGCTCAGTTTCCAACCACATCCCACTACTTTCTCATGTCAAAAAGCAATCTGTTGATCACAGGGAAGCCCACTGTTCCTAAACACCACACACCGACCATCCATCCTCCTTGAACTATGAAGCTTGGTGGGACACAGACTGCTTGGGCTACATGTTTGAATTGCAAGTCAGTGCAAAAATAAATATTTATGCTTACCAGCCCCAGGTACTGATGCAATGGAGAAGCTGTAAAAACCTTTTTCAGGTGCTGAAAGAGCCTGACCTTTTCCAGAAAAATGCCCTCTTGTCCCCTTTACACAGGTGACCCATTAGCATGTATAACTTTAAGACCACTGACCTACCCCAGAGCAGGATGGTAGAAGCAGGTGCGACCTGTTTCTGAATCTGGACAAAATTAATGTTATCCAAGTGCCTCCAGGGAGTCAGCTTTGCTGGCTAAAGAAATCTATCACTTGTTATCTTTGAGCTCCTTCGAAACACTTCTCTGATACAGACATTTGCTCTTCAGTTTGTTAAGCCCTTCATCCTGATAGTACCCATTCATCTTCTGGATTTTAAATTATTTACCTGAGTAGAAAGGCATATATATTTTTACAGTGAGCATTCCCAAAGTACTCCAAGTATGCCCAATATGGTAGGTCTGTAAAAATTAGCAAGTCATCCTGCCCCTAGCTTTGACTACATTCCTTGTTTTAAGCCAAATACAGGACTGCAAGAGCTATGCACAGCTAATGTCTTTGACATAATCCTGCATGAAAGCAACATGACCTTGGGAGGCTCAGTGAAGACGGAGGTAGAAAGGGTATTTTTCTCACAGCACAGCTGTATACACACACACCACGTACCAATCCAGCTCTGCTGCTGCCCAATATCCTGTGCAAATCAACGTGGTACCCATTTGGCCAAGTCACTCTGCAGAGAAATCTGGTTACCTTCCATGATTTTATCTGCAATACTATCAACATCTCTAAGATAATTACTGTTTGAGTACACACACTTTGTGCTAGTTCTGCTGCTTTTCAGTCCCATGACGTATCCCCTCATTATATCAATAGTGATTAAAAAAAAAAAAAAAGAGTTAACTTTCCGAGAAAAGCTGTCCTCCTCCCTTTTGAGCATGGTTCTGTTTGTTCCTGCCTGACAGAACAGAGTGCATCAAAGAAAAAATAATAACGAATTTTGGCAGCTACAGCTAATAAAGAAAGCATCTACCTTAAGACTTGATGACAGCAAGTTAAGATTAAGTTCATCGTGTCCTAGCCAAGACAACCTGCAGAGAGTCATGCTAACAGTGAAAACAAAGCTGGAAGGTTAGATTTTTCACAAATTTTACTTACTGATAAAGCTAAACCTGCAAGGAAGGTAGAAGGGATTTCTAAATAGTTTGTGCAAGTGTTTAAAAATAGGTTAGAAACAGACAGTCATTCCTGATCTATGTCACAGGTATCAGCTTGTTTCATGCGTGCCTATGAGAACTGTATGAAAAATTATTTTAGGGGTGCTTTACAGTTTACTGCAGTCACACAGGATCAGCATTTGGTGACTTTTTTGGTTTGAGAATCCTCACAAAAGCATTTATAAAAAGAACATATCTTCTCCCTCATGTCTGACTTATCTGGGTATAAAACAGCAGAGGAGACTGTCTCAAGTTGCAAGGAAGCTTCTGCTTTGACTGACAGGAGAATCATTACAGCATAGGAATCATTTCAGATATGGCAACTCATGTCACTTCTATGAACTTGTAAGTGCTCACCATTGAAGCAAAACTGAAGTCAGTCGAATGCCCCACATGGTCTGGTTTCCATCTGGGCTCCAATATATTTCAGCATTTGAAATGAATCTTTTCTACAGTATTGATGCAGAGGGGCTAGACTTGGGGCTGAAGCTCTTCAAAGCTCTACTCTCTACAGCCATGTGCTTTACTGCTTTGTAGTTCAAGACCTAATGACAAAATGCTCACGGTAATCTGTCAGAAGCATCCCCAACAGCTCAGAGGCAATCTCAGCAGGGAGGATTTTGCTCTCTGTGAACTGTCATTGGCACCTTTCATACAAGTACCCAAAATCCCCGAGCCTACTTTATAGCCAGAACAGGCTATAGAAGTAATTCATTTCTCAATTTTTTACTGCTATTTTTATACTAGCACCTCCCTCTCCAAACAAACAAACAAACAAAATTTCAAAATTAGTCAATTCCTGTTTAAAGCATGTGATATTTTAAACTGCATGACTGCATTTAAACATGTACTTAAATCGAGGGTAAAATAAGCACACTATTCTAAATTTGATTCAAAAGGGAATATGACTATTTAAACTATTATTCTCAGCAACAAGCTTCTACAGTAACTGAAATAAGGATTATCTGAAGTCAGCAGTATTTTTTCCTGTATGAATCTGGAGAGTTTCCTAGTTCTTCAGAAATCAACATGAGTTCTACCTGAACTGATGAGAAATACACTATTTGCCTATGATCTAGAGATAGAAAAAAATAAATTTCTCTTGTCAAATAAAATTGTAAAAATAGTTACCCCCATTCATCTCTTACTAATCAATAAATAGTAAAAAATTTAGAAAAGTTTAAAATCTGTATCTTTAACACTGTACATTTCATACAACAATAAAAGTGGACTGTAATTGTTACCTGAAGATTCATGCACCATCATCTTACATAGCTGCATATATAAATGATGAGATCTACATAGTCTGGTTTAAACTGCAAACAGCCAAATTTTACCAAACAACTCTCCTGACCAACCTAATGTGTGAAAAAATTCAGCACACACACTGCAGTTATTTTAAATGCTGCGTGTGGGCACAAGCAATAACCAGCTGTTAAAGTACTGATGCTCCTACACGACACTTCAAAATACATTTTCTCCTGTATAGCTAGTAGTTACTTTTGGCACATGATCATATTCTATGAACCTGTTCTCATCTACTTCCTCCACTATTACCTTGACCTAACATATTTCCTTCTGCTTCAAAACTCCACTTTGAACACAGACAGAACCAAAAGCTGTTATCTTTCCGAGAATCAGAGGCACGTTGTGTCTATAGCTACAGCTATGAAAATCCAGGGTAATTTGGTGTGGAGCCTCTTTAGATTTGCCCCATGTGAGAGATAAGAATTTGATTAATAATATTTATTAATACAAGTCTGAGCCAAAGAAGGGATTATAAATACACATGGCTCTTTGTTGATTCATTATATATTCTTAAAGGAAAGGAGCATTAACAGTCTATTTCAAAACCCAATAAAGTTAACCAGAACATTACCCATGTAAATCTGTAGCTGAAACTGTGAGGAAGTGAGAAGTCATGCATTTGCTCAGAAGGTATTGTAAAGATGCCAGCTCAGTTAGCATAATCTGTCCTTGAAAACTAAAGAATTGACACCCCTTGCCATATAATGCACAAATGCCCAGCCACAACTGACATCTGCCTTCTTGATATAAGAGGTACACCAAGACATTTTGTACGTAAGGTATATCACTACATATAGCCCATAGAGAAAAAGGGGGGCATAATTTGCTTTCTAGAGCATGCACATGTCAAAACATGTCTTTTAATTTAAAATATACTTTACTATAGTACAAGTCAGCTATATTAGGTTTCATGCATGAAACTTCATGAAATAAACATTATATTACTTAAGAATAGATAGACTCACTAAAAGGAAAAGTCAAAATAAAAGAAGATCCAACTAGCATTTTAGATTTAAAAGAACAGTGGTCAACTCTTGATAAATATCTGTTTGCTATGTAATCATGATCAATTTCAGGAAAAAAAAATGTCACTTGAAACAATTTTCTTTACTGACAAGATTTGTAAAAAACCCCCAATTTTATAAAATGTGTTTTGCAGGATGTAAATAGAAAAAAGATCAGGCTATTTGCCTTCATGTATCATTTGATCAGATAGCATGTAATAAAGGTGACAAAGTGCTTTCAAGTTTCCTCTGGGACCTGAATTTCAACTAATTTTCTTATGCAAATAAGGGCTAACAAGCTACTTTTCAAATTCTAGCACTTTTGACTACAAAACCTCTAAATACATTATTCGTAGCTCTCATGTTTGAAAAGTTTTGAGTGTATTCTCATCTCATTGCACAGACAGCTATGCATAAGCCTCTCATTAAGGCTAAACCACCTCTCATTGAAACAAGAATATACCCCTAAGGGTTTCTGAATTAAATTCATTTTCAGTTATTCATCCAAATTATTTTACATTTTCATAGCACATTAACATAGTCTCTATAACTTCATGGTAAAGACTGATATACTACTCATAATTTGCACTTGAATGTGAAACATAAGACTGCAGCATTAGCACATCTGTTAAAAGGTGGAGGGTTGGAAGATGCATTTAGCAAGACAGTTTTCTATGTATCAGCACTTCTGTCAGTGCTTAAGGATTGTTTGCTATTTGTCTTGGTTTTTCTGTTATTTTGAACACAGTTTAAGGTACATTTTACCAGACAGAAGATGGGGTTCAAGAAGCTCCATTTGGAATAATAAATGGAATAAATGGAATATTTGATAAAAAGCCAGGCTAAAGGGATCAGAAACAGTACAGAAAGCTCAGATTCAGTGCTTATTAATCCAAAACTTGACTGTGTTTGGCTGCAGGGTCTAGCATACCCTAGAAATACATTATATCTAGATCCTGATCTTCAGGTTGACTTTTTTTTTTTTTTTTTTTTTTTATTTGAAGTATCTATGTAACCAGTTTGTCAGTTTGTATTACATTTCCCCTTTGTCTCTACCCACAGTGGGAGGATACTCGTCTATCAGCCTTCAGCTATGAACTCTAAACTCTTCAGCTTAAAGATAAGACTCCCACATTTTCCTTTGCTTGTTCTCAACTCAGTTAGAATCAATTAATTGGCCAAGAAATCAAAACATGCTTGAAATCAAGACCTGTTACAATTTTTTGTCCTCTAACCTTAATAATGAGTAAATAAAAATTACATGGCAATGACATGCAGGAGACATGAAAAAGACAAACTTTTTTTTTCTTTGTAAACCCATGCACTTCTGAGGCTAAAAGGAAGAGTGAAAAGTAAACATTTCTACTGTTTGGCTTAGCTTTTTTTTTTTTATTTCCTCATGGCTCTACAGTTCATTTTATTGCTATAGTATGCGTTAGGGAGACATTAGCAGAACAACTTTTCCAGACATTGCTAAGCAACCTAATTCTTTAAAACTTCCTCAGAATAACAAAAGTATTTTAAAACAAATTGCTTTAACATTTTCTGATGCTATGATTAATACATCCTGGTTTGAAAAACAAACAAACAAACAAACAAGTCTGTGAAAGCAGTGGCCAGAAACATTTGATTTTTTATTTAAAATAAATATGCAAAGAATTAATTTGACTGAATGCCTCTATAGATTAGCATAGATTATTTTGAGGCACTGAACTCACGCAGCCAGCTCTTCCTACTGATTTCAGTGTATTTTGCATACAAAACGATTGCAGCCCTTCCGGAATTTAATTTAGCATTACAGGATATGAAGAGTATATTATTTATCAAACATGCACACCCAAACAGGAACTCAGGTCTGGAACAGGATGAGTTAAAAGCACTCAGCTACTCTCCAGAAACATTCAGCAGGCAGGACAAGAAGATGTGAAACACTTTTGCATCACGTCAGCAGCAGTGGTGTGCACTGGACCAACATGAGTCAGAAGGATGCATCACGCACCAAAACCTTTTCAAGTTCATATTCTGTCAGGACAGTTATTTCGCTGAATTGCTCACAGTCTCACAACTGCAGAAAAATGTTCCTTTCCAATAGAAAATTTTCTGCCTTTGGTCTCAGCTCAGAGATTTTTTTTTTTTCCTTTTCTAATCTGATTCCCTCCAGCTGCTTTTAAACAGAAAACTATTTTAAGCAGAAAATTAAAACATACAATGCAAAATATCCCCCAAATTCAAATGAGCTGGCTTCTTATATTTCATATTATCCAAAAGGCTTATTCTGACTGACTGCTGCTGTTCACTGAGGTGTCAAAAATGAGAAAATAAGAACCCTGAGGCAGAAAGGGAGCTCACAGCCACTAAAGACAGGAGCAGTATCAGTCAGTGTCTTTGCTTCCTCAATGAGCAATAGTAACTTCTGTTAAAATGGAAGGCTACAGTACTGAGTACCCCATTTACCGGTAATTATAAGAAAGTCAAGCAATTAAGCACCTCAGTGGTAATGCTTAAAATTAGAGCGGTAACTAAAATAGACGTGAAAATGAGAAAAGAAAAAACAGGCCTTACTTTAACTGCGCAAGCAAAGTCTACTGTGAAATCCCAGGGAGGGAGAAATGTTCAGTAGAGCATAAAAACCTGAAGCAAAAGGAGGTCTCCAACGTATTTTTTATACTCAGGTCCACAGCATATAAGGGAGATCTGTAACTTTGCTGCCTGTGGATCAAGAAAAGTATCTATAAATCATACCTCAAGCTTGCTGAGCACATGCCGCGCAGGACAGATTATTCTGGAACAAACAAGAGACATTAAAATATAAACGTCTGCATACTACTCTGAAGTAAGAAAGTCAAGAATGTAGATCATCAAGATAAATTGAAAATGTTATGATTCCACAGGAAGACTAATGTAGTCATATAATCTGACGTAATTCATATATTCGGGACTGTTTTTTAAAAGTCCTAGCAGTATTGTAAAATTAGATGTGTCTAACTCCTAAAGTTCACAACATAGAAACTACTGAAGGTTTATATCATGTGTTAATAGGATACTTGTCCACTTTATATGTTTACATACAGATAAAATCCCTGTATGAATACATACACAAACAAAATAAACTCTGGATATGAACTTTCTAGGTGAGAGATTGTTAGTATCTGTCTGGCAAGGTGTTGAAATCCAGTGCCATCAAATGTGTTAGAAGAGTTCTCCAAGGAAAAAAGCCATATTTGGGGCAGGTTTGGAAAGGAATCTAAGAAATGTATGAACACAGTGAATGTTTCAGCTCCTTGGGGAGCTGGTTTCTCAGAACGGTCTTTGGGTTTAACACCACTCTTAGGGTCAGGCAAATATACAACATGTCTCTCTCCACTGTAGCCAAACATCGAGTCCCATACTGGATGGAAATAAGTAAAGATTCCTTATATTTCTTTCATGTTAAAAAAGTAATTTATTAAGTTATGAGTAGGAACATGACAGTATAAATAACTAAGTATAAGAAATTAATCCAAAATACTGCTCCCTCCCAAATCATATACTTCATTGGAATTATGTTCTGAATCTCAGAGGAATATATGTTTTAGTTCGATGCATTTCATGTACCAGTTTTAACAGTATGTTCTTATTTCCACAGCTTCATGAATTTGTACAAAGCTAATGGCTCCCAAGGGAGCTGCCATTTTATTTGTATTTTTCAGTAAGTTACAGAAACCAATATTGTTATGAAAGAAATATATAGTTTATGCTCTACATGCTTGGAAAAAGAAAGAGACATAAAAAGATGATTGCATATGTACATATCTGTTTTTTTATTTCGTGGCATTGAACTATCTATCATCTCAAATACTTATCTTTTAAAAGTCTACTTGTATCAGTGGACTGGACTACACTCAGTACAGAAGTGGGTTACATCCCGTGCAATTAGTGACATATTCCTCTATTAATCAAGGAATCCAAGTGACAAGTGCAATGGCTGGTGATTTGAAGTACGGTAAGGTAATTTTTCCCATCAGGATCAATGTAATACAGGCAAGATGTGTGCAGACTTTAAGCAAAGAACACAGCTTAAATACAGAGGGAAACATACATGGCACAGAGGATGTGGCAAGAGAAAGACTATTAGGGTGTACTTACAGGAAAGACATGGACCTGTTGGAGCGGGTACAGGGGAGGGCCACAAAGATGATCAGAGGGATGGAGCACCTCTCCTATGACAACGAGCTGAGAGAGCTGGGGTTGTCCAGCCTGGAGAAGAGAAGGCTCTAGGGACACCTTATTGCAGCCTTTCAACACTTAAAGGGGGCTTATAAGATGGGAACAAACTTTTTAGTAGGGCCTGTTGCAATAGGACATGGGGTAATGGTTTTAAACAAGAAGAGGGAAGATTTAGACTAGATATAAAGAACAAATTTTTTACAATGAGGGTGGCGAAACAGTGGACCAGGTTGCCCAGAGAGGTGCTAAGTGCCCTGTCCCCATAAATATTCAAGGTCAGTTTGGACGGTGCTCTGAGCAACCTGATCAAGTTGAAAATGTCCTTGCTCATTGCAGAGCAGGTGGGACTAGATGACCTTTAAAGGTCCCTTCCAGCTCAACAATTCTATGATTGTATAATTGTCAAATGAAGAAAATGTTAGCTTTTCAGAACAGATCTCCATTCCAAAAGATCTCAGCTCCTCCTTCCAAAAGATTGAATGCCTGATGACGATTACCCACTTTGCCATTCTTTATCTTTGGAGTGACAAGCAGCATCATGATTCAAATGAGGCAAGTAGTGATGATGATGATAAAAATGAAAGTGTTCAAAAGTAAGGAGCTAGAAAGCTCACAGTAACAGATTTGTATCGGGTGTTCAGTTTCACAGACAAAGCAACCAAGATTTTGCAGTTGACTGATATGATCTGAAAAGCCAGCTGCCAAAAATGCAGCATCCTAAATTGTGCATACTTCTTTAGCCCCTGCACACAACACCCTTCTTTTTAAGAAAACCAGTGAAAAATCGCTTCTTATGAAAAATAGAAACATCAGTAATGGATTTCTGTGATAACCTGCCTCTAGATTAGACCCTTGGAATGGTATGGGACTGTGTTGGTCAGCTCTGGTCAGCTCTACGTGCATGATTGAACTAAGGTACTCTTGCTAATATCTCCTCAAGAAGCGAAGCATTATTTATCACAACGCATCTGTGTGGATGGCTCATAGTCTATCCGTAACTAGAGGTGCAATGATACAATGCTACATTGCAGCTCCTAAGCATGAGAGATTCTGTAACAATGGAATCCAGCCTGGAGAGGCTTTAAACTCTTGCTTTTAAAGTAATCTTTTTTGGGTTCATTTTACTGAACAAAAACTGTGAAACTGTCTTTGCCCTGCATCTGGAAAACTGTTGTAAAGACAACAATGGGCCACAGAACATACGAACGAATTGTTCTATATGATGTAAATGTTAAAGAGCTCATAGGTAGATATAAATTTGAAACAACCTCAAAATAAAATTTACAACAGAAAATCTTCTGTCAAGAAAATCTTAAGATCTCATGATACCTTTCTTCCAGATGCTTTCACGAGTCAGGAAGCTTGAAGGTATATAGCAGAAAGCATCACCATAAGCTTCACCTGTTCTTATACGCTACCATAGGAAGTCGCCATGGCAAACTATTGGAACCAGAATACTGGGACTAAGTGAAAATTATTCATACATTGTTCAGAGTGAAAAATATTCTCATAGGCAAGCACTGTAGTCTGGAAAGGGACTAATTCAGACTGTAGAGAGGCAGGTCCTTAATGGAACACTGACATATTTGTTCAAGTTTGATGTAGGTATAGAATCATAGAATCATCTAGGTTGGAAAAGACCCTACTCTACAAAGTTCTCCCCTATACCATATCCCTCAACACCACATCTAAACGTCTCTTAAACTCATCCAAAGATGGTGACTCAACCACCTCCCTGGGCAGCCTATTCCAGTGTCTGACCACTCTTTCTGTTATGAATTTCTTCCTAATGTCCAGTCTAAATATAGATTCAATGACTTTTAGGAGAAAATCCCATAACATTTATCCAAACAAAACTCCCAGTGAAGTGAGCGTTTTCCCTAAAGACTGCAACATTTGGCCCTTAGGAATGGGAAACATTCAGTAATAAATAGTTTGGAATAAGTAAATTCAATAGCAAATTAATCTTCACAAATACCAAAGAGAAAAATCCTCTTTTGATTAACTAACTAAAGTTAGTATTCTTCTAAAAGTCTACTACAGTTATATATTTACTTATAAATTATACATTTACTGTACAAATATCATAGTTTAGCAATCAGAAACCCAGATCAAGTATATAATAGCTACTGGCATAACCTACTTAAACTGTTGGTATTTCACTGCAGGTCCTGCTGTTCATGGTCTATAACTTGGTTAGAAATGTTCACTCAGGGATAAAATGTTGCATAAAATATTTTTGTATTGGTGAATTTACAATGAGATGTAATAGAATTCAGGGTTTAAAAACAGATGCTACACTGACAAACTGTGTACACAGATTTGAAACATCATACCTATGGACACGGAACTAAATTGGTTTAAATTAGTCTCTTGCGTATGCTTGAGAACGTGATGGTTTCTCACATCACAGTCCTAAAAACAAATTCCACTGAAAAAACAAAAGGAAGACTCCTACTGAAATCAAAGTAGCCAAAAGTTTACCACATGTTTAATCCTAAAATTGAGGGTAGGACATATACAAAGCCTGTGTGCTTTTATCACCAAGGTACAGTACCTACAGATAACAACTGTGAGAATATTTAGAGCGTTGGTTCACATAAGCACTGAAAGCCCAGGTGCTTCTCTACTACCGATAAGATTTCTCTGTTTCAGTGATTTTCCTGTCGTTCTTTCATTCCATTCATTCTGCTTCCTCTACAGCATTACCTTCCTTCATTTCCTCCCCCATTACAACAATTCAAGCATGTTAATCTTTCATAATATACTTCATCATGGACATCTGGAAGATCAATTTTCTTAAGTTAATCCTAATGGTACACAAGTGTATTCTGAAAAATTGCAAAAGGGCAATTCAGAAAGTAAAGAAAAATCTGGGAAACCACATGACATTTATGAAAAAGCTCTGTTATACCAAAAAAAAAAGGAAATAAATTCCACTCTTAAGGATGCTCTTGAGATAGAGAACAAACTCTACAAAGTCATTCATATCTGCTGTATGAATGTATTATAAAAAGTCTTTGTTATTAGCTTGGAAGAGGTCTCCAGGTTCACAAAGGCTTCTCCCTCATTATCACACACAAGTACATCACATAAGCTGTTAAATAAATTTAGCCAATTTAATCTGAAAACCATACTTGGGCTGTTGCTCTAAAACCTCTCAATACTGGAAGTAATAAACTTTTCTCTGGTTTCCAGCTAGTAACTGGTAACTATCTATGGCTGGGTCACCTGTACGTATACCAACATTATCCTTTGATTTGAATATTTGTTCCTTCTCTGGTGTCTAGTTCAGTTGCTCACACAAACATAGACAGCCATTTTGTCATCTTCCAGCCTTAAAAACAACTCTACTTTTTCAGACTACCAAAATATTCTCTCTCCCAACCTTTTATGCAACCTTTCTCCAAATGTAAGCCTTCTTTTCCAAATGGGTGATCAGTTTTACACAGTATTTTAGATAAAATCTAACTACTAACGTTTTGCAATAAAGTTCATGTTTTTTCTCCTCCCACATCAAACAAAGCATTCTCACCATGTAGGTAAAACTCAGCTTTGCAGCCGCAAGGATGTAACGAGGGTCAGGGTCAGGGAGATTTCACTCCCACGAGCAGGGAGGGTAAAAGGGATTGTAGGATTTCAGGGGAGTGAAGAGGAAGAGCAAGACTACAGGAAAGCTGCAGGGTTTGGCAGTCTCGGGAGAAAATAGTATGGGTTCGAATATAGGGATTTCCTTGAGAAGAAGGAAGAACTGAGCACACAGAGTAAAACTTTGGGGATAGACAGGGCCAGAAGAATGTCTCCACAGGAGGCACTGCAGCCTACCCACCTCCCTCATTCTGACCCCTCAGTCATAAAACCCTATCTTCTTCTTAAGTTGTCCTCCCTCCCTTCAGCAGTACCCGCTTGCCCAGCCTGAAGCTGCATCCCAGCCTCATCCCCCTGTGCCCTCTGGGCTGATGCTCTGAGAACAGGTTCACATCTACATGTGAACCATGATTATGAGCCTTCATAGTCATTCTTTACCCAGCTAGTTATCCTAATCTCTGTTTCAAAGAATGAATTCCCAACTGTAAACAGAAATTTTCTAAATTTGTCCTCAAGCACTTGCATGCTTGGATACTGGTCTCTTCCACTTTGTAAAGCTAAACTTCTTCCCATTTCTGTAAATGCAATCCTTCACTAAACTGCAGATATCTCCAAAACATTGACTCATTCCTTAGCAGACTTCTACACTTTATGCTAGGGTCAACAATGAAATACTAAACCACAACACATCTGAAGACTTATCTTTAAGAAATGCAAATTTCCCTTAGCCAATACTGTTCCTTTCACCATAGCCAGTAGTCTCTCTTTTGACCAATACCTCATTCATCTCACAGTTCCTCACTATTCATGTTTCAATTAATAATTTTTTATGTAGCACCATAAGTGCTTTATTAATGTTCATATTTACTGTATCTGGCATGTTTCCTTGCATTAAAAAATATTTACTTATTACTATTTTTAAAGATAGAGTTTGTTTGACAATATCTGCTTCTGTCAAGTCCGTATAAAATTATACGCAATCTTTTTATTTAACTCAACATTTTCAATTGTTCTCTCCAGCAATGTTTTTCTCTAAGTATTTACAGACTGTTAAGTCAAAATAAAGGTCATGCAGTTCCTCATATTATTTGAGTAAAGGAGAAAAGCATCAGCAGCTATTCCATAACTCCCATAAGACACCAACTGATAGACATCAACGTACATCTTGTAGCCACTAACCTTTTTGTCCCTCTCAGTCAGCTGTGTCACCCTTATTGATAAAAGAAACAGAATGTTAACATACCTTTCAGTCTACACCTAAACTCTACACCAAAATCTCAATAACAAAATTTCTATTTAGTCCTCCTTCAGTATTTCTCATTCCTTGGATTTTTCTGTTCCTCTGGCTGAAGAACTGTTTGTTAAAGCACCTCCTACGATATCTAACTAACCTTTGATTTTAGCAGTTTTCATTCTATCCTTTAATAGTTTTCTTTGCTGATTATATGTGGAGAAATGGAACAGATAGACTACTTAATTCTAAATGATTTCCTGAGAATGATCATTTCACCCAGTTAAATCAGTAAACACTTCTTATAGGTTTTTGCTTGTGCTACTAGTTTCAGACAACTTTTTTCAAAATAAAAGTGATGGTGTTCCTCTACCACATAACAAATCCTGAATTCCTCTGTCCAGCAACTTGCTATGTGCTTTTCCCGGGTCTTCTAAATTTTCTTTTTTGAAACTGAAGACCTGAAACCTATTATTAACACATTTTCATTTATCCTTCTATTTAAGTCAAAATGAATCAGCTTGTGAACACTCAATTCAAGGTGGTTTTTACAACTTTTTTAAAAAATAAAATTAATTTCTCCAGTAATCACAACTTGCCAACTATAGAGCAAAGCATTTAAGGCTGTCACAATGATAACAGCATTTGTTCTCCACCTCTGAATTTCTGTGAGTGTTATCTTTGCTCATAACACTACAGGAATCTCTATCCATACTGAATCCTGTTTCTGGAGTATTCAGGTAGGTCTCTCTTCACCAACCAATACAATTTCTTTTATCGCTCTTCCCCAAAGGATTTTGATCTAACAGCATCTTTCTACTTATGCTACATCCTTGCAATTCTACTGCATGATTAATTAATCATTTCCTCTTTAAGGACCTGTCAGTACATTTAATGAAGATATTGCATATTTTTGCCATGGGCCAAAAGACAATTTAGCTATGCAAAAGACCATAGCTGTAATATCTAGCAGAATTTGTGTTATTAGCAGGTGTTATGGCTCAAACAATTAAAAGTAGTTACTGACATGATGAACTCTATAATAATTAAAAAAATAGAAATGCCCTGCAGCATCCCATAAAATGTTTTTTTGCCATATATAAGGCAAGCACACTTGACATCCAAACTTCATTTATCCATGTTAGAATTGTTTCTTGATGTCTCTTTGGTACCTTCAAAATAAACACAGATCCTGAAGTGTTTTATAAGGTGCAGCAGTGTATCCATAAACTATTAATATTTTTAAGGGCATGTGAATAAAATGCTAAGTATTACAGAGCCATATGATACATATAAGAATCATCTCTAAATTAGAATTAACCATAGCAACCCAGAGGAGACCATGCACCTTATAAATTGTCATATCATTCTTTCCTCCTCCATGCAAGAAATGATTGCTAAAGCAACTTTTTGAGGCTGCACTATTTATCTTAATAATACAATTTAATAATTTATAAGATTATAATACACTATTTTATGCATTATAATATTTAATAATAATTTAATAATATGATTTATCTATTGCTAGTTGTCAAAGCACTCTCTATGAAAATATTCACAAATATAATGTCACAGATGTGTAAAACAAGAGAGCATAACAAAACAAAACAAAAAAACCAAATACAAACCCCATATCTTCCATTTCAAAGAAAACCATTAACTTAAAACGTAAACACTAGACTGATTAATATTTTGAAGTTATTCAGAAAACAAAAATTAAATAAAAGAGGATGAGCAATAAAACTAAGCAGGAAAAGGGAATCAGGAAATAAATTTGGACCATCTATTACAGTAGGATATGCTTTAGACACAGTTCCTTTGGATTTTTATTTTATCTTAAGATACATTTGTAGGTAGAGATCTCAAAGCAAAAATGTTACTGGGGCAATGAAAGTTGTATTTTTCTTATTTTCCTTCCCTTACTTCACCTATACATTCAATTGGAAGGTTCCTAAACTAGTAACTTATTTCTTGAAAAACTTGTAGATCTGCATGATCAAACCCTTCTGTAAACTACTTATATCTAGAGTATAAGACGTTATAACATGAAATAACGCATTTAAAAAAAATACAAAACCTAGAACACTGTTCTAGCTGTTTCTCTCTTGAAAAAAAAAATACTCACTGTCATAAAAAGAAAAAAAGAAAAATACTATTACATAGGTTGCAAAGTAGCTACCTCTTCAACTGTAGCCACCAGGTGTTGATAAGTTATAAAATGTTAGGCCTGGAATAGATATTCTTTTCCAGTTATAGCTATAACTAGGATCTTTATTAAGAAAGTAAAATTTGAGAGTAAGCATTGCTTGGGAAATCACATGACAATGCATTTCTGTTTTTCAGACCTCCTCTGAGGTCAACAGTACTGAGATCAGAAGCAATGTTAACTAATGAGATCAGATCTGCACCTGACTTCATCTTGTTTAGCTTCTCAGAAGACAATAATAGGTTTCCCTGAACCAATGCTATATCCAGTCTGATCACACATATACATTCAAGTCAAAGTTCCTGGGTGGTTCGCTACCTGGAGTTCATTAACAAACTCCAGGTAACATTTGCCAGCTGCCCGTGAGTCTTTCAGATAGCTCTAATATGGCAGTAATAGATTGAAATAGCTGTCCCCAAACTCAGAATATACCTGTAAGAAATTTACAGTTCCCAGAGGGTCAGATCTGGGATATGGTTTATGAATATTTTTTTTGTTTGTAATGCCCAGATTCAGAACCAGATTTGCAGAAAAAATAAGTTTTTGGCACAAGTGGTGGGGAACTTTGCATTCCCTCTCTTGCCTTTATGTTTTACTAAGCAACATGATTTACTTTTGCTTAAGTAAATATTGAAGTAGATTATTCTTCAGTCAAGATAAATTTCTCAGGTCAATACATTTTGATGCACGTCTCTCTTAATGCATGAAGTCGTAAGTGATTATTGCCCAAAAGTGAGCAGAGATTTCTGGTTCAGCAGCTCATAGAGACCTCTGGGGACCAGTTTCTGTAGTTAAAAAAAACATATTAAGCCAAATTCTGCTCATTACATGAGGGAGGAAGCCAAACTTCACCAACCTCATAAAAACCTGGTCTTTACAAGACTACTGCAGGCTACTGCTATATACAGAATTATCAATAAAACGTACCCCATAAGAAGACACAACCTAGTACTCATTAACCACCAAAGATGTAATAGCATGAAATACAGAATAATCTTAGATGAACTTAGTTAATCTTTGGGAACTGTAATCAGCCAGAAATTCTGTGAGGTTTTGTGCAACAGGAGACTGGCTCTACTAAAGTTATATGAGGAAGAAAATTTCTTCTTACACCTTGAAGTCCTAGCCTGCAAGGAGGTCGCTGATGACCTAGTCTTATACAAATGAAAGAACTGCACAACTTTCCTTGTATCTCCAAACCTGTAGGACACCTAAGCAGCAGAGAGGAAGACAATATACAGGTGACTGTCTTGCTAGCCTCCATGGAGAGCCTATGACCACCCTTAAAACTACCATTTACATATGTGAACACATGTGTACAGCGTATTCTATTGTGGCCAACAAGGTTTATAAAAAGATAAAATATATTCTAAACACTAGCCCAAATAAGCCAAAAAGATAAGGTTCAGGGAATGTAGTTTGACAATTTAAAAAACCCCAAATATATACATTGATTATTAAATATATGATTAGGTGAAACACCATTCTCTATTTTGTCCAAGTATTTAAATGCATACCTATCACACAATTTGTTGGATTTTGGTTTTTTACTCAGTTATACCTTCACAGGTTGGTGATAATTCAGGGCAAGAGGAATCACAGTTTTCTACCAGAAGGCACCAATATCAATCAGTCCTCAGAGGTGGCACTGCAATGACTCAAATATTTATGAAAAATAGATAAAATTTACAAAACTGCAAAGTATCAAAGAAAGCAGAATTTGGCCTCCGTTCCTGCCTTCTCCCACTTATAAAATAGAGATGGATTTATTAGCTATGTTATCCCTGAGCACCACCACATAAATATATGGAGTTGCATAAAAACTCAATTTAGTTTTATGATCCAGCATAATCCCAAAACACCCAAATACAGGTCTGCAGATATTGAGACAGCATGTGTCTATCTGTATGCAGATTTTGTAGATTTTATTTATGTACACGTGCACATAATTTTCAACATAAACTGAAGTTACAAAATTTGCATACTTCATTTTCTTCATTATAAAACTTCAGCTAGTCTAATAAAGAGTGAATTTAGAGGGTCACTAAAACCAGATAAAAGGCACTGAGTTACTTATTGCATGTGAATTTTGAGTCATATACAATTGTGCTTATTTTTAAATTATTACCCATTTGTATATCACTGTGCAGTCTGACCCAGCTCTCCTTTCCCAAATGAGCAGTGTAGCTGAGATTAGCTCCCATTCTGACATTTCATCCACAAATTCACAAGACAAACTGAGCTCCTTTTGCTGACTCTGAGGAGAAAACCTTTCAGGACTACGCCTCAGGGGTGTAAGAAATCAAAATCTTCCCATTCGGAGTGAGAGAAAGGTGAGAACTAATGAACTTTTGGCTACCAAATACAATGCTCCCAATGCAGCGTCCTCTGGCCATAATGGCCTGCAACAAGAGCAATGTTGTTCTGGTGTGCTTTAATCTAGGTCACAGCTGACAACACAAATCTACGTTACCAAGTTCAAAAGTCATCAAGTGCAAACCACATCAACAACATAAAAATAATTTCCAACAGTCAAGGACAGTTGGAAAGGAACAGTGCTGTCACATGCTTGATACCACATATTTGTAGAAAAAAATATATATTTTCTTGGAGCGATTCTGCACACTCCCCAAACCATTATTCTAGAAGCATTCTTGGAAGGAGGCCTAAAGGAACAAATGCAAGATAGAATCACTTCAACGAGCAGACAAGTTGGGATCCACTGATTTTAATCAAATCTCTGAAGTTTCCATATACCAATTTCTCCTCAAGCCTTATCACTATACAGCTACTGTAATGGCAGATTGTAATAAGCCATTTCCTTACACTAGTTCCAAACACATTTCTCCCATCTTATCATTTGTCTAGAAAGGATCTGAAAATAGGTCATAATTTCCATGCAGCTTTTTAATATGCAGGAATTTTCATCCAATATTTTTGCAGAAGTCTCCCATAACTACATGAGAAACACAGGAGTATTAAATATTCAAAGTTTATTTTGATGTAAAATGATCTGTGTTAACTTATTTATGGTCCTTAACAGGATGTGATTATGAAAGAACAATAGTTTCAATACCACAAAGGAACCGCCAAGATGATCACAGGGGTACTTGATTTGGGTCTGTTTGAAAGCCATGTTAGGGTCTGTCAAATTACATTAGTTTTATATTAATTGCTGAAGCTTAAAATCCATTTATTCTCAGCAAGAGTGTGGTTTAATCCTCTATAAAATCGGTTCATAGCCAAATAATACTGTTAAAATATGAGGTTATTAATGCAATATTTTTAACATCAAGGAAAACAAAGAATACTGATTTCTCTCTGTCGCAATGTGCTACACCCACAATTAATAAAAACAGACAAATTAAGACATAACCTCTGAGCTCTGTAGAAAACAAGAAGCTGCAGTAAAACACTTAAATAAATGACACATTACAAAGCTGTAATTAACTGGACAGGAACTGCTTCATCTTTGGAACACCTATTTCAGTCTTACCAGGTGCATCTAATGGGTTGTCTGCCACAGGAGCAAAATACCCATATCCTCTTCTGCACCACAGAAGAGAGAAATGCAAGTAAAGCCTAAACAAAAAGACCTAATTTAATCTTTTCTCTGAGGGACAGCAATACCTCCTGAATTGTCAGCTGAGCAGGAGCATTCTTTCTGAAGCTCTTTCCTCTAAGATGCAGTACTAATACAGAATAAAGAGATAAGCGTTAAAAATATCCATAAACACAAATAGTTTCCCCCCCCACAACACACTCCAGAGCTATATTCAACTGAGAACACGGGAAATATTATCTTACAGATAGCACGAGTATTATCTCAAACACTAAAATACAAAAACTGTTTGATGTCACCATTGCTATAGTAATTTAATTGTGAACATGATCTGAGAAGTATGGTGATACTGAAGATTAATAACATTTTTATAGCGCAGATGGGAAGGAAAAGAGAATTTATTATTAGCAACGGAATAAACTGTAGTATCTATCAAGAGGCTTCTAAAATGTGAGCATTGTACATGATTTTTGTACAAATAATTCCAACGGAAAAATAGAAGCTGAAATCATAAAAAAAATTATATTCTGTTTGGGTAAAACAATCTATGTATATCATTACTCACCCTTATATAAAGAAGCTGATGTTATATTACATTTGATTTCATTGCATTAAGGAGCAAAGATCTGAGCAAATCAAGTTAATGAATGCTTCTGTCCAACTACTAACAATGATTAAGGAAAAATGAGAACTTAAAATTCTTTAAGAACATTTCAAGCAGATTGCACGTATGTATTTATTAGGACAAAAACACTGAAAATTAACTAAATATTACAAAAGACGTCTTCAACTGGAAAAATGAGGAAATATATCAGGGGATGAAGGTACTGCTACAAATTTACAGGATACTACTACAGGGCAACACTGTTTTAAGAGTACTACAGCTTTAGCAAAAAAAAATATTATCCTTCTGCAACAAAAAACTAAAAACTGGAAGCTGCAATATCAGCCCATCATGAATGTATTCACCATATTCAAGTCCAGCACATATCACAGCACCTAGAAGCAGTTTATTGCTTCTTTACAATTTTAGGCACTATTGCAGCCTCTCCAATCCAATTCCACCAAGCAATGGCAGTATTTAGTAATGTTTATCCTCTCTCTTTTAAAGAGAAAATCCATCCATTGAACCCTCTCACGCACTGCAAATGCTTCCTGTCACAAAGTCAGTCTACTCTCAACAGCATGGAAATATGTAGTGCAGTTTCCTCCTGGTATCCCATGGATTATATGTTGTACTTATTATGTTTGAAGTAATATCCCCTCTGCTGTTGGAATTACTTACTGGGATACGCAACTGAGTGCATCGTTAGATTTCTCAGGTCACCTACATCTTTCTGACCAGGAGTCCTTTTCAAAACATCTATGTAATCTTTTCCCAACACAATACTTATTAATTGCTTTTGAGTTAGGATTTCAGTCTCTTGGCTCACTGCCATAAGAAGTTTTTGTATCAAAAGTCCTGGTAACTGCTGTTAACAACAACCCGAAAAGTTTTGGTCTTCCTGGCCGAGTTCCTCCTCCTGCCATATCCATCAAAGCACTTTTTCAGTAGTATCTCTGGGTTCAAGTTTCTTGTGAGTAGCTACCACCATCCACTCCTGAATTATGGATTCCATGGTCTGTCCTTGAAAGCAGCTCCACCTGAGTAGCAGAGACACTCTGCACAACACTGAGTCTTGCCGCCACCCACGATATCCTACCAAGGGTTTTCTGGTGAAACAATCTCTCCTACCAACAGCAAATCCACCTTAAATGGCAATTGCCCCCATCTCTTCAGTCCTAGCTACTGCCCAGGCAGCATTGAGCTAATTTTTTTTCAAATAAACATTGTGAAATAATCTGAGTTACAAACTGTGAAAATGCCCAAGTTGTTCAGAGTTCTTAAACTTTTTGAGGAGAGCAGCTGAGATACTGCTGAGTATATGAGTTAAAAAAAAAAAAGTTTTGCTTAAGTTAAACTCTTAAAAATATCTCACTGAAAAGCTACTGCTCCCATTCCTAAAAATAGGGCAACAGGGTTATTCTGGCTTTGAAAGCTATGAAAATCATCAAAAGGTGGCCTTAGAAAATTGCTATTTCATCTCTCCCAACATGAGTGCATTAGAAACTGTAAGAAAACTCCTCTTTGTACCCCAGTCCCTAGAACATGTTCCCCGGCATCAGGCACCAAACACACCTCAAACTGCAGGTGAGCAAGGGCCCTTCTGTTGTTCTTTATTGCTGTTCAGTGGGGCGCAATGGCATGGATGCTAAAAAATGAGATAAAAATATACCCTGTTTCTCGTACCTTCTATCCTCCAGCCACACTTTACGGAAGAGAAGGCAGAGGTATATATGCATTCACCATAATGCAGAAAAAGGGGAGCAAGCAGCATGGTACACACAGAAGGAACATGAGTCAAGATGAGGAGACCAAGTAGTCAGGCTAGGGGAGACAGATGAGACAGGGGCAGGGAGATATGCAGTCACTGAAGTATATTTCATTCCAGAACTTGGAGTGGAGCCCAGAAAACTGAAGTCTCAAAACCCTCCTCTGCTGTCAGCTAGTATTTACAAAAGCTAATTGCAAAGCTCTTCTCTCAGACTTGCAGCTGGCCACAGAAAGGGTAACAGTCCTCTACAGCTACTTGTCCTTTTGCTATTCTAAGATGCAGACAGCTTTGCACTATAGTTCTTAACTTCTTGGGATACCTTTATAATATTATTAAACAGGAAAGGAATTCTATTTTTTTAAAAAGGACAATATTTAATTGTGTTCCAAGATTAAAAGTGTTGGGAAAAAAATTTAATTCAGTACAAAATGAATTAAACATTCAAATACTGAAAGTGTTCCCCTATACACTGCACATGGACACACACAACTGGCAAACATCTCTTTTCCTCTGCAACCATGGGTAATTATCAAATGGCCCACATAAACATGTATGCCAGCATCAATTAGATTTCCTTTCTTCAACTGTGAAAGAAAACTTCATTCTTGCTCTGTAGCACATGGTTTCAGCCATATGTAAAGGTTGCAATACAAAGAAAACAGTCTTCTGAGCTAGTGTGAATAGAAAACAATGCACGGGGAAAAAAGGAGTTTGGTCAGATGTGTATCCAGTTCATCCCTGTCTGCTGCTCCAGCAATCTGCTATGCAATGTCTAGTATGTAATCCCTACAGTTTTTTTCTTAATATGTTCCCAGTCAACAGTGAGTTCCAGAACTGCTTCAGGTGAAGATGGTGAGGTTCACTGGAAAGCACTCTAAGCTCTCAAATTACAGAACTAAACTCAGGGAGGCCTATTACATTACTGGGATTCTGAGTATTAATTGCACACATCCCTACAATGCCCATTATTCTAAGGAAAAGTCAAAAGATGAACATTTTCCACTGTGGTTCTATGAAGTTACGGTATTTCCTGATTGGTATTTATTCACTGTTAGTAAATCAGGATTTTCCCCACACATTGCATTTCCTGAATATTAAAGGTACTGCCTGCAAATGCAGTCTAGTGAATGTCGAAGTGTAGAACCCTGATGAAATGTTAAACAAAGCAAGACCCACAAAGCAGACGTGCAGCACCATTTATCATTTAACAGGCTTATGGACAAAATGTATTTCCGAATTACAGCGTGCATTTGCATAAAGCTGCCTGTTGATGGGAACCAAAGCTGGCAAAAGCATAACAACATAAAAATGCATTTCTGATCTTATTCTTTATGTAGTGAAAGTGACAGCCCATCAGTGTACAATTATCGTATATTACTAATGGGATATTAATCAAACATTCATTACTCTAATTAGAAAAACTTGTCTTGAAAGGCAGTCTGACTTTTCACCTCTGGAACTGTAATTGACACACAAATGAATTTGACAGTCTTAATGACTATAAATCCTTAGTGGGAGAAATAGTGTCTTAAATCTTCCAGCATTTAGCTTAACAGCCAGTTTCCACTCTGTGGGTAAAATTCAAGTCAGCTTAGATGGTCTCATGCACTACTTCAACCTCTGCTAAGTACTAAACATGTATCTAACATGAGGCAAAGATAATACATAGGCTATGTGCAGGTTTACTGAGTGGGGATTAAGTTTCTCTTTGAAAGAAATCTGGAATATCTGTCTATAATGTATGAAGTCAAGCCTGAATTGGGATTTCAGTTATCCATGGGACATCCTTTTGAACCTGCATAACTTCCTTTGTCCCTTCAAAAGAGTTATTTTTGTGCACATACAATGTCAAGCAACCCACAAATATTAACCAAATACAAAGGAGATCAGAGAACAGTATAATGTCTGCTTTTCAAACAATTCACATGGAAAAGAAAAGCATCTAGGTGACAACATTTTAAGTACCAATAACCCAGCAGGTCTCATAAAAAGAAAAAAAAAAAAAAAAAAAAAAGGATAACCTAAGTCACTCTCCAAGCTCACCATGAAATGGGAATTAGTATTTATTTCCTGACTGTCACTTATTTACTCCACAGTGGGTTTAATATTTTTCCTAGAACTTTTTTTTTTTTTTTTTTTTTTTTTTTTTTTTTTTTTTTTTTTTTTTAAAAAAAAAAAAAAAAAAAAAAAAAAAAAAGGAGATACGATCTTTGTGCTTATGTATTGACACAATCCAATGCCTGCTTAAGGCAATGACAGACATTACATTCACAGTGTGAGCCACAGACTTCAGTGAGCATCAGATCAGACTCCTATGGATTATCCTAGCTGTGCTAAACCATGAGACATTCTTTTAGCAATAAAAATTATCTGTGTACATGTTAGAAGCTCCACCAGGCTATGCTAGTTTATGGACATGCTTCTTTTTATATACCTTTCTGAAGATGTTGAAAACTAGACTCATTTAAGTCACAATGACTCTGCTATTTATTTCAAGGGGTGTTCTGATTTTATCTGATGTAAAGTCATACAATCATAGAATATCTCAAGGGTGACTGAGTCTAACTCCCTGGTCGCCCCTAAAGCCCTGCTTCCTGCAGGACTACCCAAAATTAAATCATGTGACTAAAAGCAACATCCAGACGCTCCTTGAAGCCTGACAGGCACAAAAGCTGCTACCCCATCATTAAAAAACCTATAATACTGTTTGACCTTACAGGATACTTGGTAAAGTTAATATAAATAGATTAAAATTCAGACTGTTGAAAAAATATAATGGGGAATTAAGTATAATTTAGAACTGCGAGCATATATTAATCTGCCTTGACTTCACCTATCAGATAATTATTTAGGGAATATGAAGAGTGTTATGATTTGTTTAGCAATGTAATTTTTTTATGCTACCGTTTCAAATTACTGTGTTATTTTCAGTTATGTTATCAGACATGGTCTGGAAGTGTAGGAAAGATCTATTTATCGCTTCTGAAACAGGAAATTGATTTGGAACTGATATAATAAATAAAAGTCTAAATATTTAAATCTCTAAAAGGATAACTTTAAATTGTTTAATGTTTGTCGTTGGTTACACATCTTCATTATTATATATTATAAAAGAATTCAAACTGTGTCTTCACTTGTAACTAAGCTGGCAAAGGAAACTCTGAAATTATCTGTACTACTTCAGTTTGATGTGATTTTCTGTTGTTCAAAACAATAATTTTTCTATGAACTCACTTCTTCTTGCTAAACACAGACTCATTGCAAATTCATTACCTTGACAACAACATCCTACCAAATAAACAGTGACCATGCTTTTACCACAACTGGCATGGCAATATTATATTAGTCACTGAGGAGGAGACAATGAAGACAGCTCATTTATTACTGAGCTACACAAATAATTTGCCAGTTGTGATATTCATTGATAAGACATTTCTTTCACACATTCTGTTCATGCTTTATGCACAGACTAATCTGAGGCTTAATGTCATATGCACTAACCCTTAAGGTCCTAAAATTCAAATTCATTCTTTAATTGGCTACGGAAACTGTGGTAACTCTACATTACCTTCTCTCTCTTTTACCCTTCTCTTCCTCAAAACAAAAAGAAGTCCAGGGTGAGGCAAAATTTAAAAACCTTTAAATACTTGAAGCTGAAAATTGGTAATTGCATAAAAAAACAGGTTTTCATTTGGCTTTATGTATTTATTTTATACCTACTTGAATCTAGCATTAAGTCAAATCCATTCCTGCTTTCATCTCACCTCCCTGTAAACACAGCAGTCACAAATCCAGTCTTCTGCATTTTGCATCTACCAAGATAAACTCTACTGCAAATACATTTCTGCTTCCTGTTAATGTTATCCAGTAGCAGCACAGAAGGGAACGAGATCTGGTCTATTTTGATAAAATGCATGGCTTTGAGTATTTTTTTTCAGTGTATTTCCTTCAGTATATCTTTGGTTTAGTTTCACATTTACTTATTAAGCACAAGCAGAATTAGTTAAAAGTAGTTATTAGTTAAAGCAAGACTAATTTCATCCTACTTTCAAAAAGTATTTGACCTAGCAATAAATACAACAAAATTAATCCTACTTCTTAAAATATCTCCATGTAAACTCTAAAAAAATGCATAACACAATAACCGTTAATACTACATTTGCCACACTTAATTTTCCATCACATACACAAACTTAGCTCTAGAGAGACTCCACTGAATTAATTTACTTACTTTAGCTGGTATATTGTAAAGATAATAATGGAATCTATTAAGAAAGGACTACATGATTAGGTTCCATAAAATCGTGGGCAACAATCCATGACTAATCTGCAAATTCAAAGGGGGAAGAAAAATGAATTTTTTTCTTTATTTATCTATTTTAAACAGATAAGATGTGCAGCACACATACTGATCAATGTATTTAAACATTTTCTTTCTAATGCTGTGGGTTAAATTTTTCTTACAAAAAGCACACAGTAGGCAGCTTACCTTAGAAAAATTCAACATGGAAAGTAACTGAGAATTTGGGTTACACACAAGTTTCAGTATCTGATGTTGGGAGGGCCCAGTTTGGCTCCAGGATGATTTGCCATTGAAATTCAATTGCATCAAGAGCTGTTCTCTTGATTGCTGAATTAAACATTGGCTGATGATTGTTTAAATAGAATGTGCTGAAAGATTTACTTTTTCCCCCCCAAAAAATACATATAAAATAAATACACCTTATTCTATGAAATTTCAAAGATCTCAGTATCAGACAGAGTACGCATTCAGCCTTGAGTAATAACACTACACTAATGTAAAGCAATTTGTTTGTATCCACTAAAATAGAATGAATCATATCCATGATACCAAATTGTAGTAATAAATTACTGAGCTCTGCTAGTGGTGGAAACAGCTTTATAATATTGGATTTTACAGTACAGCTCTATTATAGTCATCTTCTATTTATTTATTATCATGGTATACTAAATAACATATTGGCTATTTACAATCCATAGAGGGCACACATCTGCCTAGACCAAACTGCTTAAAAATACTATTTCCTTTACCATGAGTAAACCATGAGTGGTTACTATAATAATGTGACTGCAGTATCATATGGGTATCCAAAAATTATGGACAGTAACCGTGACTATGCAGAAAAGCTGTCTAATAATGCACCCACTGAGTGAATTATTTTTGAGAACTGGACTTGAGGCTAGTCGGGTCTGCCACGTGCATGCAGCCAAGTGAGCGTGCACCATAGGTCTCAGGTTTGTGGAATCTGCTACTTATTTGAGTTAGCAGGTCTATAAATTCACGTTCTCAAGGCCACCTGATGGCAATAATTACAGTGGCAGCTGCAGCCCTGAGGTGCAATTGAGGTGTGAGCTGGCTGCCTTCAAGACCTTCCAGAAAAGAATTCACAGTTCCTCCTTGAGGTCCTCACTGCTTCCACCAGAAAGACAAGAAAAACTCTTTAAAACATCCCATGTGCCTGAATAGCTACTCTCAGCTTCTCTTCAGCCTCCTCTACACTACCAAGGGGTAGGAGGAGAGATGAACATCAAGAATGAGGGAGTTTAAAGGAAACACTCTCTCAGTGTTTTCCTCCCTGTAGTTGAGGAAAAAAAAAAAAACCCATCAAAAGATCAATTCTGATTTAAACTTAAATTCAAGCATATGTAAGCCTGAAAAGGTACCTCACATTTAACAAGCAATTTGTTAAGACGGGCAGTAGCTGCCATGAACTGGATATGGAGGGAAAGATGAGTACAGCAGCAGTTTACGGTTAGACCAAATGTTAAGACAAAATCAATAGATATATCTGAAATAATTGATATTCTACAAGGCTCTCATCTACACACAATACTGGAGTCAACGTTATGTTCATTTTTTGATACAAAACAGTAAAAAACAAAATCAAACACTTAAAACCAGGACACTGCTTTGTTCAGCAACTGTTCAAACCAATGTCTAAATCAGCTGCAAGGGCTCTGCAAGCTGAGGCCCTGAAGGGTGAAGGAAGCCAGAAAGGCTAAACTAGATCTGGCAGACTCATAAAATAATTAATTAATTATACCAGTTCTGTATAAAACAAGCAAACAAAGAAGAATCCCAGTTGAACCAAGTAAAAATCCACATCTAATTTATTAATCAGTATCTGTTAATTTGCAACAAAATAAAATACTGGGCTTTTCTGCAATAGCCTCAGGTTTGAGCATTGTTTCTTGCATCAAGGACTTATCTTACACAGAGATCAGTGAGAGCTGCACACAGAACATTGGAAGGTTTTGGTCTAAATGATGTACTGTATTAAACGTGAAAACAAATGTTAGCGTGACACCATTACAGATTAATAATATTGAAGCTTTTACCAATTCAAATTTACATTTGTGGGCTTTCCCACATACCAGTTTCTCTGTTCTTACAAAGACTTTAAGTCCTTGGGAAAATGGTCTAATTATTTTTGGTCCCATAACAGTTCAGGATGCAAACTACAGATAAGTTCAATAGCAAAAAGCAAGTTGTAATTTCTATAGATGTGCTAATCTGCTAGAAAATTGATTATTGGACACACAGAACTGAAGCCCTCAATTTTTTTCTTGTTGTATGTAAAATTTTTCCTTTTAGTTCAAAAAGAAACTCAAATGGGCACCAGAATGAACCTTCATCTTTCTCTCACCATGCTCTGCTGTGTGTTGTTATGGAGGCACCAGAAACTTACAATAAAGAAACATGACGTAATTAATTTCTCCTAGGTCCTATAGAAATGCCATAATCCTTGAGTAATATCTCAGCAAATATTTCTGTCTTCAGAAGGGCTCTACAAGTGTAGCACACAAAAGCATTGCTACTGCATTTCAGCATTTCTTCTTATGAAGAAAACCTCCAATACGTTCCTGATTAATTGGTGCTCAACATTAAAAACCTCATACAGCTTTTTGCAGGGCAGGCAACCTGCTCCTGCAGTTCATGTTCAAGATGTCAGTCAGTACAAAGAGCAAAGGATCAAGTCAAGAACTTTAGTATACTCATATTTTGACTTGGTTCTGTCAGAAACATCCTCTAGAAGGTAATTTAACATACAAGATAAATTATTTTGCTGCACGCTGCACTGATTTTAGAAGTACCTAACATAGTATCTGCTTTGTAAATTACCAAAGTACTTGAATACTGTAGAACTTCCTTGTGTTTAGATTTTTTATTTCTGCATTTAAGATCTCATTGCTAACTGTGCAAGGCTTTTTTCACATGAATTTGTAAAAATGGGAATAGGTTTTCCTTGTGATTGTCTAAATCATTAAAAACTGGTTTTAGAAATATACAAATTATTATTCATTTTTTCCTATTTGCCCTGATGCTGATTTCTAAAGACATCCCTTTTTCTGAAAATACATTTTATTTGAAGATAAACAGTATGCTAGATCTTAACCATATGTACAGAATAGTAAATGTCCTTTAAATTGAGCTTATTAGAATATTTGTAAAGTGCAAGTGGTCTCACAGGCTTCACACTGTTGGTTTTGCCCCTTGACTGAGAAATTATCAGCATACGACACAACAAATAAATGATACTTTTCATGCATAAATATCTTTGTTCATATATAATTCTGCTATACAACTCTCTCTGCAAATACAGCATGAACATTCCCAGTGGGTAAATTTATATCATGCTATAGAGATGTAAAATACCGTACAAGTATTCTGGAAGTCAGACCACACACCCTCACAGTATGGTTAAGAAGCACCACATAGATTTGCAGGTTGGAAAAAAAAATGAAAAATGAAAATTTTTACATACAAAAATGAACTCACACTTCTACCCAAGGTGAAATGAATGCTCTTCAACTACTGCCACTTCAATTCTGTAAATGACATTGCAGGGGTATTGAAACAGCTCTACAAAGAATATTGTCTTTGAAGTAGCTTTTATGAACTAATGAAAAAAAAACAACAACAAAACAAACTGGAAGAGGCAACCATAGTTTTCACATGAATAAGTTTGTAATATTTCAGGAATTAAAAACATAAATATTTTTTTCTGAGATAAGAGGACATCCAGCTGGTTTGAATATCATTCAGTAGACTCTCCTGAGTGCAATATCAGTAGCTTAATTTTTTCTTGTTTTTCTTTTTTAATAAAACAATCACACATTGTCCCTTTTTCCAATGAAGAGAGATTCAAATGCGTAAGAAAAAGGTTTCATCTTTAGTTTATAATTCCTCTCAAGTTTACCACATAGCTATCCATATTACTTTTTTAAGAAGTGCATCTTTTTCACTGAAAGATGCAGTGCTTCCCAAATAGACATTGCATCTCTTCTTCTAGAGCCTTTCATTTCATACAGTGATATACATACCATAATTTTCAAAGTACCACTAATCTAGTAATTGCTAGCACTACTTCACTGTTGCTGTTAAATGACATACACCATTTAGGAATTTGGGATAATTTTCCTCAGAAAATTATTTGAATAGTCTCCCCAAATATTACATTTTATGGTTCCAAAGTTCTTCCACAAACAGAACTACAGAATCAACATTCATTTTTAATCTAAATTGTTTTGACATGACGATGTTTGCAATACTTTATTTTTACAAAACAAGAATAAATTCTCCTAATTCTACCTCTTTCATTCCTTGCTGTGGTGACTTTCCCCTTATTTATTCTCCTTTGCCATCCCCTTGCCACTAAAAAGTTACATCTGGATATTCATCAATATTATTTACAAAACTGTATTTAGATTTGACAATAAGTACTTCTCTGCAAAGAAAAGATCTGTTGGAAGGAATAGCTGGGTGAATGATCTCTTATGGTATCCTCTTACAAGATGGGATCTGAAAACAGAATTTAGTCACGTTCTAAAAGACAGTCACAAAAAAAGAAAAACAAATCCCCACAACACTATGGAAGTAAACCAGACGCAGGGCTGTTGACAACTTTGAAGGACCAAACCATGCCTGAGCATTACCCCTGATGAATGGATAGCCAGAAGACACAGACTGAAGACAACTAGGAATATCCTTTGATATCCTTGTGAAACATTTGTGCCAATGCAGTGCCAGCACCACAAACCCAGAAGCTGCTTTCTCCTCAAACCACAAAACAAAGCTCACCCTATGTGAATGGTATACTGAGAGGACTCTGAAATTCTTTCAGTTGTAGGCTGGAAATAAGATGAAGATTCTGGTCTACTTTGAACATCTGTGAGACACTGCATGTCCATGACACTTGCTGACTCTCAGTAATTCTTCTAGACAAAGGCAACTGCACACTGACTGTTGTCCAGTTATGCATTAATAGATACTGCTGATACCACTACCAAACCCCAGAAGCCTGGACTTCATCTCCATTTGTCTTTATTTTTTTCTTTTTTTTTTTTTCTGATGAGAAGACAAAAGAAAATTACAGGACAGTAGTGAGACACTAATTCTCAATGTTGACTGTCAATGTTGGATACACACTGCTAAAACTGAAGTTACCACAATGAAGGCAAGACTGCATATCATTGTCTCTTACTGTTATTGACCTCTAATAAAGAGGTTAATATCCTTTGCCATCTGTAAAACTAAACAGACACATGGGAAGACAGTGTGTACAAGCACAGAATTAGCAGCAGAAGTCACACCCAGGAAGCTGGCTGAGAGAGATGCTCTATTGAGCATCTGAAAAAGTATCTCAGCTACCATCCTATGATTCAGTGCCCCTTGAATTGCCTTCAGGGAGGATTTATGTCCAGAAAATAAAATCAACTTTCAAGCACAATTCTTAGCCAAAATTTTTGGAGATCTTTATCCCCTTATCATCCCTTTCCCCAAAAGAAAGAAAAACTCAAGGAATCCTTGACTGCATCCAGCACAGGCACCACATCAGCACATCAGGTTATTAAGAAGCTGAAACCTCTAAGTAGCTGCAAGTCAACTCAAGCTGCTGCAAACTACCTTTGAAATTAGCCCACAAAGCTTAAAAAGGTATCGTCTTGATATGAGACATGATCTGTAACAATTGAGATCTTCGATTATGAGTTGATGCCACACACCTTTGTAATCTGAACCAGAGCAACTAAAGTTTGAAACCTGGTTCTAGATATCTAGAAGTGTACGTTTTCTTCACACAGTTAAAAGTCCATTTCCCAAATCCCTTGTTTCCTTAGTATGAGAAATCAGAAAATGAAGACCTCCTCAGCTAGTTAAAAGTGATGGTAAAATTGTCAAAGGGAAGGAAACAACTGGGATGAGGGACCTTCACTGAAATGCTACCATTGAAATTCACCAGGGTGTCATGTGGAAAGAGATCAGAAGTTTCTCATATAGGAAGCTTAAAGGACAAGCTTCACAAACAGCTATTCAAAAACGGTTCTCATCTAGCAGAAGACACTAAAGATATGCAGAAAGTCAATCTTACTTGGCAAGCCAGATTACGAATGTACTATCTGCTATCATGGTTTCTTGAGCAGATTTTCAAATGACACAGGCAATTCTTTCACAAACATAGCGATACGGAAAGGTAGAAATACACTGCATGATTCCAAAGCACTGCAAAGTGTTTCTATAGACAATCTGCCAACAAGACAAGTTAAGAAGGCCAAAGTCAGCATTAGCATCTGTCTTCCAATTACAGAGTCACAAATGACATATTGCTCAGTGACAAATGATGACTGCTGTCTTATATTAAGATGGTTGCTCTAGCAGATGTTTTCAAATTATCCCAAGCTATGTCACAGGGAAAGGCAAAAGAACTGGAAATATGCCCAGAGAGACCTGGTGCACCAGCAGCCTAAGGGAGCCATTTAAAAAGCCATTTGGTATCCTCTCCTGAGATCTTATCTACAAAAACTGAATATAGAAAGGAAAGGGGGAATAGAAAATGTGTTATATTCCTCAGTGAAAGTTTTTAGTATCTGACTACAGGATCATCTGGAATAAAATGTGTTCATTTCATCTTAGTTTGGCCAGAGACACAGTCTAGGCAGACAGTTCTTCAAAAAAGGGAGGGGAAAAAAACCCCACCCCAACAATTACCCCAGAAACAGCGCTCCATATTACTGCTCTGTGATGACAGAGTCAGGGCAAAATAAACTCTTTTTGTCATTAACATCTCCAAACAGTAATCCTGGTACCGCATATCACATACTAACTCTAAAAATAAAATTAATCCCTGCTCCCTGGTGAGAAGAGGTAGGCTGCTTTTACTGCTACAAAACCTCTGGGGCACCACGGGGAAACTCTGCCCAAAAAGAGTACAGATAAATTAAAGAGAAAGAGAGAAAGGAGATGACCACCCTTCCATCTGAAATGGACTAAGGAGGTCTTACATAGTCAGAGCCAAGACAGGTCTTCAAATCAAAAATCATAGTCAGATCGTGTAGGTATAGTAAAGCTGATGTATGATGCAAGCAGAAGAGAGGATGAAAGCGGTGAGAGGCACACAGGGTGTGCTCATCCAGTGTAGCATCGCTCTCAAGGGCAGCTCCCTCTGGAAGCATGAGACAACAGTAAAAGCACACCCCAGTAGACAAAATAACCACAAATAGGAAGGTGCCAATGATTGCTGCTACAAGTTAAGGAATGAGTAGGCGTCTAGTCTTGACCTATGGTGAGGGAGAAAATCCTCTCTCTCGTTACCATGGAGATTCCCTTTTCAGGTTTCTTTGGATGAGCTTTGTGCATAAGTGCAAAATTTGGCGTAAGAGGAGAACAACTATTAGTTATCTGCCCCTGACAAAAATAGTCTTCTTAAATCTTGAGAGATAATACAACAGATGCTGTAAAAATTAAGTTTGGTTACAGAGATTAAGGGCTGAATAAACTATCTCATGTTAAAGTGCCTTGAGTGCTACCTTCTTAAAACGGCAATGGCAGTCTGAGGGTATTGCACCCATCCGTCACAATTTGGATGAAAACTTGAGTTACTGGATGGTATGAGACTGGAGTGAAAATTACAGAAAAAAAAATTGAATGGAAGCTACTTACAACTCTTCTTTGGTACAGGATTGCCTTTATTTATTATACTATTTAATTAATTATTCATGCAGTTCTTTTTGTATTTCCAGGTGGCAACATCACTAGCCAGGGCTGCACTGAGATGCACTACCTTTACAGAAAGGACAACACTGCAAAGTCTAACACAAACAGATTACATTGATGTGCTTGCAAGTGCTAATCCCACAAGAGATAGACCAGAATGAGCCTTGAATTAAACAAGTACATTTAACCTATACAGTTCCGGTGAAGCAAAAAAAGAGAAAACTTTAATTCAGGAGCACTATTATGCCCTTTATTTTGAAACTACTTTATTACTTCCCTAATAAACAGCATATTTTGCTCCTATATGTTTCCATTAACTACACTATCTAATTTTAATAGTTCTGAAATATACAATATAAGCAGTAAATTTAGCTTTAAATATATACCCTGATCAAGCTTGCAACATCTTTTAAGTGAGGGGAAATACCTTAAGTGTATACACTGGACCCGTATACCAGTAGAAATTAGTGTTGCCTTTTTAAAGGTATTAACATTGAAATACAATCCAACACAACCGGCTGAGCATACACCATGCCTACAAGTACACCTACCTTTTATTTGTAAGTAGACTATAAGGTTAAACAAATACTTTTGGGGGTGTTTTATCGCATTAGTAACTATAACTCCATATGCTGTTCACTACGATTCTCACCAGTTTTGCTTCTGTTACTATTTTTCCCTTTTTTGGGGCTTCCTGTCTGTAACAGTCTATTTACGTATCTCTGACAGGTGTAGAAACCGACATGAATGAAACGGGACTATTCCAAATCGAGAATGCGTGAGACCCAAGTGCCCCCTGTTAAAGATTAATTACTCAATAATATGTTTTTTTTTTTTTTTCCTTCTCCAAGATCAAATAAAACCATCAACCATCCTTCAGAAGGCAGCACGGTGTAACAGTTTCCTCGCTGGCATCCTGAGCCGGGTTTAGTAACAGGAACCACAAGAAGAAGGGGGGAAAAAAAAGAAAAGAAGAAAAAAAAAAAAAAAAAAAAAAAAGCCGTAATTACATAAGGGACCTCTTGTCCCCAGGGGAAAGGGGAGGGCGGCAGAGGCCACCCGGCTCGGCGGGACCCCCTCTCATGTCCCTCGGCAGCCCCGCACCACATGGGCTTTGCCGGGGGGCTGGCGGGGGAGGAGAAGAAGCAAGAATTCACCCCAGCTTCTCTCGTCCTGCCCAGGAGGGACACGGGACAAAACTCGGCCCGAAGAACAGGCGAGAACTAGTTGTGGAGCCCTCCGGCGGGGGGCTGCGGGGAGGGGTGCGGAGGGACGCGGGTCGGCCCCCCCTCAAACCCCGCCGGGCCCGGGGTGGCGGCCGCCCCCGCCTGGCTCCCTTCCTCCCCGGGGCAGCGGCAGGAGGACGGCAATCCTCGGCGGCTGCTGAAACACCCGCGGATGGGGCTATAAAAGCCCCGCGAGGCGAGGCCAGATAAAAATTACTCATTTGAATGATGCAGCAAACGATGGGGTGGGGGGGAGGGAGTGGGGGGGGGGAAGGCTGGTCCTCCCGTTGCCACTCTCCAGCCGCTGCTGAATAATGCACAGGTTCCCTGCCGAAGCGAAAAGCTCTCCCTCCCTCGCTCTCTCTTCCGCGCACACAGCAATTAATAGCAACCTTCATCAACCCCGCGAAGCGCTCCCACACGCTCGCAGCCCGCGGTGGCAACTGCTAAGGAGCACAATAGCGGGAACCCTCTCTGCCTGGCGTACCTGGGGGGGGGAAGGAAGGAAGGAAGGAAAGAAGGAAGGAAGGGAGGGAGGAAGGGAAGAAGGGAGGGAAGGAAACCAAAACAGCAGTAATATCAAAAATAATAAATATGTTTTGGGACAGGAATATTAATCTATTGAGATTTTAAATAAGTTAATCATTGTTTCGCCCTTTTTTTTTTTCCTGCCCGCCGTCCGTCAGTCAGTCAAGCATTTGAGGGAGAGGAGGAGAAAGGAAAGGAAAGGAGAAGAGAGAGAGACAGAGAAATAGAGAGAGCGAGAGGCGGCTGCTAATCCCCGTGTAGAAAGACTTCCAGCAGACTGAGACAGTGAAACTAATGTGCCCCAATTATGTTGGGGAGGAGAGGGGGGAGGAAGAAGAGGAGGAGGAGCCCGGCGCTCCCCAGCCCAACCACCGGCGGAGCAGCTTGGTACTACGGCGGCCGGGCACCGCAAGCCGCCGCCGTGCTGCCCCTCCGCCCCGGCCCCGCACGCCCGCCCTGCCCCTCCCGCTCCCAAGGACAGACCCCTCAGAGGGTCTCCGTCCCCGGGGACCCCGCTGCACCCCGGCTGCCCGAGCCTGGCCGTGAAGCAGCTGAAAAAACACCCACCCTTACGTTTCTGCCCCCGGAGAGCTCCCGAGGGATGCGCCCGAGATGTCCCCCCTGCCCAGCGGCTGCCGCGGGGGACGGGGATGCGGAGACTCCTCTGGGGGGGGTGGACAGGCCGACCCGAGGGGTGCTGTACCCACCCGTGCCCCCCCGGACCGGCCACTGCCACCCCGGGGAGAGGACGGGGCTGCCCGCAGCGTTGCGCCCCTCGGAGGGCGGGGTGGGAGCCGGGGGGACGCGGTGTGTCCCCGGGGGTCCTGCTGCAGCCAGAGGCAGGGGCGGGACAGGAGGACACCCCCCTTCCAAAATGTGCGGGTCACCTCGTTGTCCCTGCGTGGGGACACCGGCGGCACGGCTGTGGGGTGGGAGGGAGCGGGGGGTGGCGGCACGGAGTGCGGGCTGGGCGTTTGGGAAAACTATAGATGTAACTGTAAATATATATGTTTGCCGGTATTGAAACTGAAAAGGCGGTGCAAGGCTGTGCTAATCCCTGCAGACACCCCGATACCGGCCTCTCCAGTCAGGGACACTCAAATTTCAACCACTGTATGTGACCTACTAAAAGGTATTTAACAATGAAAATAAGTTCAAACCAAGTATTTGCTAAACAGTAAAACAACTTTTGAGTATATAGCCACATATATGCATATAAATGGGACTTTGACATACAATTCGTGAAAGAGCTAAAATAGAATGAGCAAATTGTTCTTATAGTCCTCAATTTACTAGTAGGTCCTGCCAGTAAGTTTCAAGATGTGATTTCTTTAAGCCTCAAACCAGGAAAAGTTTGTGAGAAATGTCCTTGATATTTTATTCTTTGGACAAAATAAGTAGTATGTATGGACCAAAAGTTAATCTTAGCAGTAAAAAAGGTTTATTAAATGACTAGGATGAAAAAAGGTTTGGTGAGGATATCAGGTGTATTCCTTATACTGATTTTTTCTTTCTTCGTACTGGACAGTATAGACCTAATGTCTCAGCATTAAAACAAGGAGAAAAGGAAGAAGTGCTGTTGACATTCTTAATTAGAAATGTAGGTCACGTCTACAGGCTAGGTAGACTAGGAAATTCTGATGACTGATAATTATGCTAATTAGCAAGCAATCAACCAATTGAGTGGGGAAAAAAATGGTCAATCTATTCAAAAATAATTGTTGGGTGTTTTTTTTTTTTCAGTTGTAGACATAATAGCTGGTGTAGAGAGGAAATCACTCAAAAGATTGTCCATCTTGTTAAGATTTAGCTGTTCACAATGAAATATTTTGAGATTTCCCAGAAGTTCTGCAATAAAATCAAAAAGACTGAATTTGCTGTTACTAAGTTGTGTAAATCAAGTCAGTATGATATCATTAAAAAAAATCCCAAATTGCACCCCAAAGCCATATCATTTGATTGGTTGGTTATGTAAAATAAAAGTACACATACCATTTCAGTTCTTTAACTGAAACATGGATGCTGAGTCTGAGCTAACTCAGGTAAATGAGCTAAATAGTACAGGGTTCACTGGGTGGCTGGTTTTTTTTTTTTTGGTGTTTATACATACAGCAGTATCCTATGCTGTATATTAGTCTATATCTTAGCAAGAATTTTTTGACTTGTCATCATGAACTATATTGTTAAGCTAGTTTCAAATCTGGCATAATCCGTTGTTTAAAATACGATGGTCTGCGAAGACCTCATAGCAGAATTTATGTAACTTTTCCTATGTAATTACGTGAACATTTAGCCTGCCCTCCGTAGGCCTGTGAAGTTATAAAGCAGATTTAGTCGTGTTCTGTGTGATAGTTCTATGAAAATATTTATACCAAACAGGTTGATTGCATTAGCTAGTAGAAGCAGACAGTAATGAAAACAGATAACGTATTTTTTAGGCTTCATACAAACTTCCAGAAAATGAAGTAGACTCAATTTCCTTTGAAGACTGAAGAGTAAGAAGGAAAGAGGAGACATTTTTGCATAAAATGTTCTGACCTGAAAATAAAAGCCAGCATGGAGATTTTGTTCCATTTTTTACTTACACTCCTTATTGTGAATGTAAACCATTTAATTAAATTTCTGTATGCTCCTTGTTTGCCTGACTTCAGTCTGGCTGGACCAAGAGGGTAGGGAGGGAACTCTTGAACAGCTCTAGAGAAATCTGCGTCTTGGAGGAATAAGAAATACAGGCTGCTTTACATAATGATGTAGATGGTTTTTGTGGGCCACTAGTTATTTTGATTTTAGGCATCACACTTGTCTGCACTGGTAGTCCTAGTACTCGTGGGTGTGTCAGAAGACATGCAACTTGGAGAGAAGATTTCTAAGATGGGAGCAAAGATTCTTCACTGGGCTGTGTAAGAGATGGCGTCTACAAACAGAGCTGAGCAGAGGCTCTGAAGCAGAAGACTTCAGTAAGGACAGTAAACAAATGTAGGGGAACAAGAAACAAATTAAGAAACCAAAGCCTGGAAGAAAAATATCCCAAAATAGTTTCCAGGTTAGAGAAGTAGCAATCAGAAAGGAAACATTTCAGATGGCCTGGGAAAGTGAGTATTAATACCTTCAATCTGCAGTTTATCAAATTACTCGAAAGGCTTGGAGGAAGTTCTCTTTGCTTTGACTGATGCTGAAAGGGGTTATCATATCGACTGTCATTGTGAGATCATTAAACTATATGCATGTTTACATGGACTTCCTCCATATGCTCATAGTGACCACGATACAAATTTTTAAGTTTGAAAATACGGTTAGTTTTTGTCTGTCACTGCCCTCTACTGGAGAGAAGGTCAGAACCGCTCAATTAGGTCTTAGCACGAAGACCTAGAGCCACTTCAGCTGTTGGAGGGCCTCATTTGTTGATGAATAACCTTTCCATGACTGAGGCTTGTAAGTGTGAAGGTCTGGTTTGCCAGTGTCCATAAGAAGATTACTTTTTTCCCTGTGAGTTCAAATAACTTATCATAAAATTTACTGTCTGTAGTTTGTTGACACAGGCAAAATGATGACTAAGCAGTGGCTGAGATTTTAAGATACATGTCTTCCATTAACTTCTGGGGAACAGGCATGTAAATTCATCACAGAGATCCTGAAAACCTTGAGTAGTGCCACTTCAATAGTATTTGCCTGTAACTTTGTAGATAACCTTGTTGCCTTTCATATCTAAATCCTTTGGTTCACTCACTGTTGCATTACAAAAAAATTCCTCCACATCCCTTTTCCTACTCTGACCTTATATACCTCTATACTTACCTTTCACTGTCTATACCAATACTGCCAGAGTACCGTATTTTAGTTATATTTTATTCTCAATTTCTTTGCAGGCTGGGCATTAGCAGAGCAACTGGAACACGAGAAGCACAGCAATGATATTCTCCCAGCTCCCCCATGTCTCATTTCCTCCACCTACTGTCACAACAACTCATACATGTCGAGCAGTTTCTGTTGGAAGGCACTAAGTTTTCCAGCTGGTCGGGGACACGCATCGCCAAGGTGCCATGAGAGATGGGAAGGATGAGGCCTGCTTAGAGTGTACAGTGAAGAATCACTATCAAACTCATAGTATGTCTTCTACACAGTAGAAGCTAGCTATTTCTCTGTTTCTTTTCTACTTTGCCACACCTAGGTGAGATTTACAAAGATGAAGATCACACGTGTGGTCTTCTCATTCCCTTCTGACATCAGCTATAGCTGCAAGGCAAGACAGCATTCTGAGGTTGGCTTGTAAGAGCATCTTCAACATGGGCAAAAGAATAGATTTGGTGGCTTCTACCCCAGATCTGGCAGAACCATTTAACCTAAAACTCTGCTTTTTCCTCCCACTCTGAGTACCCTGAAGCAGACAACTGCCTAGAAATTTTTAAATAAAATGTTTTCACTTTCTTAATACTATAAATGTTTTTTACTGAAAAGGTTTAGTATCCACCCCACCCATTGCAGGTCTGTTTGCCATATTTTTTGGGTTGCACTGCAGGCGGTAATGTCCTAGGTGGATGAATAGTGTGGGTTGATTCATTTCATGCTACCTAATTATCTGCTATAAAAAAACACTGCAGCAAGTTCCTTTCCCTGGCCTAATGGATAACACAGAGGAATTAATAGGGCATGGAGTAGAGTGGTTGTTCCCAGCGAGTGACTCCTAAATGACAGGTGTCGTCCAAGGAAAAGGTAAGCAGGTGCCAGCTCACCTTGTAGAACTGTATTGATTATTGTCTGGTCAGTTAAAGATGGATGCTAAGAAGGTCTAGTGAGCCAACAGTTACTCATCCAGAAAAATTGGAAAACAGTAGCAAGTAATCCAAATACAGTGTCAGTTTAGCATGATTACTTAATTCAGAGAAAAAAAGGTTCAAGATCAGCACAGGTTTGCCATTGATACATATTCTTTTATGAATTAGAATTAAAACAAGTATTTTGTTAAAGGTATTATTCTTCTGACCGTTAGGCTGTCAAACACATAATTCCACAAAACCTGTGGCTTTCAACCTCTATCAGGAAATAAGTCAAAGTTGTCTTGAGAGGCTGCTCAGCATGGTCTCTGTTGTGGAAGATTTAAAACAGAAGATTTGAGAATGACATCTTCCCTTCCACCCCCCAGATCTTTGTTTGGTATTAGAAACAAGTAAGTTGCTGTGATTTTCAGATATCAGAGTGCATTTCAGTGGTATCAACAGCAATGTTCTGAATAAGCATAAAGAGAGAGGAGGAAAAATTATTTCATACCAACAAACCCATGAAATCCCCTCAGTAGAATGAGAATACTTTTCCATATACCGAGATATATCAAATATGGTGTAGTGCAAATCAGTTTATAAGCAACTGTATCAAGGAGGTACCTTTGATTTCTTAATTAAGGAGGACTATAATAACTTATGGTTTCATGTTTTCTAAGTATGAGTGTATAATTGTAAAGTGGGGTGCAATACAATCATGGGAGTGTTTTTGCTCCTTTTGACAGAAAAGTGAGGAAATAGTGAAAGCTTTTTAAGAACTGTATATCAATGAGAAGACTAGTAATCATGTAGAGAATTGTCTCTCACTTGAGATTTTAAGTGAAGTATTTTTAGATAAAAATGATATTTTATACCTGCATTAATTCCTGAACAGGCAGCACAAATAGCACAAAGCAATCAGAGCTAGCTGAAAACTACCATAACTAGTTTGTAGAGAAACCACTATTCTCTACCATGTGAGCTAGAATTACTCCTTTCTTACAAAAGGTAACAATGGGAGATACTTCTCCACTCAGACCAACTGCACATCGAAAAGCCCACAACAGTCAACTGAGATTCAAGCTGAGACCATGGCTTCATTTTCCTAGTGATGCTATCAACATTGTTGAAGACAAAAGACTGTTGAAAGCAGTTTTTTTAATAAATAATTAATAGTTTAATCATATACAGCATAAGCATGATGGGAAAAAGAAAACTTATTACTTCCATTTTGCAGGTAGAAAGCTGAGTAGCAAGAGAAGCAGAAATAAGAGCTGGACTCCTATATTCTCATTTTAGATTTTAACAGTAAGGTTATCATTTGCATGTAACTTAGGTTGTTTCAGCCACCAAAAGATTCTTAAAACAAGCGCCTTCACACAAAGTATCTGTCCTGGAGAGGAGCCCTAAGAACATTCAACAGAGCTTTCTGATGTGACAGCTCAACTCCCTCCCTCTCCTCAAATGTCTGGATATAAAAGAGTAATGTCTTTGTCCACATTTGCTGTTACGCAATAATATTATCATTTATACAGAAAAGTAGGTAGAAGTTGTCTACCACCTTATTAAATCTATCCCAGAGTGAGAGGAATTGACCAATAAAGCAGAAGGAATGACATCCAAAACTTTAGAGATGGGATTTTTCTTTCTTCTGAGGTTTGGTTTCTTTGGTGGTTCTTTTTGTGTGGTTTTTGTTTGTTTGTCTGTTTGTTTTTAGTGTTTGGTTTTTTTTACATTAGGGGAAAAGGAGGCAACAATTTGGTTTGTTAACCATTTTTCACCATTCTTTCATGTGAATTGCGATAAATCAAGTAGTATACACTACATAACTGTAAAAAGGTCCCAATATCCAAGATTAAACCCACATTTTTATAACATGCTCAATTATTTACCGCTTTGTGCCTGGAAGATATGCTGATATCTCACAGTTAAGGTGTTTCTGAGGAGAGCTTTTAACAGGAACTTCTAACAGAGTTAGACTCCAGAAAGACCGGTAATTAAGACTTACATCAATAAAGGTGTCAGTCAAGTATGGGAAAAGAGTTATTTTAAGACACAATAAAGAGCTGATAACATCAATGAATCATAGAATCATTTAGGTTGGAAAAGGCCTTTAAGATCATTGAGTCCAACTGTTAATTTAGCACTACCAAACTCACCACTAAACCATGTCCCTCAGCACCACATCTACGTGTCTTTTAAATACCTCACAGGATGGTGACTCAACCACTTTCCTGGGCAGCATGTTCCAATGTTTGACAACCCTTTCAGTGAAGAAATTATTCCTGATATCCAATCTAACCCCCTCCTGTCACAACTTGAAGCCATTCCGTACCATGAAGGTCGCATGCATGGATATTCCAGGTTTGTTTCTCCTCCCATGCAAGTCAACAGAATTTTTACAGGGAAGGTAGCCGAAAAGTAGGATTATAAAATATCTCATCAGATTATAGGAAATATTATTTCCTATTTTCCATCAATGTTCTGTAAAGTGCCAAAACTGACATGTCTTATGGTGTAATTATAATTAAGAATCACCTTTCATGGAGGGTCTGTAGTTAAAATAAAGACAAATCAAAAACAACACAGGAAAAAGCTACTGACAATATTTTCAAAAACATATACTTTTGTCTCAAGTAGAAAAACATTTTCAGGCAGTGATAGCATTCTACAGTTGTTCATGAAACAGTTCCCTAGTATGGAAGGCCATGCTAAGTGTTTTGGGTTAATAGCAGCAATTTAAGAAGGGAGGACTTCTCAGATCTCTCAGTCCTTTCTTGTTAAAGCGTGCCTACATAGTTCCTGTTGTTACAGGAGTTATGAAAAATCATGCACACCTTTTTCAGAAGTTCTCTATTAGTGAAAATGGAAAAAAGCGTGTATTGACAAGAAGTGACTCTATTCTGCATTCATTACAGCAGTTTCTGCCAGGTATTCAGGGAGGGGGTGGTTATGTTTAGCCCTCAAAACCAAGGAGGACAGTCTATTCTACATTTTTGGCTTACCATCAGAAATCCAGCCACTGTTGAACGGCATTGCTCTTGTCCACATGAACAGTATTCTGACAGCATCCTTTCCCATTCCTAGCAGCCATCCAATGTTAGTTCAGTCAGTGTACTTCTGCTATTGTGCGCCTACTTCCAAATAGCTGAAGCAGCCTTCTGAACTCACAAAAAACACCCTCCAGACTTTTAATATGTGAGGGGAAGATAAGAAGTTTATAGCTCTTATAAGAAGAAATCTTTATGAGCCTCCATTCAGGTGTTCTATCTACCAGCTATCCGGAAACTTTTGTTTTCTAATAATCAGCAAACTAATCTGTAATTAGTCTTCAGTTGAGCTATCACAGTCTTGGAAATCTGCAAGTGCCTGTAAAGTGCTGCTCGGCTCAGCATATTTTATAAAGTTGTTTGGAGGCCGCAATAAAGTATATCTGACAGCATTCTTGCATAAATCATTCCTGCACAACGGAGCTCCAACACCAAAAGCTTTGATCTGACCTGGTAACATTTCATTCCTAGAAGCTTGTAAATAAGAATAACACCCCAATTTGCTCCTTTTTTAATACCCATTAAATTTTATTTTAATGTTAAAATGGCATTCAGTAAAGGACGGAAAAACTCTTGTGAATAAATCACCATGCATACACAAGACAGTGTCTCTGAAGGCAGAAACCCTTGGCAAAAGCAAGAATAGCACACAGCACAGTGTCCAACACCACGGTGTAAGGAAAAAGGCTTTGTCCAATGACAAACAGATTCCCCGATTTCATTCCTAGAAGCTTGTAAATAAGAATAACACCCCAATTTGCTCCTTTTTTAATACCCATTAAATTTTATTTTAATGTTAAAATGGCATTCAGTAAAGGACGGAAAAACTCTTGTGAATAAATCACCATGCATACACAAGACAGTGTCTCTGAAGGCAGAAACCCTTGGCAAAAGCAAGAATAGCACACAGCACAGTGTCCAACACCACGGTGTAAGGAAAAAGGCTTTGTCCAATGACAGATTCCCCAGCTTCTGAAAAGTGCCACGTACAACTTAGTCAGCAACTTGGTGATTAGTTATAACTTGGGGAAGACCTGCTATATAGCTTCTGTGGGCTGCTTCAGTGACACAGAGAGGCCATAAAGCTGGTATAATTGACTACCACGGAGGGAAGCTGAAGGCAAGAAAAAGTGCCATTTTGAACGTGTTCATAAAGGAAACACATCACATAATATTTGACAACTGAATGTACTGTTGTGATCAAGATGATCCAAAAGCCACCAGAATGACCAGACACTGACAAAGGGGACGGGATATTTTAAGCACAGGTAAAATGTCAAAAAGACATTGCTGCCAGTAGCACTGGAGGATACTGTGTTAATTTCTTCTTAATTCTTCCTCCATTTATTTATTTCAAGTTTTTTAAACTGCTGTATTTGAAAACTCAGGCTGGGGTTGAAAACCACATGTTATTCTTTCTGCATCACTGAAGGATAGAAAGATTCAGGATTAAGACTTAGTTACCAAACTGACCTGTTACTTCATCTGTACTGGGTTTCTATTATTATCTGGAACAGACTGCTGAAGGAAACTGTGAAAGTCCTATTTCTTCATTTTAAATACACTTTCGGAGAAAGCACTTGAAATTATACTGTTATTCTGCCAAAGTAGCTAAATTGGCCTATTCAAACATAAAGATTTTTTGGGGTATTGATTTTCATGCATATTTAAATGGATAAATTTGCAGCCTTAAAATAAAATAAGGAGTAAATTCTAGAGATTGCTAAATGCTATTGTCAATATCTCTGTGACAAGTGGGCATGGTATTATTCCTTCCTGATAATTTGGTTTCTCCCTGCAGTCTGATTATCGTCCAGTATTCTGTAATGGAAAGTAGCAGACTGTAGGAACCAACAACAGGCTGTCTTTAAACTGTTCATCGTAGATAAGATGTTCTAAGTGCTCTTGGTGACTTTGAACCCAAGTCTTGCAACCATATTCTCACTTTCACTGACAGAAGCACATGATGCCTATTTGAAGTAGATGGAGTTTCATTCAGGGATGAAATTCATACAGCTTAAGGTCAAAAGAGCTGATAAGGTGGTCCCCTATTTATTTACCTTTTATTTTTTCTGTATTAGACCTTCTGATACAAGGTCTAATAATTTGATTCACTTTTTAAAAAAATCAACCTAGCCTGAAATGTGCTCAGAAAATGAATGATTATTTTCCTTTTCCATGAAAACAAGCTAATCTAACCAGCATCAAATAAACCAGCTTTGAATAGTTACAACCCAGTATCAGACTGGGCTCATACAGGAGTTAGCCAAAGGCCAATTACAAGCTGATCTAGCTAAAGCCAGTGTATTCTGGACCTAGGACAATCTGGATTTAGGCCAAGACCTAGGATGGAAAGAGCTTTACTGGATGATGAATTATCTCCTGCTGTCAGCAGACAGCAGAAAGACATACATTCTCATCCTCCTGGAATTACACACCATAAGATAAGATAACAAGTGCCACTTAAAGGTAGCATGAATCCTGAGAAACATATTCTCAATTGCTTGTGATGCTGTGCCTGCTTATTTTCTAACATTTCTGAGAACATAATATGGACTATATATTGCAAATTTCATCTCTCTGCATCCCATGTAATCAAAACAGTTCTATGCACATAAAGAGTGCACCCCAATATAGTAGCTGGCTTTTAAGAAAAGAGATTGTTTAATATGCATATTCTTTTAATGCCTAGGTACCATGCTCAGGATAATCAGTTCTCCTGTGCCAAGTGCTTTGCAAATACAGAACAAAAGAGTATCTTTCAAAGAGCTAATAAAGCGAGAAGACTAGAGACAGAAGATGCACAAAGACATATAGGACAGTGCAAGGAAAGAATGAGGCTGAAGCTCGCCAAGGTAACAAAAGCCTAGCTCTGCAACTAGCTGTATACCAAAATGGAAAGACTGCAGGCTTCAGGCCAACTTATTCATTCCGCTAATAGAAGAGTCTTTTCATATCAGACATGTTATTAATAATATTGTTGAGAATTTGTTAACTGGGTTCAGGGCATCCATTGCAGCTTCTAAGTATAGGTGAAAACATCCTGAATTCACTTAGAAAGAGCATTTACAAAACGCATTGTATGGAAAGATGTCAAAAACTTTTGCATCTCAGAATTTTCTCTATACTGAACAAGAGTTTGATCTGGGTAAGCGGTTGGGTAGAAGTTCAACCAGCTGATTGCTCTGAAAATTTTACATCATCCATGTGCCTGAAAAGGTTGCAGCAAGAGTCATGGACAACTATGCTTTATAAAACAGATCTAAACACAAGAACAAGGGCAATTAGTTTTAAAAGTTAAGGACATGCTAGCAGTGCAACAAAAGTTAATCAGAATTAATGCTTGCATATGTTCTTAGAGCGTCACATTAATCAAGCGTAAAGCAAACAGAAAGTGGTATATATGGCCAAATTTATCCTTCTGGGGAAAGGTTTTCTACAAGGGCTCACATATTTGGGGAGGGACTCTCACAAATCTTCAAATGTTTCAGTAACGTGTAATAGATGTGACAATGAAGGTGAAAACTGTACACAGTGGTATGCTCAAGAGCAGGACTACTAGGCAGGAGGGAGTAGGACAGAAAGGATGTGCAAGATTTTAAAACTAACCCTATGGCCCTAAGCTGAGGTGCTTTCTTCATACTTGTAGTAAAATGGTAAAAAGTGTTTTTCTGTGTGATAAACGAATATTTTCTTTATACACTGAAGCACGTACAAATCTCGCTTCTGGTCTGGTAGAAATGTAAGGTCCCATTACAACCTCTAAGGTCCCATTAACTCCCACTCATTTCTTTGAGAGTTTGAAGCTCTGAGCACCCAGTGCTCAGCATGTTCCAGATGTAGGTTCTCAGTGCAGCAACAACCACCAAGGTTACTCATAAGGATAAGGTAGAACAGACACATAAACATTTATAGAATTACGTTTTTGGCCTTGGAGTATACACTATCAATTTAGTATTTGCAGTTTTAAATATTGCCCTCTGAGAAGCAACTTGCACCACTGTTTAAAATGCAGTTCATCAATATGCCATTCCCTAGCTGGCTTCATTGATGCTTTGTTAGCTTTATTTTCTCTTAGACAAGAATGCATATCATTGTATCAGGAGACTGTGTCAAAAGAAAGGAATAAACACCCTTTTAAGAGCTAAACTGTAAACTTCTAATACTGTTTAAACCATTTCTGTGGACATTATTGACTTTCACGTGGTGAACAAATAGGTGAAATAAAATGAAAGTAGAAAGTTAATAAATACATATTTCTTAAGTCATTTTGGACATATGCACATACTTTAGAAAATAAAATAGGACAGTCTTTTCACCACATGTTTACACAATGGCTAATATTCCAGGCTCCTAGCTAGTAACTGGAGCCTCTTGGTGCTTAGCTAACTTAACATTAAATTTAATTCCTCTGCCCAGCTAAGCAACTTACCCATAAACCTTAATATGTACTTTTGAGCCTCCACAGTCTCGCATCTATGGCCAGGATTGGATCCTGCTGCAATGCAGAACATCTCACTCCAGAGGAACTCACCAGGGGACTGGAGCTGCCACCTCCACAGCAGCAAGATGCCAATTTGACCCAACATGAGGCTGTTTGCTCCAGGGAGCTGTCAGAAGGTGCTGAATTAGCCAGAGAGGAAGAACTGCAGTTCTTTTTTACTGGCAATAACTGATTCACTGCCATGTCAAGACTGCAAGGTCTGCTGCTCCATATCCATATGAACACCACCAGGGCCAAGAAAAGTCTTAAACCAGCCTTTCTAGCACTAACCCAATATCGAAAGAGGAGAAAATTACGGTACCTGCTTTGTAATCTTAAAAAATATCTCATACTCCATTCACTTAGACTGTAGATGGCTTTCTAAACTTCCAGTAATAAAGCACTAAATCCTACAGTACTAAAGCAATGTAAAGGCCTAAAATTCTATTCAGACACATGAAATCCCTCACCAAAGTCCATATGTTCCCCTGAAACAGAGCACTTTGATAGTAAATTTATAACTCGTGGCCTATTTAGCTGCTTTATAAAGAAAGAATTTGTGTTCTCAGAAAAGGTAACCTTATAACTCATACCAATTGTTCCAGTGACCTTCTTCAACTTCAGGCTCTGTTCTAATCTTTTTAATTTTTAGTTCTACCAGCTAGCTCTCACCCAAACCTCAGTCTCTGTCAAATCCCGGGTCATTCATTGCACTGCATGTGCTGAAGCAGCAAAGATGGAGAATAGTTATGCATGATTAGAATGCAAATAAAAATGCTTGAATTTGTGTATGTCAAAAACATTCTATTCAGAATAAAAAAAAAAAAAAAAAAAAGTTACAGCTGAAATGAAGACAGAAAAAGTGTGATGCATATGATTCCTCACAGACAGATTTATTCTTTCACTCCCATGAAAGACAGGTTTCCTGATACCAGTGAGTCTCTGTCAAATCCCGGGTCATTCATTGCACTGCATGTGCTGAAGCAGCAAAGATGGAGAATAGTTATGCATGATTAGAATGCAAATAAAAATGCTTGAATTTGTGTATGTCAAAAACATTCTATTCAAATAAAAAAAAAAAAAAAAAGAAGTTACAGCTGAAATGAAGACAGAAAAAGTGTGATGCATATGATTCCTCACAGACAGATTTATTCTTTCACTCCCATGAAAGACAGGTTTCCTGATACCAGTGACCTTGCACAAATTTCTTTTATAACTAACAGGGGCATGGAGAGTAAAAGTGGGAGTCCTATTATAAAATGATTTAAAAATCATAGAATCATAGAACGACTTAGGTTGGAAGGGACCTTAAAAATCATCAAGTTGCAACCGCCCTGCCATGGGCAGGGACACCTCCCACCAGACCAGGTTGCTCAAAGCCCCATCCAGCCTGGCCTTGAACACTTCCAGGGATGGGGCATCCACAGCTTCTCTGGGCAACCTATGCCAGTGCCTCACCACCCTCGGAGTGAAAAATTTCTTCTAGTATCTAATCTAAATCTCCCCTCTTCCAATTTGAAGCCACTACCCCTCATCCTATCACTAGATGCACTAGGGACATCCTATTTGATAATTCTGCAATTCCTTGTTCTGCTGAACAAAGAGTGCTAAATCATTATAATAGTTTTTGTAATGTGTGAAAATAAACAGGCAAGAATTATTCAATAATGCATTTAAGTGATACTCAATAAACACAGAGGAAGAGTGTATGTAAAAAGTGTGTTTGTGTTTACGTAGCAAAGATGTAGCCTTATGATCGGCTTGTATTTTAAGAAATTCACACTGCTAATGTCAAAAAAGCATTTTCCCTGGAACAGTTTTGCCATTCAGCTAATGGTATATACCCTAGTACACTGTGTTTGAAAGCAAATGTAGCAGATCCATGCAAATAGGCGCAAGGGCAATCAGGGATCATTTAGAAGAATCATCAAAGCTCATTTATGTAGTTTATAGGGACCTCTCTATTCAAGATAGGTGGGTGATGCATATTCACCAGGTAGAGAAAACCAATAGGTTATAACCAACAGTTTAAATCATTCAGAGGATAATAGCAATCATTCAGAGGATAATAGCATTCTCTGATTCTGTAAATAGTTACAAAAAGTAGTTTCCTCTTTTTTTTTTTTTTTTTTTAAATCAAGCACAGGAAGTAAGTTTTATGACTGCAGAAATGTTCCAGCTAATGGTGTCTCATAGGGAAGATTCTTCTAACTTTATCATTTAAATACAGAGATGCCATTGCAAAGCATCATTAACATTCTTGCTAAATTTGAAAAAAAAAACAACAACCAAACAACCCACAACTAAACAGCAGAGTAAATTAGAACCTTGCTGCTCTGCAGGGGAAAGCTGAAATGTACAATTGCCTTTGTGCACTGCATTTTCACTACAATCAAATGTGAAGTTACCATTCTCAGTTTTACCATTAGAATATTCAGCAGTGACTAGATGGGGAAAATGAACTGCAGAATGAAAGAAAAATAAAAGTTTAACTGCACACTACTTACAAAAAAGCATATTAAAACCAGAAATAAAGATAGCTGGCAATGAAAAAGCATGGGGAAGCTACATAATTGATCCTTGATAATATAACTGTCCAGCACACCTCATTTTTTCAGTAGGTACATCTATATGCACACATTTTAGAAGTGCTTTTTTCACATGGGAACATTATGAATGATTACAAATCACGTAAGCATGTCTTCCTAAGTATTCATTGCCCAAGAGGGTTGCTAATAGTTAATAAAAAGAATTAAAATTTACATAGTACTAAAAACTAAACTGGAAAATAAATGTGCAATAAACGGGAACTCTCATGCTGAACATTTATTAGCTTGTAAACTTACTAGATCAAAATGTCTTATTAATATATCTCAAGCTGGCAGTAGAACATATTTGAATTTATCATTAATTTTTCATGGATTATTTGGAGCTTTTAACAATAGGAGTAGATTCGAAAGAATGTAGGTGAAAGAGTAATTGTAATCTAATAAATATAGGAATAATGGAAGAACTACTTAGAAAGAATGTCTAACATAAAGGAATACAGGCATGTCATAGTATGTGGTTCCCATAATAGGTTCACAGCTCTAATAAAACCCCAAGAGTTATTCAGATGTTTAATTCAATATATCCCTTGTCTACCACCCCCTGCCACAGCACCAGCGTGTGGAAAGTGCCCAGAACCAGACATACTTTTTGGCAAGAAAGGGAGAAGTGGAATTTTCTGACACACTGAAGTTATTTAAATGCCAACATACACGCACATTCACTCACTTTGCATGCTCATAATAAAGAATGTTATCTGCACCACATAATAAAAAAAAAGGCAGGCAAAATTAAGCTATTTTCATATTATTCTTGGTTTTCAGGGTGTGCAATTCCTTCACCTTATTTCTCTGACATGCACAATCTTATGGTATTCTGCCTACCACCTCTCTGTCTAGAGGGCATCATTTCATGATGTAATTGTAACAGGGATAGTTTCATACTGAGCTACCCTTATTCCTGGAGAAGTGAACACCACCACAGTGTTTTGGGAGAGAGCATGGACAGTGAGAGCTCTGAAAAGCTGGCACAGATAAAAAAATATCTGACCTCTTCTGCATCCATGCAAAAGAAGATATTGGAAGCAGTAAAATGTGGGCATTTATGGAGAGGAAACATGCCAGTAAGGTCATAGGTGGGATAGCTGTGATATGTCAGTTCTGAAGTCCTTAGGTGGCAGTGGCCTAAGGAATTGCCTTTGCCTTCTGCTGTGAACATTTATATATTAAGTCTGCTTCCTATAGGAGTTAAGTGAATCAAAAGACTTGGAAGAAATCCAAGTTAAGCACTTCAGTGCAATGCAAGCTTTAGAGACAGCCTCATAGTGATTGTCACTAATGAATATATATGTGGCTTTCTACTGAGTTTCTAGATCCTGGTATTCAGATATAGGATTAAAGCAGTCTTTGACTAGAAATTGTAAGAGTAATGGGGGAAGAGTATGTTAGATGATATCCTATATAATGAGTATTATTATAACCAACAGCATTTTGCCATTGGTCATTATGGAAAGAAAAGTAAAATTTAGAAATTGTCCTTTTCAACATTGATCTCATAGATATTAACTTTATTTTGTGAGAGCTGTCTATTTCTTTTCCTATTCTATTTGTTTTGCTCGGAGATAATGCATTTCTTTGTTGCTCTGTTATACTAACTACTTCATATGAGATCTGCTATGGTTGAGTCAGTCCGTAATGCTCTCACGCAAGCTCAGGTTATCGGATCCTTTTTGCTTCAGTAGCAGCTGACTTGCCCTACCACAGACTGATAGTAAAATATATAATTTCTCTCTGATTTGCACATTTTTTGGGCCGGAATCTAGTTAGAAATAGATTTTTAAATAAAATTATTTATTTATAAATATTCATAAATGATATTTGAAATTCTTCATTATGCTTCTATACATTAGAACTGTAATATTAATTTTACTGCAGTTCCATAGGAATTTCCAGGAGCTGACCTTTACAATATAAGCCAATTAGGCCACTCAGGACCTTCTGCTGCTCTTCTGAGAGGAGTGAAGTTAGAAAGCATCTTGTTATAACTTTCTGAAAAAGGTGGAAGGCTGAAGAATTAGTGTTTGAAGTCCTCCCATTTAATCTCTGTGGACAAGACATTTCCACATGATTAAGTTACACATGCAGTTTTAAAAATCTAATCTCAGTTCCTCTCTGAAAGTTAGCATTTTCTCTAACAGTTCTTTGCTAGGAAGAAGTCTATCGCAAACATCGAAGATGAAGCCCCAGGACATTTCAGAGCCCAATAACACCTATTGTAGTTTTCCGGCCATTTAAAACACAGAATTGTTTCTGCCGGCACTTATGGTCTCTCGTGAATCAGGGAGACAAATTCTAGATTTTAAACCTTTGTCTTACCACTACATGGTCAACATCTAGGAATTTCCATAAAGATAATTTTGACTATATGGACACAGAACTGAAGCGCTCACTTTTGCTTTCCAGAATTAATCAGAGGAGAAAACTGTTTGACTTAGGACTTTTTATAATATGCATAAAAAGGTGGTTTCTTTTCAACAAGTATTTTTAATTGTTTGCAGTTAGCTGAAACAAAATAAACCAGCACAGAAATGCACACAAGCATGAAACTAATCCCTACAGGATTTCCATTTTAAAGGTCAACTTATTTGCTTTACTTTACCTACCATTTTATAAATGGAGAAGGAATATAATGAATAGAGAAAGAATAATGGAATTAGGAAAGAAGAAATCAAAAGTCCATACATCTAAAATAGTTTTGGGCGCACTGGTTTATATATACACTAAGAATACTTCCATTCTAAAATAGATTTCTTTAAAGAAGGCAGCTTGATTACAAATAAAATTAATCTAAAACAATAAGCTTTAACAAAACAACAGTAAAAGGTAGTCTAACTGATTTTTTTCTCTTTAATGATTTTTAAATAGGGCAGAGAAATTTTATTTCAAACTTATAGACTGATTAGGTAATTTCATTTAATTTTCAGTAATCAATTTTCACTAAAACCAAGAAAAATTTCTATCCAAAAGTTCTACCTAGCTTTCTATCCAAACAGAAAGATGTGAAACACTTCTTGGTAAAATTTTTATCAAAAACACTGATGAATCATTCCCCTGAAGAATCAGAATTTAACTAGTGTGCTATATTTATCATAAAGGAAATTTAATTTTCTTTAAAAGAGACCTTTTTTCAATTCACATTTCACCTTTTTGCTACCTCTCCCTCTATTTTATTATTTTGTTTGGGTGATTCAATTCACTAGCAATGAAGATGACAGTTTTCACTGATTTTCAAGGCAGCTGCGAGAATTTAGTTAATCTCCAAATTCCTGATTCACAAAAGTTCCATCATTTGAGTTCATTAATTAATGCTTGAAGCTGAAGTTAAGTACCTGCCAGAAAAGCTCCTCATGTTGATTTTAGACCTAGTGTTTGTACAGTGTCTATTACAGGCCTTGGTCACAAGTCCCAGTAAATAACACCTGTCCCATTCAAACTGGCACGTTAGTTCAATGTCAGCATTGTGGCACAAAGTTCTATACCATTATGTTTAAGTTCACTTCCAGGCATTTGGTATTATTATTCTTTGTTTTCTAGACAGAATTATCCTTTATCTGATTTGTGGCACTTAGAGACTGATAAAATTACTCCTTAATCTTCTGTTTGATAAGTTAAATTGATCAAGATCATTTAATGTCTACCTGTAAGACATAGTTTCCAACCCTTTAATGACGCCTTGGCTCTTTTCCAAACCCAGTTTAGTTTCTCAAAATCATTCTTGAAATATAGACATCCAAATTACAAAACATTTCAGTAATGTTCACTTCAGTAGCATAACAGTTACATCCTGAAGGACAACATTATCTCAGGTTTCTCATTGGAATGACAATTAACTATCACCATGATGGTAACACCTTATTATGAGTAATTACTCCTGGGATAGAGTCTCCTGTCATAAATGATTGTCTGCACCTTGACTTTAGATGTAAAACTGTGTGTCTTGCATCTGTCCCCTATTGAAGCACATAGTGGTTCACCTGTTATGGTTTGAAAAAACCCATAACAATTTACTGTCATTTAGACAATTAGTCTATCACCTGATGACCCCTCCCCAACAGAAAAAGGGAATCGGGGAACACAAAGAAACACAAGGGTTGAAATGTAAATAGATTTAATAGAATAAGACTAAATAACTAACAATAATACTAAAGAACCAGTATTAATCTTGATACTGATATAAGATATACGAGAATTATACTCAGCCAATTCTCTCAGCAGGAAGCTGTGCACTCCCGATAGGGAACAGCAAATGGCGGACACTGCGAGCGCGACAGCTTCAGGAGAAAGGGAAGGGCTCAGGGGTCCGGCACCGGGGGAAGGAGTTCTCTGAACCACCGCCACCAAGGGAGAGAACAACGCAGCAAACTTTTCTAATTTATATTGAATGTGATGCTCATGGTATGAAATAATCCTGTTGGCCAGCCTGGGTCAAATGCCCAGGCCTCGCACCTCCTCCTCCCTGCACCTGGCAAAGCTCGGAAACACTAAGACCTTGAATCCCACAGAGCCTAGCTGGCTATAAAGTAAATTCAGACGCTAATTCAGACACTAGAGTCTTCTAACAGTGCAGTTTTCCCCAGCACTAGAAGAAAAGTTAGTCCTGTGTTTCTCAAACCAGGACTTTACCATATCTGTAAATCAAATTACCTGTATTGCTTTGTATTGGTGGTCGGTCCTTATCATGATATCCCACTCCTTTACTAATGACTTTTTGTGTTTTCCTTCATGTCAATAACAGAAACATGAAGTGGCATAGTTCAAAAACTGATTTAGAGGGGTAATATCAGAAGTGATTCAGACAGTTCATTTTTTTCCAATTTGTTTTTAAATTCTTCATTGCAAACAAACTGCTTATTGATAAGTACAAATCTCCCCCACCCTTTCTAGTTTTACAGTTACTCAGTTTAATTGTGAAATGGAAAAATTAGGCTTAAATTGGTCCAGTGTATATTGTGGAATTTGCCCTTTGGTTTCAAGTTTTTTTTCCTATTTGATGGTATTGTTCCATACATCACTTAAATACTGACTATATATTTAATTATTAACACCTGTTAAATCTTAGAGAGTTTCTATTTTAAAAGCAATTATAAATACCATGTCAATGCTCAAAAGTAGCAGTGCTACATAATCTCTTTCTATTTTAAAACATCATATTATTGCAAACACACATGTGATTAGATTACTCACTTTTAAAAAATTAATCAAAGCTATTTGTGTATTTAAAGCTAAGTATATACTTAATTACTCACTGGTTTCCCTTTTAAAATGTCGTGTAGTTCTGACTGTTTCTGCTTCTCTAAATGTACCCTAGAATCTTATTCACACACCGCACTGGCTGGTAGCAGTGAGATGCCCAGGTCTGAGAGCCCCCTGCAGAAGCAGTCACGTACCCTTTGGATACTCCTTTCTCAGAACTGCAGATCCTCTTTGTCTCCTGCTGCCTCTGATGCCAAGTGGGTGCTGCTGGCTCTGGTGAAGGCAGCAGTAAGAAGCAGCTGCAGCAACAAGGCAAAGCTGCCTGCCTTAAATCTGTACCTTGATTCAATGCTTATTTTTTATCTTTACTGTGGGGTGGATGTACATTTGGCTTGTATGCCTGAATTGTTTGCCTGTGTCTTTCCATAGAGTACTGTTTCTGAATTCTGGCAACAGGGAAACTAGCAAAAAGTAGAGGAAACTAATTTAAAATAGTGTAATTAATAAGTTTTCCAGATAAAAATTTCTTTGAGATGTTTTCTGATGAGAACCCACATAAATGTGGTTAAAAGCTGTGTTTCTGTGGCAAGTATCTGACCAGTCCATTTCTTAAAGTAGCTTAACAAAACTAGCAGCTGACTTAAATCAGTATTATCTCTGGAATGGGGCAGATGAGTTCTAGTGACAAGCAATAGTTTCCATGGACTTCCTTTGGGCATCACAGAGAATCTCACTGCCAATGGTCCTTCAAATTCAGGGAAGTTTCCCTTGCTGTTTTCAATTTTATATATAATAAATTTCAGACCAGTTTGAATCTGTAATGTTTAAGGTTAAGAATTGTGCAGACAGGATTTTGGTTCTGCCCATTACACTTTAAGCTAGATTCTGAAAACCTCACCTTACTTACAATTTTAGACATTTTAGCTCATTCATGCTTGACTAATTTGCATGATCTAAGCACAAGCTGCTAGGATTTCTCCCAGACTGTTCCACTATTTTTCAAAAGGAACTTGAAATCTAGAATCTCATTTGGGATTTCTTCTGTGTGGAACAAAGTCTTGAGACATCAATGCTAATAATCCCATAAAAATGGATAGGAACTGCACAGATTCTGTAAATGTTATTTGACAATAATATTTTTTTATACCTGACCAAAGAATTACGAATTCCTTCAGATTACATGAGTACAGGCAATAGGGTTTTTTCTTCTTTTTTGTAGGCCAATAGTGTCAGGTGTAACTTAAATATTAAGCCATGCAGCTGACTAAAATTCCATTCAAGTGTTTTATCCAAATTGCTATGGCTGTTATCTTAAAGTGCATCTTCTGAACACTGTAAACAGCAAGTATTGTTTCTGGGGCTACAATTTCTTTTCTGGTTTGAACACTTTTCTAATGGGAAAAACTATCTATAATATGAGCTTTTGCTCAAGAGTGAAATTAAGGACATTATTGAATTTTCTGAAGCAAAATATCTACAAAAAGCCGAGTACTATCTTGGCCTTTTGTTAGAGATTAAAGACGTACCTAGCAATGTGCATTCTTTCTATTTTCCAGCAAAGAAAATGTGCTTAAATTCATCTTCAATTTTCTTCATATTATCTGAGACACTTCTGATAAATGTTGGGGTCAGGAAAAGAATTAGAGTTCATCTGTAAAATAGCTTTGAGGCTTGGAATGGACACCCCTTAATCTCTGCAGTGATCTATTCCTCTTCCTTATTCCTAGTAATACTTGTCATTCACAAGCCAAATCATTCTTTCTTCTTCTTAAATGTGATACTGCAAAGTTCTGGCTAAGATTAGATGCTCTGCAGCAGATTAGTGGAGACTGTCACTGTACAAAGTGAAGTCGTGTTATATTTGTTTTGGAAATTGATCCTAGAAGCAGGACCTGAGAATTGAAACCCTCTGAGTTACAGGTACCTTCAAAGTAAAGTAATGTATTAAAAGACAAAAAAATATAGGCAAAACAAATATGAAAAATGGAAACCTGTGAACATCTTTGTCTTGGGAGGAATACATTCTGAATAGTAGAGTGAAATATTAAAAATTCCCAGTACTAAGTTTACTCAGCTAATTTAAAAAAAGATACATTTTTAACCAGATATTAAATTATTAGTAAAATATAAAAATTCAAAATAATGAGACATATTAAAGATGTGATATTATGGCCAGCTTTGTAATGCTTTTTAAAATATATTTAAAATGTATTTTTTTATATGGAATAAAACAAAAATTTCCTCTCTGTAGAGTCCAAGTCATAGCACCATAAAAGAGCAAGAGTATCCTCCCTGTAGGGTAAATCCTGTAGTCATTACCATGTCTAGTGACTCATGCAGCATATTTTATAAACAGAAAAAAAGCTGGGAAGCTAGGGCAAAGACAGAAATACTACCACTTGAAGCTCTGTTGCTTCCATTAGTTTTCATTCAGACTTCTGGTTTTCCACTGCATCCCAGGCAAAATATTTCACAAAAAAAAACCCCTTCTCTCTCATCCCAATTTAGGAAAGCCTTGGCTAGGCGGTAATTTTGAAAAACTTTTGTAAGTTGGAAACCATGCAAAGCATGGTGTAACCCATCAACTGTCAAAATCCTCAACCCGTGTGGTTCCCCTAGATAACAGCAGCTTGTGACAAAGTGGTGTGTGAAGATGACAGGACGCATCTTCCTGGCACTTTATAACACAAAATTCATATGAAAATCCCGTATTAGTGGAGGTTGAAAACCCCAGAAAAGAATAGAATTTCATGACAGGTCTCACTTACACGAGCAACAGATGAGAGGCAAGACAAAGGAGATGACAGAACTGATGATTTGTGCATTGTTCTTTGTAGGAGGAAAGGAATTCCAGTGATATAAAGGAAAGGTGCAAAATCTAAGGGTATCCAGAGTGGGTTTAGGAGAGAGGTATTTGAAGTAAAAACTGTCAATAATCTCATGGAATTTAGGGCCATGTGTCAATAGGTGGAAACAGGAGTAGGTTTAGAAAAGAATACCTAGATTAAATTATACAATCTATGTTGTTGGGAAGAGTTCAGGAGGCAACAAGAGGAGGAATGAACGTAGAAGTGAAGAAGGCTCATAGCCAACAGGAGGCTGGGCTAAAAGCATGAACAGAGAAACTAAAAGCTTGGAAATGAGTATTTTCTCAGTATTATCATTTCTACTTAAACTATTCTTCTAAGAGGATGCTATGGAATAGTCAGTGAAGCCCTACTCAGTGAAACATAGTGACTTTGACCCAACAAACTATGTCATCTGAGTACTTTATATGCCCTTCTTTTAAAGCTTATAAATGTTTGGAAGAGGCTGACATCTGACTGGATAACCTGGAGAAAACATGAAGTTGGTTTAAGTGTAGATGGGTTTTGGTAACATTTAGCTGAATACAAGCAGATTGGTAGATTAGAAATACAAGCCCAGTTGGTCAATCTGCCTTGTATCCTTGAAAGCCTAAAGATTCACCAATAACAGGTGAGTGGGAAGTGCAGAAGAGAAGTAGTAGTCTTGGCCCATACAAAATATTGACCTGCTGATTAACACAAAAGTGAATTTTAGTTGGAAAGAAAAAGAGAAAAAAATTTGTTAAATACATGTGGATAACTGACACTAGCATCTACAAAGCCTTCAAAAAATAAAAATTGTAAGAACAACATTTCATAGTTGCAAAGTAAAATAAAGAACCTCCTGACTAGCAAAGGCAAGGGCAAGAAGACCTTCAATTAGACAAAGGTGTTAACATGCTTAATTAGTTCATTTCAGCAGATTTCATTCTGAAACATTCTAATTAACACAGTGAAAAGGGAAGCTGAAGATGAGTTTCTTGTAAAATGTTGCTACTTCATGAAAACTATTTCTTTTATAAATATGCGTAAGGAAATGGTTTGATTTCTTTAGGGTTTTTTGTTAAAAAAACAATTTTCCTAAGCTAATGTTGTTGTTTATTGAATTTTATCTAGTTACATCGGATTGTGGAACTGTATTTATGTCCTGTAAGTGTGAAAATTACCGTGTAAACATGTTAGCTACCTTAGTGAAACCTAGAAACAGCACTACTTTTTTTAATAAAAAGATCCCTAAGGTATCCTACATGTAAGAATGGAACTACCTCTGATAACCATTGATACATCATATTTTCAGTTCACCATGAATGACCACAGTAGAATGTTTGTGCTCAATAACATTAAAAAGTCCAATTCCAAGTCAAAGATTAAAGCAACCTCTAATTTCATGGTGCAAACCTGCACTGAAAACATTAGAAAACTACAATATAGAAAATTCCGATATTTGAAAATCCAAAACAGCTTGATTGACACAGTGAAGCCAACATGCATGTGAAAAATTAGAACATATCTGTTATTAGATTTTGACACAAATCAAGAATTAATGCAAAATGAAAAAACCTAGACAAAGATATGAAACATCATTCTGTAGTTTGCCAGACATAAAAGTGCCTTCACTTAGGCTCCTGTTTATTTTAAGCATATTTTAATAACAATCATTCTAGAAAAAGGTAGTACTAATGCCTTACTTCTGGACATGAAGAAATGCTACTTGATAGAGAATTACTGTTTCTCTGATTTGGCGAAGCATTATCATTAGTTTTTCACCTCTACTTTTCTTCCAAATTAGTTTTGCTTTGGCATTCTTGCTATATTATTGGAGTTAGGAATTCTGCAGAGTAACTTTGTTGCTGTTGCACTCAGATTTCCAACAAGAGTGATTTAATTTTATCTCCAGGTGTCTTTAATCCTCTTTTTTCTGTGTGGTTACTTTGGTCTTAGACAGTGAAATAATATTTTTGATCTTTTGGAGAAGTCAGCCCTGTGACATGTCTCATCTCTCTATCTTTGCATGACCCAAATCCTTCATAATACTCTGTTTTCATCAGGTGTGTTAAACTTTCTATTACAAGAAACTGGGATCTTCAACACACTTGATCATATTAACCTGAGAAACTGAAACTGCTAGAAAACAAGCTCAATGCACATGAACTGTAGTTCAACCATCTTTGTTGGGAATTATGAATTAAATGTGGCTGCTTTACTCAACTCTTGTAGATAAGGACAAATTTAAATCTTTGTTGGCTTCTGTATCTTGAGAGGCTCTTCTACTGAAGATTACATATATTTGTGTGAGCTATTAAATGGCAGGGAAACACTTCATATTCAGCAAAGCTTTTTTCTAGAGGCAGAAGCTTTGTATTGCCACGCTGGAAATGTTGCACTTCTAGTAATTAACAGTAACCCAAAAGATTAATTCAAAACAAGTTAAAAGTGAATTGGAGTATGTTAATAACTCATAAATATTTTTCACTGAAGACAAGGTTTCTTCCAGAAATACTCATGAGTAAAATACATTTCTAAGAGAATCATAGTTGGGAAAGACTTCTGCCCCATTTGCTTAGAGGGAACAATGTATGGAAATACGAAATCTTGCAATTACTCTTCTCAAAAGTCTGCTAAACCCACCAAGTACTGTTGAAGCTTTACCTGTACTTCAGAAGTGTCATTGCTTATTTAAAAAATTAAATAAAAACAGATCAGTGACTGTGTGAGGGTGTAGCTTTATCACCTATGAATAATGGTACAAGTGGTAGCTCTTCCCTTTTAAACATTAAAAAGCAACACCTTTGTGTTGTTCTTCATGGGGACAATTTCCCTGTGTCTAAAACTTTAAAATTAAATTCCACAAAGTTATGACAGAGGGTTGTCCTACCTAAAGTGTAAATTTGACTCACCACAGATGACAAAAATAAATGTAATGAAAGCAATTTCAGTGTCTGCTAAGGTGTTAGGGTATAAGCTTAATTATGACAGGTGCTAACCCACGGAGATAACAAAGGTATCTATTTTTATTGATTTTTCTTTAAAGTAGCAGGCTGTCAGCAAGTGATCATTGTGGAACCTTTGCAGGATATTAATTACAAGTAAGCTACTACTTCAGCCCTAAAACTGCTACAAGTCTCCTGTGCTATTTCTCGTACAGGAGTAGTGGTGGATAGATCCACATCCTTTCCCATCAGTTAAATCTCATCATTCCTGAAAGCAACCACAGACCCAGAAGAACGAAGAAAGCCCTAAGAGGGCTCTTTTGCACATGTAGGAAATCTCCAAATGTGACAGTCAGTCGTGAGATACAGGATGAGGTCTGGAACTGCAGCCTGAGGTAGGAATACTGATTTGCTTCACTCTACAGCTCCAAAGTATCTGGAGAATGACTTACAGAGAAATACATGGGGGTACTTAATTACTTAGAAAGTTTTCATGGAGTCATAGCTGTTCTCACAACAGTCCAAGTTCCTCATGTTCAATGGTTATGTGATGTTTGCTCCTCCTGTTTTCTAAGAAATATTTTACTTCCTATTGCAGTTGTAAAAGCCAGCTGAAATACATTATTACAGTGTATTTGGGTGGCCTTAAAAAAACTCACTCTGAAGCAAAAAATTAAAACCACTATTTAAAGTTTCCTATTTGGGAGCTTAAATTTTCATTTTTGGGTACCTGGATGTAGCCAGCACACATCACAGACCTGGGTTGGGCTTCTGCAAGGGCACAGAGGAAACACCTTTTCCTTGGCATAAAAATGCTAATGGATTTACACTGGTTGACAGAGAGCCAGAAAGAAAGACTCCAGTCATCTTTGTCTGGAAAGACATTCTGTTTCATCCTGGTGGACAATATTTCAGCCTTAATTATCTTTGCCACTTCTGTGGGGTGGACAGAGGCCATCAATCTTTAGGAAACCAATCCTAATCATTTATCCACACCAATTCATCAGCATATGTGACCATTCCCACTTCCACCTCAAATGCAAGGTGTGCTTTTTCTGCCAAGATTTCTTAAACAATATAGGATACATATGAAAAATTAAAAAAAAAAAAAAGATGCCCTGCTACAACACCCTGTTGTCCACACAAGTTCTCTTTTCCCCTGGAAAACAAATGAGTCTTTTGACCATGAGACCCATGTGACATCTTACTGCATAGCTTAATGCGCTACTGGCAGCCGCTAGGATGCTACAGTGATAAGGGTGGCAAAAGAGCCTATATAGAAGAGATTAGCCAAGGATTTGGAAGAAAGGAAGCCAAGAGGCAATCAAACTAGCTGAAGAAAATACAGGGAGCACAGAGAGGATTGTACAAGAAGCACCTGCCTGTCAAAATGCTCTGAGTATATATTTATCTCCCTGTAACTATTTTCCATGAGTCAGACAGCATGGGTAGCTGCAAATTCAAGCACCCTCAGAATCCTTGGATATCAGTTTGGCCCTGTGATCCAATAGCAGTAATTATCTGTCATTGTACAAGAGCACCTGAAAGCTGCTTTTGTATAGCTAGAACACTTTATGCTATAATAGAAAAGCAAAACTGTATCTACTACTTGAAATTGCTGGGTGAAATGTTTTATAACTACTTCTGAGATATAACAGTTTTCCTCCCTCTCCCCCCAACCCTCTTTCTCCCTTTTAATCAGGAATCTTGATTGCAATCTGTACGACATTGTCTTCAATGATACATAAACACTAAATAATAAAAAGAGGACTTTTTTTTGCCAGCTGTTAGTAAAACTAAACAAAGATATAGTAGATATGCATGCTAATGCTTTAGTAACTCAGGTGATGGTAGCTGCCTATCTATCTATCCATCTATCTCCAAATATCACGGTCATGTGTGACTTAATAAAATACTGGCAATGATGAGGGAAGAATCAATACAGTTAAGCTGCTTTCTGTTTATGGTATTCAATTGGCAATAGATTGTTATTTCCTGTAATTCTTTATGCGTCACTATGATAAATTACTTTGTGGCAGAGTTTTATTCTTTAATCAAACAGACTGAATTTAAGTTGTTCTTTGCATTAATTATCTATCAGACTTGTTGCATAGCTCAGATTAGTTATTTATTTACTATATTTTAATTTACTGACTGCATAAATATGTAAATTCTTAGTGCATGAATTTAATCCACTTTCGTAGATACTTAGACAAGCAAGATATATAATCATACATATGTTGCTAATATATAATAATTTGAATATATAACAAATGCATAAAAGCAAGAACAAGCAAATTAGTTTTGAAATATGATACAGTATCTAAATAAACATAATCACTCACTATACATTCATTAAATTAAAATTAAGCATACAACATATTAGTACTATTTACTATTTTTCTTATCATTCCCTTAGAGTTCACTTTGTGAAGAAGATGGTTTGGAAGCCAGTGATACAGGTTCCAGTACTGAAACATTTTGGAAAACCTTTGTAGTTCACTTGCTAAGGCTCAGGCACAACCCAACATCCAGAAGGAACATAAAGTGCAGTGAAATGCTGAAGCCAAGGAGAAGGGCAGCTGGGAGGAAACGGCAGAACTAGAAGCATATCTCAGGTTCAATTTAGCATAATTTTAAATTAGTGGTGGAGCATTCAACTAGACTAATGATTTCAGAAGCGGTAAGTGTAGTCCAGCAACAGGCAGAGGACACCCTGAGGAGCCATACAAAGCAACACCTCCCCTATATGCCTTCCAGGGCTTGGTGTGGCCCATACTTTCACAGACAGATCAGGAAAAGGAAAGGGAAATTATTTTAAGCAGTATTAAGACAAACTTCCTGTGAAATTTCTTCCTTGAAAGTACTGCTTCTGTCTTTGGGAGCTTAAAGCTGGAACAAAATATATTGCTGCTTCAGCCCGACATCCGCCATTTCCCCCATGAACAGAACTCACAACTGACTGAACTTGGAAAACGCTCATGGAGTTAGTAATCTGATTTCTTCATTTTGTATCCATACTAAAGCAATCTGCTTGATTGTCAAGAGACCTTTTTTTCTTCAGTTCAATTGGGAGAGGGGTCAGAGGAGAGGAGAAGAAAAAGAGGTTTTGGGGAAAAACGAAAACTGTGCAAGGCAGAAGTAATAATTCAGGTCAAGTTGAAGTTTAGAGTTTGTTGGAAGACAAGTGTTTGGTTTTGTCTTAAGGTTACTTAACCTTTTTCCTTAACTTCCACACTTTTTCAGTTACTTATTTAAAAAAAAAAAAGGCCATTTCAACATGAGAAGGTGAACTGTTTCTTTTTGAAAATGTCAAAAATATTTCAAGTGTTCAGATATTAGAACATTTTAACATTTCTGAATACTCTCTTTTCCACTTTTTTTTGGCTGAAGGTACTTGCCCACACAATCACTTTAGAACTGCATGTAATTGTGAATTTTCTATTTTCTAAGAAAAAAAGGCAACAACTCAAAGCTAGCTGCTATTGAAAAGCACAAGATTGCCTGGGTAATAATTATTTGTTACATTTGTGTGGCTTTAGGCTTTACGTCTAGAGATTACTGGGGAACTGCTATTTTTAAACCAAATTCCTTGAGATACGTAGAAATCTCTGTAGATCCTTAAGATTTAAACTGTTCACATCATTATTTATTTTTAGAAAAGATCCAAGTTTGTTGTCTTGATGAACAGTGTACAAGAAAATACACACAGCTTCAGTTTGAGAAATCTCTCCAAAATCCTCAAAGATTAGGAATTTTTTAAAAAAACCCTGCTATTTAAAACCCCTCTCCTATTAGGACACCATCAAAACACTTCAGGGGTCATTTTTTGTTATTTTTAACTATAAAAATAGACACAGAAAGACTCCATTTCATAGCATTTCAGTGGTTAGGTTACACACGTGGGATGTGGTCGACAGCCCTGTCTTTTCTCAGTTCCCTCCCTTGGATCTGTTCAACGTTACAAAAAAGCCATCATCAGTCGTGTCTGATCCTGGATTCTCCCACACCCCGACGTGAGGACTTTAATTAATAGGCTAAAGACAATCAGTCTGTCCCTCCCTGTGTGTGAAATATTAATTAAGACTGACAGTTTGGATGATGCACAGGATGAGGGTAAATATATAACTACTGAGAGGACATTGAATACGTAGTTGTATAAGTGGTACTTCGGTGAAGGAAAACTACAGGTTTAGGATGTGAAGTCACCCAGCCTGCTAGAACATGAATTTCCTACCAGCCCAGGGGGAAGAATCCCACCTACTTCAGCCTGAAACCTGCTTGTATCAATTGAATGTGCGATCTAGCTATGCCCACATTAAGCTGAATCACGGTTTGCAGTAATTTTCTCAGTAGGTCTTAAAGCAGGTTAATTTTTAATTAAGCCTTAAATTAATTAGTTGTCTTTTAAAATTAATTATCTCTCACTCCATGCATTTTCTTTTTTTTTTTTCTTTTTCTTTTTTTTTTTTTTTTTTTTTTTTTTTTTTTTTTTTTTTTTTTTTCTTATAAGCAAAGCAAAAGCTGTGCTGGTATCAGGCTCTTTGTGGCTGTCCCAACATGAAATTCCACATCTGGTTATACCACCATGTCTAAACCTTGTCAAATGGAGGAGTATTGCTCTCTCTATGTAAAGAAAAGTCAGTCTGTCAGCTTTCTAGCGATATGGGAAATTTATGTGAAGAGAAAAAATGTTTCTGGAGGAAATGAGTCCAGGTTGCCTCTTTGCTCATTGTGTACTTTGGTGTCCTTACTGCTCTTCTAATAAGGATATCCACTTCTTTGCCTGTCATGTCTGGAGATACCTGCTGAGAAGGCTTGGTTTACTTTTTAATCCTCTTTGTCACTGCTAGTGCCAAGATCAAATGTTTGTACAAACAACTCTTCATTGTGCTAATGAGAGACAGGATTTTGTTAGAACTAATTTTTCCTTCAAACTCTCGGAATGTTGCACAGAAGCTTTGTTACAAACCAAGTCCTTAGGGATAAAAGCTTTTAGCTGTTGCAGCAGCCCTGGGGAATGTAACACTTTTGTGAAGAGTGCTCCCTCCTTGTCCTAGGGATCCATTGCTGATGACCTGGCATGAGTGAAAAGCATGATGCCAGTGAGAACCAAAACACTGGGTTAGACTCTGCCGCTACACTCACTTCTGCCATGACAGGCAGCAGCAAACACTGTGCCAGTATACCTTCGAGATACCCTCACCTTGCCTCTCTCAAATGCATCCATTCTTGTAGCAGCAAAGGAGCAATAGTCAGTGCTCAAAGCGTTGAAGAATAGTGATTAGAAATAGGACAGGCCACAGCAGGGGGAATTTTTTTATTTCACTGCAATCCTATCACAGCTTCTCAAAGGCATCCAAACAATAATGCATCACCTTTTTCAGTCAGGTTTAATTTTACCTCCTAGCTTTCCAGCTAGTAGAGGGGAAAAGCTATTGCTGTGGTCAGTTCAGTTAATACATACATCCAGGATAAACCCGCTCTGAAAAACAGATACAAAACTAACTTCAGGAAACCAGTGAACTAACTACAAGTTCAAAGATAAACGCAAAGATTATGACAAACTTCAATGACATTGTTTAGAAGAAATTTTACTTAAGTAGTTAAAGGCCTGCCACACATACCATGCAAAGACTGACTGACATACCAAACCACCAAGCGCTGTTCATAGATGCAAATCAAGAGAAAGGAAGAAAATGGCCTCCCTATACGTTGTAATGCATTGGCCAGTTTCCAGGATACTGCTTTCAGCTCTGGTGTTCCTCATTCAGAAGGATGCAAAGGGGGTCTAGCAGGTGGGAGCATGCAGAAGTGGTCATCCATACACAGGAAATGTCTTTGGATATCAGGATTAAAAAGATCTTAAGACACTCAGCGCATTTGTCTCACTCAGTGTATTTCTCTGAAGGACCTATTATTTGAAACTGTGAGATACACAAAGTGGTGAACTGGGTGAGTCTTTGGCTTGATTCACTGCTGTAATTCCAGCATCCCTACTGGATGCACAAAGAGCTGGAAGGTAAGTTTGCACTATCATAGGTTTATAAAATTCTTGTAATGCAACAGACCCCTCCACCACTGCAGCAGTAACTGATTCCCTCATTTCCTAATCACTCTGATTTATAATTCAGTAATCTTTAACAGTCAAGTGTGCGTGCATGCACATGCACATGTTGGGGAGAATACAGCAAGGAACACAGCCACGGGCCGTATGCTGTAAGGTATCTCCATTTCCAGGTCAGGCCAAAGGAGAAATGCCTAGTATCTGCTAGTGACGGGACACCTGCATGGACCCTTCTTTGGTTCTGGGATCAACGTTTTCTTCACCTGCCCAGGTCCCAGTCTGCAATCACTATCAAAGTATCACCAGCAGAGCTGCAACATACAAGTGTGGCCACACAGGAGATAAGACAAAGTTTTGTTGAGCCCGAATCATGGCGTTGTACACAAGTAATTATCCGTAACCAAAATGAGATCCCTCAGTTCAGGTACACAGGCAGATGGGGAGCCCTGGCCAGAGGTCAAACTATCAAGGAAAAATGTGAGAGTTGGCTGGACTTTGTACAAAATCAAAGAAGATCAGTACGTAGCAGAACCTAAAGTGGTCTAAAACTAGTAAGACAATAGTGAACAGTGGGATAAACTACCAAAGTGGAAGGGAAGTATCAGAAACTCCCCTTGGGTGAATAACATCAAAGTACAGTGAAAAGGGGTGCCAGGCTAGCAGGGGCTCTCGTCAAGCTAGAATTAATAAGAGCATGGAATTGGCAAACCCAGGGCTAATGAGGGAAAGAGTAAAACAAGTTTGGGCTGATTATCTATCAGAAGGGAAAAGGAATATTGGGCAAAGGAAACCATGCAGTCAGGGCTGTTCTGTCTTCCTCTGAGCAGCCCTGCACCTGATCAACTCGGATCAGGCTGGTGGAAGTCAGGGAACCTGCCATTCTGACTGCACCCCACATCTGACCGGCTTCTGTAGCCCAGGGGACCAGGGTGCTGTCCTTCACGTGGATGCAGGGAGACTCTAAAAGGGATGGTGGAGGTACTGGAATTGCCCTAGCACAGACATGACCTGATAGCATCCTGATGCTATCAAGCATCAGGCTTGGCTTCTCTTTGCTAAAGAAAATCAACAGATTAGTTGCAGTTCGATTGGGAACACTTGCCCATCAGTCTAATTCGCTTTTCTATTAACTCTCACCATAGATTTTGAGCAGTACTTGGATGGCAGTAATTTAATCCTTCCTGATCAGAACTGGGAAATGAAGTGATCACATAGATACAAAGTACTTGGAACAACAGGAGCTGGACCAGATTTATAGGGTCAAACAGAATATGGCACCTCTGCAGTTAGGACATTGCATTCATGCTTCACTGCTGCTGTATTTTATGACTAAATTCTAGGCATCCTTGCAAACTTCTAGACTCCTGTGATATTTTCCAGGAATTTGAACAGAAGTTTAATGATACTACCTTGGCAGAACAGGCCTTTTTGCAGAATATGGTGATTCTAGTGGTAAATTATTCTATATAGTCAAAGCAGTATAATTTTCCAGTCCCAAGTCTAATATAGCTGGATCACTCTGGATATTACAGGGAAAAAAGTACATTCTCTTTGTTAAAGATTATTATATACTGCATGATATTCAGTCTCCAGAAAAGCATAGACTTTTAAATAAAAACAGAAATGCTTTAATGCCCAACCTAATTTACTTTCACAATTTTTACCAAGTATTTATCTACATTAAAATAAGGAGTATCTGTCATGGGTTTTTATGAAAAAATGGTGTAGCGTCTACATGATTTAATAACTCACAGCTGCTTAAAATGTAACATTTAGTGACCTTTATTTGAATTATGTCACTTGCAATGGAATGGTTATCGCCAGAGTACAAACATGTAAATTGAATCATTAAAAAACACCTGTATAAATCTTTGAGGACAAAATTTACTGCTTCATTCCAGAGTTAGTCCCACTTAAGCTGGAGAACAATAGAATAATAGAATTCATCTACAAGAAGTCCTTTTGGTAAAACTGTACAGGGACTACAGAATCCTCTCTATGAGAAGTATCAAGACACAGTATGTTTTAAGACCATGCCAATAGAGCACCTCTGTCAAATCTTTGCAGAAAAGCTTAAAATAAATAAATAATAAAATCCCACCACCTTCTATGGTATGAGTGAATGAATGGCAATGACAAAAACCAGATAAATTTGGATTTAACAAGTTGACTTTTAAGCTTTAGCTCTTGCATCACATTTTTTCTGAAAGCAGTAGCTGTATTGCTTACACAGTGGAAAGGTTCTGACTCCAGCATAATATATGCTTATTTAGGTTGTTAATCCTTAGAGACTGAACCATGCACAGTCACTTTCACTCCGTAATGAAGTACAGCAAAAGAACAAAAGTATTGCTTCAGCATTTATGTCAGTAAATATGATTACTTACATAGGAGGGAAGAGAAAAAAAGTTCCTGAACGATATCACTGGAGACAAGGAGTGTTTGGTTAAGTAGCACAATTGTTTTAGTCCCATCCCTAGATGTTCACAACTAGAGTCAAGATCTTTGGCATGAAGAAGTGATAAGCACAATTGGATTTAATTTGTATTTTCTCATCATTTCATATGTAGATGTTCAAGAAAAAATATTGATATTTCATTAACTACCTTATAGTTGTAAATTTACAAATTTAATATACATCATTTGAAGATTAATGCCAGTTCACCTCCTCTGAACCATATCCCAAGCTGATGGACATGGATGGTGCTGCCTATACACAAAAGGTGATTCAGACACAATAGTACTGTCCCATGGGACGCCTCAGTGTAAGAAAAATGAGAAAGAAAATTCCACTATATTTGCTTCTTGGAATTTTTCTTTTCATTCATTCTAGTAAGGAAGCAGAATCTGGGACCAGTTTGCTATGGTCTGGATCACTGGGTTCCTGTTCTCTGAAAAAAATTGTCTTTCCAAACAAAGGAGAGGAAAGGCAAAAGGCAGGGGACAAGGAATTGGAGAAAAGTTTCTACCCTTAAAGAGCTTGCTGGGATGGAAAGTTTCAGGCAGCTAAAACCAGGAGTGCTTTGGGAAAACCCGAAGCATCTGGGAGGAAAGCACTGTACTGAAAATCCAGCCAAAGACTTAGAGCACTAGACAGATAGTCTTGTCTGCTCACTGTGTTCCCTCAATCCATAATGAAATCGGTGTGTCTTTCTTAACCTTTTACTTCGGGGGAAAAACCAGCAGTGACAGTAACGAGTAAATGAGACACGACATCCAGGCACAATTCCTTTAAACTCATGCTGAAAAGGTTTAAATGCAATGTCAAAATCAAGATGCAAGAATCTAATTGTGGTCCTAGAAATAACCTCAGAGAGTTACCACTAGCACAGCAGTGAAAAGAAATAATAATGTCTCCACTGTAGGTCTATATTGTAGATGTTTTTTTTTGCTTTACTGGGAAAAGACAATTCCACTGCATGATTTTTTTTTTTCTGCTTGAAAATTCCAATGTGAATCAACAGGCACATCCATGTGCAAGGAGTTCAGCTGAATTCTTTCCATTCTTACTCAATGGAAAATGAGTAAAAACTACTTTTCATGTTTAGTAGCAGGTTAGCACACCATTTCCAGGCATGTACTCTTGCAGGTAACAAGGCAGAAGGTAAAAAAGACCTATTGTATCTATATTGTATATAGCTCATACTGCTGGTACACAGTATTTCACAACACTAAACCGAAAGACATTTCTTCTAAGCCGTGTAAATTTGCAGAGATTAATCTCCATCTTTTATTTTTTTCTTACTATCCAATCAGCATACTAACTGATTTCACTCATCTTTATAAATAGCATTTGTCTTCCTATTGCCATTCAAGTATAATTTACACTAGGCAAAGAGATTACAGACCTTGATTTTATATGAAACGGCTTTGAGTCATAGTGAGCAAAATGACTCACTTCCATCACCGCTGTTCAGTAAAATGATTCTGGGATATCAAAATTATCTGTTCTGTCTAGTCCACCCCATTCTATTTATTTTCCTTAAATTCGACTTCTGATGAGCAATGATTTAAGGTAACATTTCAAATTTGCCCCCATTGTTTTTCAGATAAATCTTTTGCTATTACATCTCCCAGTCTTCTAGACCAGAAGACCTGCCATTTTTGTAGCTATTGTCAAAGGCAGTATTTTGCTACAGATAGCTTTTGTATTCTGATTTAGAGTCCAGGCAGCAAGATCAATATAAGATCCCACTGGGAAAGAAAGAGCTGCATGCTCCTCAGAAAAGCTCACTCTAACAGACAGGGAGAAAGATTGTCTGGTTGATTTAAAGGAATGTAAAGTCTAGGAAATTATCTATCTGGTGCACAAGACCCAGAGTCAACTTTATGCTGAGTTCTGGACTCCTCAGTAGAAGACAGACATGGATGTATTGGAGTGAGTCCAGAGGCTGAGAGAGACGGATCTGTTCAGCCTGGAGAAGAGAAGGGTCGGAAGGGATCTTATCAATGTGTATAAATACCTGGTGGAGGGGCTAAAGAAGATAGACCCAGACTCTTCTCAGAGGTGCCCACTGATAGGACAAGAATCAATGGGCACAAACTAAAATAGAAGAAGTTCTGTTTAAACGTAAACATCACTCTTTTTATTGTAAGGATGGTTGAACACAAGACCAGGTCACCTAAGCGAGGCTGTGGAGTCTGTGTTTCTGGCCAAGTAAACACAATCCCAAGCAACCTGGTCTAGATGTTCCTGCTTTGAGCAGGGGTGTTGGATTAGATGGCCTTTGAGCCTACCCCGTGATTCTAGCAGGAGCTAAGTTACTTGCACCTGGTAACAAACCACCCTTAAGGTGTACACTGTACAGCATGTTAGAGGAATACTAAATAGATCGCTGTTCCCTGAGTCAAAAGCACTTCTGCTTGAATAAGAAAATAGAATCATAGCCCTGTATCCTTGTTTGACAACTGTGTTTATGCTAAAATAACCGCATGGCTAAATAGCCAAGGTAAGGGTCTTTAATCATCAACCTGCAAAAGGAGGAATAATTGGATTCTTTCTGCACTATACTAGCAAGCAATGAAAAGATGAAGAAAAAAGAAGAGTATAGGCAATGTATGCAAGATAGTGTGCATACTTCAAGATAAATAAAGCCTATTAGCAATAAAACGTATAGAATTTTGGATGAAACAGATCAGCTAAATGCAATAATTTTATTAGCAACTTTAATAGAGTGTTCATCAAAAACAGTAATTAACGTTCCAAATGGAAGAAAAAGAGATTGTGCTGATTTCTGATGCATCAAACTACAAATAGCTTGAGGTGTCCCTGCCCATGTCAGGGGGGTTGGAACAAGATGATCAGTCCCTCCCAACCCAAACCATTATATGATTCCATGCTTCTGTGAAATATTTTTTTCTCTTTTAGGAAGCAAACTAATATGAGGAGTATCATATGTATGGAAGAAAAGAAGAATCTTCCTATGCAGGTACTATGCTGAAAACTGACTAGAAAGCAGTCTTTCTACAACTTCTATAAGGCTACTAGTTTTTCCTCATCCCATTATGAAAAATATCTCTGCCTCCAAGTCTTGCATTTTAGCAACAATAGCAAAAGAAAAAAAAAAAGTTGCAGCTCATTCAAGTTCTTCTTCTGTAAGGGCACTGAACTTACATTCTTTGAAATCCTGACCAGAAGAACAGCATCCAATTGAGCTGAATCTGGGGCAACAGGAGATATTTGCATATATCAAAAAACCGTACCACTAGGCCAGATCTTGGACAATAGACCCATTTTCTCTCATGCATTAGACCTACAATTGACAGAGTAGAACAACCTTCTTTTCCCCTTCCTCACCCAAGACCAGAGGCCCAGAAATGTCAGGTGCTCATTCTCCAGTTGGCTAATGCTGTTGGCAAGGCAAAGGAGCCCTGGCCAAGCAGAAGCAGTCGCTTTCAACTCTGCAAGGAGCTTTCACTGCAATTTAGATAAAGCTACCCTCTGGCCCATTTCCTAGAGGTGCAGGAAATGAAGAGCTGAGCATGCAAGAGCAAAGGAAAATACAGAAACTGCAAGCAAGGGATTTGCTTTTCAAAGCTGACTTCCTGGTCAGTCACAAAGATTTTATGCCCTCTTACTGCTTCAAACTGTGTTTCCATACCTGGTATCTTCAAAATGGATGATTTCCTTCCAAATAGGAAGCTATTAATCAATAATCAATGGTATTTCTTATGCGTTCCCAGAATCTATTCTAAAATTACTTCCAATGTCCATGCTATTACCCTATCATAAATGCAAATTTATCTGTCAGTTCCTCCTTTCTAATGACTAAGTTGCATTACATATAGGAGGCAGAACATGACTAAATAGTAATCCTAGAACATCTGATTTATTACAAATTCATACCCTTCATTAACATAGAATATTTTGTACCTGCAGTCTTCTCCTAGGCAACCTACCTGCTTTTCTGATGCAGAAGGTGGGAGAATGGTGGCCTGTTTCATGTTAAAATGTACTAGTTTTTCATCCTGCTGTGGCATGAATGTTGTTTATAAGCAAGCATATAATGAATGATCCAGTTTGTCAAGGTGTAGCTGGGGCAGCATGCTCTCTTTCTTACATTTTACAACAAAATATCCAAAAAAGTCATACTGATGATGCAGAGAATGTGGAGTTTGGTTTACATCAAAGGAATTTATGAAAGTTAATGCACATCAAAAATAAAAAGGCATCTGAGTCACTGCACAAAAGCTATTTTTGAACTTATATAATCAAATATACTTACGTATAATATAGAGAGACTGTGCCAGCTATGGCATGCATATCCCTCTACAGTAATTAATCTTTGCAAGCACTTTCAGTCATTTTAGATCTACATTTACTTCTGCCTCACACAGTTGTGGTGCTATCTCAGTTTTCACCATCTGTCACAGACATCAGAAAAAATGACTTAAATTAAAGATCATAAAAACAATTTTTAAAGCATTTTGTTTTTCATACTTTAAAGTTTCTGTAGGCCTGCACACATGATTAAGACAAGAAGCACCAGGCTATTGAATGAGAATGGAAGAAGCTTCTGCTTTGATGAGACCTTTGCTTAATATACCTACTTAGGTCTTACATCTTTCACATCATGGTTCACATCTTACATTTCAGGATCCTCACTGTTCGTAAAGAAAAGATCCAATGGAAATAGCAGGGGAGGAAGAAATCTTTTGGCAGATCAGCAGTTGCCAGGGTGTCTTTTCATGCTTCAGCAGTAGTTAGGACTCTTACCCAACAGCTATGCCATTAATGAGAAGTCTAATGACTTCCATTCCTTTTCTTAAAGTATTCAGCATGTCACCAGTATTTATGAGGAAGCCTGCTGTAGCTACAGGGACATTATGTGCTTCACTATATTTCAAGCTGAGAGATGCTGAAAATGGAGCGTTAGTTTATCTACTTTTTTTTAGTCTTTTTTAAACAGTCTCCCTTTCCTCCCCTCCCTTGTAAATAAATGTGCCACATTTCTTGCAGCCTGAAGCTAGAGTAATGTCTTCAGGCTTGTCGCCAGATCTATTTTCCTCCAAATATCTACCAAATCACCAGAAGCTCTTATTAACTGAGTGAACTGAACCTTCAGATAACAACTGTTCCAGTCCCTCCTGGGGATATTCTATCTGTGTATAGTAAATAATTCAAAGTTTGGAGTTCTGTACACTTATTCATTTAGCTTGCTTTAATTCTCAAAGCAATCAATGGACTTAGCATTTTGGAAGCAAAATGGTGGTTTCTAGCACTGAACAATTCTACCAATTTAGGAAAAAAAATCCATCTAGATAGATCTGTTTTCAGATTTATTCTTATGGCATACTTCCTTTTCAAATTTTCTGAAAGGAATATTTGTTTTCCCTACCATGCTGAGACCATGGAAAGTGTTTAAGGTCCCAGTTTTGCAAACACATACTGCCTTAGTCACTGAAAATGTTCCTACTATCAGCAGTGATATTGCTCATGTGGGGAAACAAGCATAACCTTAAACATTTGTAAGAATTCTACCTTGATTCTTTACTATCTGTTTCCAGTTTATCCTCTGGCACCTAGGTTACCTACCAAGTATTTTATTTACTACAAGTGCAGCTGTCAGAATATTAATTTAAACTGTCTCTTGTTATTTGCCAAGTTACCCATCTACCTAAAGGATTAAATATATGAAAAAGAGAACCCTGGAAGTGCAGTGACGGTCAATAAGATCAAAACTCTTTGAAGTGTAGAAATACCATTGGAATACTAATTCAGCTCTTAAAAGGCTTAAATTGTTGCCTGGATAATTTTACTTTGATATCATTTCTCAAGGAAGCAGAAAGGAGATTCCCTCTTCTTCTCCACTTTTCCAAATACCTTTAAAAGCATTACAGATACACTTCCCATCCAATTCATCAGCAGTTGCTTTAAAAATTAGATAAGTTAGGCTTCTGCCTTTTATAAGTAATTATGATTTTATATTGACTGATGATCACAAGGAGATTAAATATTCACATCACTTCTCTTCACCTTTCTCTCCACTGTAGATCCCCATTTTTTCAATCTACTGTGAATGCACAGAGTGACATTTTGAGAAGGAATCCAGAAAGACATGTTCATACTTGATGGCCAAGAATTTTGGCAATCAGATGTGCAAAAGAATTTTGTAGGAGGCTGAACCTTTGAAGTTTAAAGCATTGTTCAATTTTATGTACAGCTTTAACAGTCTCTCTGAAGAAACCCAGATTTTTTTTTTTTATTTTTAATTTTTATGCAATATTTAAGTTTTGCTGCCAGTAAAAGTACCTGAAAAACTGCTGAAAGTCAGCTATCATCCCACTTTTTCCAGTGTATCTTTATGGCATTTCATTGTGATTAAGTATCATGGGGTGGAACATGAGTCACAGAACAGCACCAAATGATGCGTTAACATCCTCAGTTCTGTTTTTTTCTCTTGCTGTGTTTGGAGTTCACCTGTTACTCTGTATCCACCAATACACGTGTGACATACACATGTGACATAACATGTGTTATGTTACATGCAGTAATATAACACAAGCATGATGTTCTTTGGATGATACCAAAAACTGGAGTCGGATTTTATATCTTTATTGCCTCAATGATCTCCAACTTTTTCGGACACTTTAAAACTATCTTCTCATAAATGACTCATAAAATTCCCCATGCAATTGGGGTGTTTATTCCTCCTAACCAGGCTAGCAAGAGTCAGCTACTGCTTAGCAGTTTTCCAGAGCAATATTTGTCATAGCTCCTACTTGGTGTGCTGAGGCAATAACAGGACACAAAAGCAGATTAATGATACAATCTGAGATTTGATAGAAATAACACAAGGTTAGAAGAACCGATTACAATAAAAAGAAATATTATCACAGCCAAAGACAAGTGTTAACCTAAACTTTTCTGAAAGCTAACGCACTAGTGGCAATAATTCAACCCACTAATGTCCACTGGCTGAACACGCTACCATCAATCAGGAAACTCTCCCAGGACTTACAGAGAAAACCAAATGGAAGGAGCTTTTGTGCAGAGCTGCTGTGCTAAGTGAGGAACAACTTCAAATGCCTGTGAGGGGAGGAGTGATATGTAACAAGAGGAGGCAGATTTATAAAGGACTTCGGGCTAATCAGAGTCCCTGCTGGACTCAGGCCCCCTGAGACATTACATCTTGGGAAAATAATGGATGCCATTAAAAATGGCTATTTATTGCACTGTGGTATTTTTTTACTTACAGGATTTGCAGTATTCCCTTGAGAAATCTCTTAAATACCATGGAAAATACATCACTAGTCAGTGGGAATTATAATGATGCTTAATGTAGGAGGTGCATTGTGAGGTACAATCTAAAGCGTAGGTCAGAGAAATCAGACAAGGGAAAACCATAATTGTATACAGTCAATGAATCTAAATTACTCTCTAATTATAATGTAAGCTGTTATGAATTCACATATTGCATGAAAGAGACTTACTACTCACAAAAAGCTTATTAATCCCCTATGCCCAAAGAAGGGACATTGTGATGCAAAAGGCTATTTTTCTAGTCAAAAGCACTGTGAATCCATGCCTTGTAGCTGGAAGTTGTGAAAACATTTGAGTAATCAGCAAGAAAATTATTATTCTCTTCATTGCCGCTAATACTTCAGACAATCCTCATATTTTAAGCCCTGGGGATCATAAAATGGAATTTTTCTCTAATGTAATTTTTATTTGTCACAAGACTCTCTCTTTTATTGTACGATTATTTTTAATGCATAACCTTAAGGAATATCTGGTCATTACCAATACGCATGTGTATACGTTTATACAACTCTAACCAGCATATCAGAAAGTGGTTTTACAAAACCAGGAAAATGAGGCCCGTAAGGCAGGCACAAGGGAGCAAAGGCAGAGCAGATGGGGAGCAGGCTGCCTTCCCCTACTCTGACCCCCCCAGCTTTCCAAAGGGAGGTTCTGACCTTCTGTTGTTGGTATAAGCAAGTACTGATATTTTAGCAAGTACACATACTTGCTAAATAGTACAAAGACTAAATAAGTACAAACACTGAATAAGTACTTGAAGGGAGGCATGCATGCAAATAAGCAGCTTTCACGCCTAATGGCCACCTTCCCTTCTGTGTGCCTTGTAGGTCCATACGTGTAATCAGGACCACTAGGACAAAACAGACACTCGGTCTCCATTAGGGAGCAGACACCTAGTTCCCTTACAAGTGCCTTTTCACTTGTAGAGAGGGAACGAGTGAGGGAAATGCCCTGCCTCAGAGCGACTTCATCAGGACGCAGCAAATGTCTTTGAAAGCCATCTCTACCTATAATAGTCTTCTAATAGAGAGAGTCCTTGAGAACCGGGCTGAAGTAAAGAAAAGCATCAGAAAAGCATTAGAGATGAGATTACATTTCTGCGGGAACTGAAGCTGACAACTAGATGAGTGAGCAAAGCAGTCCAGGTGACACTGTACCACCTCTTGCTATAACTGCGTGTCAGATCTGACACCATCACAGCACGAGACTCAGGCAGGTGATTTTCTGTTTCCCAGTGGCCAGCCTCAGCATCTTACACATCCAGCTGCCTTACTCCTGGGCTTCATGGTGAAAGACTGCAGATGTTTTGATATATGAATCCTCACTGGTAAACAAAACCTCTTTTTAATCAGTTTCTAGTAACTTCATGATTCCATACAAGCGTTGACCCTGACTGGCTACTTTGCCCCACACTTATGTCAACAGACACAGAGTCATGTCTGCAGCCTTCATGTTGAGCAAAGTGTTTGTGAAGTACATTAGCTGCTAGTGCTCATACAACAGTTTTTTCTGACACTGTGGAAGTCATAAAATGGTCTTTCTATTTAAAAAATTTAAACATTTTTAAACATCAAATAAAATATGGATCCATGAGAGAAGTATTTACATGTTAAAATGTGAGTGGTATCTCCATTTAAATTACTGAAACAGCAATTTTTAAGAAAAATAATACACTGAAAGATACATTTCTATCCTCAGCTTATACTAAAGGTTTAGAAAAGACTTCCTATGAGATGCTTAGTACCTCTTCTGTAGTCTGACAGTACCATCATTACTGTGATTTAGAGAAAAGAAGCAAAGACTAATCTTTGCATAATTAAACTAATCAGGATGAGTTTCACTGGGGGAGAGGATCCTTGATGGAGCATTTTACCTGCTTTGTGAGAAAAGGAAATTCCTAATATTCTCCTCACCCTCCTTCTTCAATATTTTTTGTTCTAATATTATTTCACAGTATCTACATAACAGATGTAATGGGATTTTTTCCTAACTAGCCTATGAAAGTGCTTTTCATCCTCTCCCACCACAACAAACACTTAAAGGAGTTTAAACAATTCTTAAGTAATGGAAAAATCTGTTATCCTGATGTATGTTTGTAAAGTTATTTGCAGAACAAGGTAAATGACTACAGCCACTCTGCTCAGAAATTTGTGATTTTCCAGTGCCCCATGAATAGAAATTCACCTCTTCAAAAAGGGAAATATTTTTACAGGTCACAAAACCCAGCATATCACACATATTCTGAGGACTATATAAAATCATATATGACCTCTGGCTTCCTTTGTTGTATAATGTTGAAAGTACAGTCATCTTATTTTTCTCTCATTTTCTGGGGTGAACAATAACTACATTGAAGTCTCGCAAAGGAAATAATAAGAGAGTAAGAAACTCCACCTCCAGTACACGTCAAACCTCAGCAGGGATTAGGGAAGACATGTGCTGAGGATGACCGGCAAGTTCAGAGAGCTTCTGGCCACACAGCCCCGAGCAGCAGAGCCAGTCTCCCACGGCAGGGCTTGGCATCGCTCCCCTCTGATCTGGAGCGCTGGCTCACAGATTGCGTGCAGTGCTTGAAGGGCAGGACAGAGGAAAAAGCCACAAATCATGAATGCCTCTCCACTATTAGGGGTCATTTACAAGAAAATAAAGTAAGAAAGTGGATTAAAGTCTCTGCTTCAGCTTCGCTATGCTATTCCCCAGTACTGGTTAGAATCGGAGAGCAGGTTGTCAGGGCATAAATGCGTCTCTCTTTGCCTTGGTCAGGATTAAGTCTTATCATCCACCCACAGATTCTTCCTACAGAGAACAATACGTAGATGTCAAATGGAGAGTAATACCTTCAGTGGTAAAAGAAAAACAAACAAAAAAAACCCAACAAAAAGAATGCTAATTTCTCACAGAAATTAGCAAGTCATTTTTTTTCCAAAAAAATGAGCAAACTCAGAAAATCTACCTCTCAGAAGTCCCCCTGTATGACTGAATTTTGGCAGAGATCACCTCTAATAATAAAGCTCCAAATACTGACCAAAGTTACCCTTAAAAGAGGCAATGTCAACTCACAGGACATAACATGTGTTCATGTTTTGTCAAATCGGGCAACTATTTCATCAGTAACCCAGAACTCTCCACTCTCCTGTCAGTGTCTTATAGTAATTACTCCTTCCGATAATTATTCTTTATAGATTCACATAAGGTAATTTATGAGCATTGATGTCATCCTTTCTATAATTTCATAACTTCTAGAAATTTTTGTCTAAGAAATAAATATGATTCAAAAAATGTTTGTATAAATATTTGTGATTATAATGCAACAAATCTCTGGTTTTACCATGCTACCCGCTCTTTAAGCAAATTAAGTATAATATTCACTAATATTTCTATCCTTAGGTAACTGTATGCAGAGAAATTAACTTTAAATAAATTAAAATAATTAGCTCCTTTCTATTACAGCTTATTAATAATTGATGACACTTTAGGTTTATGATTTCATACCTCTTCCAAAACTCAGAAGACCAGGTTTAATATATATTAACATTTTAAATATGCTTAAAAATACAGACACTTATTTACTTCTTTTCTTAAGCTTCAGGATATTCTGACTCTAAACCTTAAATATTTCCTCTGAGTATAGTAATATTCATCTTTCGAAAGGGAAGGTTCTTTTGTAAAAGCTTGGCTCATTGGATTGGAGATTTGAAGAAAATAGAAAACTGTTGAGAGCTTTAAGGACATATTCCCAACAGTTTAACACCAAAGCAAGATTGGAGCACTGTCTGCTTAATGATGCAAATACTACTGGAGCAAAGGTAAATATCAAACCCAAGGTGCTACTGAAATGTTATTCTTGTCTTTCACTTACAGTTTTATATTCCACTCTATGATCTCAAGACTGATCATTGCTCTGTATGTATGTATTGGCTAGCGTTTACAGAAAATGAAAATTGTTAGACGTTTCCTATTTTATGGAAATTTCATCCAGCTGTGTTTTATCTTGGACTAGTCATCACAATAAAGACCACAGGAAAAAACAAGAACAGTTATTCATTGCAGACACAGATTTTTTTGAGAACTCCTACTTCTTGATAGCAATTTGCAATCATTAACATGTGTATTTGTCTGAAGCAATAGAGACTGCAGCTTAGACCAAAACACTGTAACCAATTCAATACCTGATTAACTTCAGACTCACAGACGAGTAGAAATTACCCTATAAAGAAATATAACATGTTTAAATTTAAAAGTATTTCACTAATAAAACAATCTTTTGGACACTTCATACATAAAGAAGAGCTAAAAGTATAGCGTGAAAGGAGATTTCAAGGAGGCTGGACCCAAAGGTTTAACAGTGTTCTTTAAGCTAGCTCAGAAGAGCAGAACACACTGGTAGTGGTGGAAGCTTAGACTCTTCCCCTTTGCCCTTTTATCTTTTCAAAATTATTCATGTCTATAATGCAGAAACAGGGAAAAAAAAAACTTTTCCTTTTTGTAAGACAAGTTGATTGCTGTCTCTTTTTGAGAAGTAGTATGTGCAGAAATGAGGTCACTGTCTGAAATCACTCCCCCATCTGCTCTGTTTAGCCTGTGAGTCATATGGAGTAAGAAAAAAGATTATATGAACCGGAGTTAACGTGGAACTGAAAACAATAGAATAGCACAGCTACAAAAGAAATGACTACTCCACAGTTTGCCCTGTTCCCCTCTATTTGCTTACTAGCTTGGATGCATTAATTAGGCAAATCAATTGAAAACAAAGCGGTGAGAAAAATGGAATGCCTAATCATGATTAAAACAGACGAAGAAGCGATCTCAGGAGAACCCTGGCAGTCGTGATGGAAATGACCTATTAAGATTCTTTGGCATTGAGAAGTATTAAGGGTGTTATGAATTTCATCAGGGATGAGATAATACTAGTATGTCTTGTCAGCGCAACAGCCTAGTGTGCCTTCTGGTCTCTAGAAATAAATCCCAAGGAAGTTACAGGTACTATGCACACGGTGAGTAGTGGCACAGAGACGCAAAGTGGTAACATACCAGCATACAGGAGCTATTGACACAATAGTTAACCTTGCACTCAAATATTTTTCTGCTGAAAAGTTTCTTTCTGTGGCTTTTCTCTCATATTAATATTCAATACAGGTTTGACAAAGTTCTCATATAAACTGTAAACAAGAATGATGTCTTCCAAAATAGATAGTATTAAGATTCATTGAAGGCAACACTTATTTTCCTTTCAAATTTCTAGGTTCATCTACAGAAGTAGGTCAAAATATTCTGCAACTAGTTCATGATCTAAAAATGCCTCTTCAGATGTTTTCCAACTATCTGTGAAATTGGGTCTTAAAAATACAGAATAATTTTGGGTAGAATGAAAACTAAATAAAAAAATAGAAGTAGATCAACGCTGACAAAACTGGGGAAAGACACATTCTTGGATACAACTTTTGACCAAAGAGCTGGAGATTTTTTTGTCTTTCCCTGTACAATAAAGTATTTAGTATTGCCAATTTGTTGTACAAGATAGCTTTAACAGGAAAAAACCCAACCTCAGATATGCTTTTCTACACGACTCCGTGGGTGGCTTGCATAGTGTTTACATCTGCTTTAGGAAGAGAGGAGAAACAGCTGTTCATGGGCCGTAAGCAATCAAATGCCAGGAGCTGGAGGCACCTTCACATCTACCTGAGCTGGTCAACCTGCAGCCTTGTGGCTCAAAATCAGGTTGAGCTCAGCACCCATGAGGGGAAGCTGCTGTCCAGTGATTCAGTCTCCCATAGGAAAGGATGGGTTGAAACCCAGCACTTCCCGGTTTGAGGGAGGGCCTGATCACTGTCTCACTGTCACCAGCCTTTGCTGACAGCACACAACTTGCGCATTTTGATGTAAAAGTGAAGTTTCAATGTGTGCTTTTCTGACCGCTCATAGAACATCTTCATCTTGGCAGCTGAAACAGAAAGCAACTGTTTCCATAGACTTAGTCATCTCCCTTTTGCTTTCAGTCTTAAATCTATTGAAATATTTCTTGGTGCACTTCTTCAGGGCTGCTACTGAAAGCAAGGAAAGCCATTAATAGCACAGATATTTTCACAAAAACATAAAAGAACACGAGACTTCAGAGTTCATCAAGGAGCAGCCTCAAGCAGGAGGGTTGTTTATTTAGTGCTCTGAAAGGGAGGGAGAGGGAGAAACTAATGCAAGGATCAAGCAAAATGAGTTGTGGAGCATTCATTAAAAAATAAAAGTGTTGATGAAAATCGCGATGACTTTTTAATTGTAAAATATTCAATATATTGAATATAACAAATGGGGTTTTGTTACTTGGTTAGTATCTTATGGGCAGGACAGAGAAGGAATAGAGAATTTTTCATACATTTAATAAATGCCTATTATTATAGCATTTATTAAATGTTTTTTTAAAAAAAGAGTTGCCAAGGCATATTCTTGGTAAAGAAACCGATAAGCTCACTATAAGTCAGAGTTAAAATAAAGCCATTATTGTTGCTTAAAAAAAAATAAATTAAAAATTCAATGCAGATACATCTTTAACAGGAAGTTTTTTTTAAAATTCAAACCGTTGTTCAAAGCTAGCTCTCACCTAGGGCTATATACTCCAGCCCCTTGGCTCTCCTGACAAAAAAGTGAGCATGCAACAGGCGATACATAAACTAATAGCTGAACTTGTATGTCCTAAGTCACATAAGGGTGTGAATTCAGCTTGTATTTCTAGGATCTGAGTTTGCATTTAGAGCTAATATAAATCTTGTTCTTACAAAAATAACATTCCTCCCACGTACTAAAAGAAAATTAAAAGTATTTTCATTACTTCCTTAAGCCCTAGGCCTGCAAATTCTCCTGCGTTTTCTCAACTTTGCTATCTGGCAGTGGGACCAGAAATATGATGTGATATTTCATTATTACCAGTTGAATAGCTAAAATGTAGAAAACTTGTAAGCAGAAAGAGTGAATGCATTTGCAGTGAGATTCTTTTGGCGACTACATCAATCTGCTGAATATTAAAATGTGCAACATCTTTCATTTTCTTTCATTTGACTGCAGTGGTAATGCATCTGCAGGTAAAACAAGGTCAGGTGGATACAGCTCAACTCACTTCGTTCTCAGTTCACCCCAGGCCCATTCTCGTAAGGCATACTAAAATAAACTAAATTATTAAGGCTAATTCACAGCTACAATTCTCCTAATACTTCAAGAGCAGAACAGTAGCCGCTGACACAGCCCGCTGGGTGACAGCCCTGAAGGATTTACATCTATGGTTACAAAATGTCAGAGAAAACAGGTATCTAAACAGAAACTTCTCCCAGCCAAGACAGCCTTTACCTGTTTCTAATTAGGACTCCATCTCTATGTTTGCAATCCCAAACGCTAGTAACGCTCACCCTCCTCGAAATTCTGCTGGCTCATCCCCACCCCCATAAATGCTACAATCCTTATTGCATTAGTGACCCCTCATTTGAGAACTGCTGCCTGGGTCTTTCCCTCCCCGATGCTATATTTGTATCCAGTCAATGAATCCGAAATCCCCTGCTAATTACCATCTAAGCTGTTATAAAGAATCTACACGTGTTAGTGCACAAAAGAGGATTACTGTACTTTAAACTTAGCAAGGCTTGGTGATCCCATGTGCCGTAGGACTGGACATCACATCGGATGCAGGTTTGCAGACAGCACTTGGGGCAGCGTTTCCTTCACTGCGGGGTTTAGTTGCTACCACTTCTCTTTTTGCAGCTTCTGCTGCAATACCCAAGAAGTCTCTGTTCATGATAGCTGCGCAAAATGCTGAGGAGCACATGCTAAAAAAATATTACAAACATGTGCTGAGTAACATCTTTCTTTAGTTAGGTGCGTTTACAACTCTTAATGCTGTAGCATCCTTTCAAGACAATGGTGGCAGATTTCCAGGTGTTTATGGCCTTTAAAAATGCCTCTGAAATCTATTTTGGAGTTAATGATTTCTGTTTACAACAACCACTGGAAAAAAGTAAGTAAAGCTCCTACCATAAGAAGTCAGACAGTGATCTTAAGCTTATGCTTATCTCCCAATATAAATATTTTAGATATCCATAATTCCCATTTAATGAACAAGTTTGTAGTTGAAGACAGCATGAGAGTAAGTAGCAAGCGCTCCATTGGATTAAAATGTGTTGTCAAGTTTAATCACATAATTCTAAAATAAGCAAAAAAAAAAAAAGCTTTGATTTCATTTACAGATGGGGGTGGAGAGGAAGTAAAGCTCACTTTTGTTAATAACCTGCACACTACCTACAGTTACACAGTTCCATTAAGTGGCACTGCAAATCATTTCCTCTCTACATTTGTAGGCTGACCAAAAAGAGCTGAGTCCACAAGGATACTGAAGACCTGCATAATGTCTTCCAAGGCTCATGCCTTTTCCAGAGAAAAGAGGGGATTATCCAGTAGAGGAGAGATTAACTCAAGAGTATCCAGGAAGGAGACTTTTGAGATACACGCTGTCTCCAGCGCTTGCAGGAGAAAGAAACATCCATTGCACAGCTAGGAAGCATTGGGAGACAGGCATACAACTTGCACTGAAACCCCAGCCTTCAGAAAGAGATGGACTTAAAATGTTGTTTTGGCAGTACAGAGCACCAAAAGTTGTTCCTCACCTGTGTACACCTACATTTCAGCTCTAAAACTTTATTAACATTAATTAATATTCTCTTTAATAAAAATTTCCTTTACATGAATTGAATTAAAAAAAAAAGGAAAACAAGCTAAAGAAACTAAGCAACCCACAAAAAAGTCTACTTCTAAGGATTTTTCCAGGGGTTCAGTTTAAAAGGACACGAAGTGGAAGAGTTATGAGAAAAAAGTGAAGAAAAACTTCTGAGTTACAAACTTTAGAAGACTGACTCCCCAGAACCCCTGGATTTCACAAGCTTTTGATGACAAAATAGGTTGAAAAATGACTAAGACACTTACCAACAACAAAAGATAGAAAAATTTTAAATTGAGTTCTCAAGAAAAATGAATTGTCAAGAAATTATTTTCATTATCACTAGCACATATTATCACGTCCACCACAAGACAATATCCATTACTCATAGGTCAGTTTAATCAGCATCAGTAGCTTTAGGAATATTTTACTGAAAATAGACCCTTAGGAGTTTCTTTTCAACTCTGAAAAAAAAATAAAATCTGCTAGACAAGTAATTTTTGATGTTCATTTCGTCTGTGGCACATATATCCTTTAACAGGGCAATATAATAACATGCTACCAATGAAGGACTTGTTTATGCAGTTAAATATCATAGAATCATAGAATTGTCTAAGTTGGAAGGGACCTTAAAGATCATCTAGTCCAACCACCAACCTAACTCTGACAAAAAAATAAATAAGAAATAAAAATCACTAAACCATATTCCTGAGGACCAAGTCAACCCGTCTTTTGAACACCTCCAGGGATGGTGCCTCAACCGCTTCCCTGGGCAGCCTATTCCAATGCTTGATAACCCTTTCAGGTTTATATACTTTATATATTCCATATAAAGTATGACTATGAAAGATAATACTTTACAGTGCACCTGCATTTTTTTAAAAAATGTGTAGAAGGACAAAGCTAAGTATTTTACAGATATCTACTGATTTAGAACTCTTCTACAGATGTCATTGTAACTCTCTACAAAGGTCCAAATTTTACACAATGTTTCTTGATTGAAACCAAATAGACTCTTTGTCCCGGTACCTCATGTTATTGAAGTCCATGGTTAAACAATTCCCTTATAATTCATTAACCCAAAGTTAAGATTACTTCCCTTGTGCCCACATCCAGCTGTTCTCAAACTACTGAAAACCAGAAAAAAAACATCTGAAGTATAAAACTTCTAACTCACACAAATGGCCAATTCATGCAGACAGTGGGGCAGTGAACTTCAGAAAGACTGCAGAAATGTGTAGACAGGATTGGAATTACATACCATGGACCTTCCCAAAAGCACCCTCATTGCATTCCAGCAGAGCAGTAACACAGGACCAGGGTTTTTTTTTTTTCCCAGAGGCTATTTAATCTAACATACTTGGTGTATACATAAAAGTTTTGCCATTAGGAGAAAGAGTATAAATTTTCCATGATTTCCATTATTTCCCTGCCCTCTTTATGAAACGTACTTAATATTCCCAGATAACGAGTAACTAATTTATATAAGGTGTCATGGTAGCTGCCTGTAAAGGGCCAAATTGTATGCTTTTGCTTCTTGACTGAATCCAGCTAAGCTCTTTGTCCCAGCATCTCACGACTCTGAGTTTCACAGGTAGGCTCCTTGTTTCCCCAGGAAGCCATTAACTCAAAGTAAAGATTGCATTTTCCTTTATAATGGTTATAGAAATCCAGTTATAGAAATCCACTTCAAATAAGAAAAGGTTATATATTTTTATATAATAGCTTCAACACTCTTATTAACAGGTTTTGTGCATGACAGCATCTTCAATTTTGTTCTAATGGTGTCTAGTTATTATTCATGAATGGTCACAATCAAACCTCTCAGGAAGTGCCTGAGGGGTCCCAAATATACTTTCCCTACATGGTTCTACCTAGCTTTCTCAGTCTCTCACCTTGTCAGTGCCCATCTGAAATTCCTGTGATCTCATGTCAGTTATCATCAATAATTTTACCATGATAACAGCAAGCATATATTTCAATGCTTCACTATCCATATAAATAAATCAAGTCGTGCTAGCATTTCCAACTTGCCTCATGCAAATGCCGAGACTGAGGACTCTGCAGCCGAAAGAGACCATCATTTGCCTCCTTCAATACTATTTACAAAATAAAAGGAAATCTCAGTGAATTCTCTTTCCTCAAGCTGCTGAAGGGCAAATACATTATCATCTTTTTCTCCAAAGACAATATCTGAAGTCACAGAAAGAATAAGGTTTTGAAGTGCTATTCTAACTGAAATCTCTCACCATTCCTGGCGGAGAATCTGTGGAGGCAATTTTATTTTGAGATAACCTTTCAAAAATTATTTGGCACAATATTTTTGTGATTAGCACTATTAACTTAACTAAGACAAGCACGCAATAATATGTCTCTTCACACCTGCGATTAAAAGCCATCTCAGCAATTATGGCGAGTTAAAAACATCAGGTAACATGATAAGAGAGTTGACCCCGAAGCATGCTAAGGACTTAATGCAATGCTGACATTCTGCTTAGATGGGTTTAATCTCTGCTGCAGCCGTAGTCATTTTCAAACCTGCTCCACAAAAGGCAAGAGACATAAAAGAGGAACAGAAGATGACCAAGCATTAATTGAAATTCCAAAGTGAATGTGATTTTAACAGGGTTTTTTTTCTATATATGATGTGATCCTTTTAATATGTAGCAGTAGATTTGCAGCGTGATGGCCTAAGGATAGATGGGAATCAAGGTTTGCAGGGAAAATAAGGCAAGCTTGCAGGCACCATTCCTTAAGAACGTGATAAAGTTACTCTGAAACAAAAGCTCTTATGTTTGCCCCCGTCCAGTGAGTCTAAGGGAAAGATATTGCCTCTTTCTATAAGCCCTGTTTCCTTTTTCATCATGCTGCTTTCAACAGGGTCACAAACTTTGGATCAGTCTTTTCACAAGTGCAATTATATTCCTGCACCATAGAAGGAGGCTTACTGGGAGCCAACATACACCAAAGATGAGCAAGGCTGTAGGAAAAGGAGGTGCATCGTACAGAGAGAGTCCCGGAGTCTCTCTGAATGTTCCTATTCAGCTGCAGTAGCTCTTTCCCAAAACATTTTCCCTTTTCCCCTCAACGACAGCACGCTGGAAGCCGCTTTGCAAAGATCTCTCCTCCCTTCCCCCACATCACGTTATTCTTTACATCTTCTCTCTTACACTGAGAAAATGATGCAGAAAGAGTAGCCAGTGTTTTCCACACCAAATAATTTGTTGACTGTTAGAGGGCATATGGGCAGGACAAGCGCTGCCTTCAGCAGAGTGTCTGTGCCCTCTGTCATTATTTTCTGCTCTCGCTGCCCGTTCCTAGCTCAAAGCAAGCCCTACTTCCGTCCGCTACTCGCAGCAGTCGTTTAAAGGACAAGAGTTTTTTTGTAGCTGTGCTGCAATTCACAATGCCAACACAGAAAGCCTCGCTCCTTCTCCACTTTTTATCTAGGAACGAACACAAAAGATGGGGTGGGGGAAGGGAAGGAGAGATGGAAGAGTGCCCCAACATTTCTTCTGGCATACACAACATACACTGCAACGTTCACAGAAGAACTTAACATATATTATCTGGGTTACCTATAGAATGTTAAATCATAGGGTCATTAAAATATCAGAAGTTAATTTAATTCCTGTACCTTCAGAAGAAGAAATGCAATTATTTTTATTTGGAGTAATTATCTGTGTGTGAAAATTGCTTTTGAACTGGTATTTGAATCAAGTTGCTATTTTGGTAAGGTACACATTTTCAATACATGGTAAGTAACCACTGCAAATATTGCTGAGACTTATCTACCATAATCCACTGCCACCATTTATATAAAAAAGTTTAAACATGATTTTCTCAAGATATGTTCTTTCCCACATGCGAATGAATTTTGAGAGTTCTTTTGTGTGCTGCTTTATTAATAGCTACAGTTTTATAATATTCTAGCATCATGTATACTAGCAGATGAAAGCAGAGAAGAGGCATTTAAATTCCTGGAAATTTAGAAAATCATGTTTCCATGCCAAACAAAACAGACTAAAGTCCTTCTCCTACTGTCACTCATCTCATCAGTAACCTTACTGTGAAAACCTGTCTGTTCATATTGGCAAAATATTTTCAAAAAGTTATTTGTGCCATGACATGTGTGTGAAAATTCCCAATTCCCAATTTAGTTTGCCATTGTAAATTAAAGAGTAGATAAGTTTTAGTTTTCTATAAGTACTAGGGAGGGCTTTTTCTTAAAACCAGGATAAGCTGCGTTGGATTTGAAACAGAGCTCAGGAAGGGACCTTCAGACACAGCCTCCTGAGAATCTGGCCCCCAGGAAAAGTAACCAACACAAAGTTCCAGCTACTTAACCCTTTTACAATTATTATTGCTTATTAAATTACTATTTTTATTACTATTTCTTAAATTATGATTTTACTATTATTATTTCTGATAGGTAAAAAATGCAACCAAGCACAACAGTGAAAAAAAGAAAAACGACAAACCTGTTCTAATGTCTTCATTTTCTAAGAACAAAACATGCCTAGCCTGCTCTATAATAATTTTCTCATGTAGTTAATTGTCCTTTATATTTCTTTGAATAAAGCATGGATAAAATATGGATAATGTGGCCTCAAAATATCTCCACAAAAGAGCCCAGTTGCCGCCTCCTGTAGGATCGATGTTTAGTTAGGTAAATTGCATTCAATCCTGTTTTGTTTTGAGGGTAAGCATTTGACCCATTTGATCCAAAGAGTTGATCAACAACTATCTTTCCATAAATTATGTGTATACAATAAGCAACAGAATTAAAACATCACAACCTTCACCTAGACAAGGTGAACAATGCAGTAAGATAGAACACTCATTGCTCCAGATAACTTTTGTCCACTAAAAATCAATCGGAACTTCTTAATGTGAACTGTTACATATTTTACCAAACTTAGTTTATTGTTATATAGGAAAATACATTGTGTATCTAGGGAAAAGAAGGAGTACGGCAAGCTCCAGGTCTGCCTCTCGCTCTGAGAGGCAGAACCCGTTTGCTGCAGAGGTAAATAACAAGATGACAGCAGTGCTGCCCACCAGGGAGGCTTCCTGCAGCTCTTCAAGCAGCAGCAGCGAGTGGGAAAGGGAGGACCTCAGCCATATTGCACCTGATGGTAACTTCCAACTGCAAACATAGGGATTTTAAAACAGAATTCTGCTGTGTTCAGGAAAAAAAAAAAAAAAGGAAGAAACTTTCCCCTTTCTTTATAAATTTAAACCCTTTGAAACCATATGAAAGGCTCAAAGTATTTTTCCATTTTCTTTGTTACTGCATGAAGTTGAAATAGAATTTGACATGTTATTGAAATGAAATGAGATATTGAAATTGGGCTGGAAAGCTCTACAATGAAAGAATGATACTCTCACATCGTGCCCGTTTCAATATGGCATTTTCTCAGTGCCAGTCCATGTCATTGGAAAATGTCCAACTGATTTCAGGTAAGTATATAACTTATCAGAGGTATATCTCCGTCTCTGGGATGCAGGAGACTGCAAATTATGTAATGGCCCTCAGTCCTATCCTAAACCAGTTCAACAGTCTGCTCTTCAATACATGAAACTCATGGCAAAGCTAGCTTACCCTCCCCGCTACAAAAGCACCTCCAATATTTCTCAGGTATAAAAATATCAGAACTATTTGTGTTCTGAAGGGGACAGAATAGCTTGAGAGCAACAAAACAAGCAGCTTTGAAGCTGTAAGAAGCGACATGACGCGTTCACAGCCTTGTTTGTTAAATGCCAAATGATATTCCACTTTGCAGCGCTTAAGCCCACCATCTCTGCTGCAGAATTCACTGGTTTCTCCAGCCTACCTCAACACTGAGATTTTTTTGTTCTTGCACGCAGCCGGCAGTCTGGCAAGCTAATCGTCCTCTGCTGATTCTGCCAGATGTCTGTGAAATAGAAAGCTGCCCACCACCAAACAGACTGGCAGTTTTATGACTGTGACAATTGCTTGTGGCAAAATTATAATTAGTACACCAATGTTGCTATGCATTCTAAATTGGATCACACTGGTTCCTGCTCCAGTTTTTTTAGGCGCTCTGAATATGACTTTTAAACAATTGTGAAAACAGCTGCATGCTGATTGCCATTAAAACCAACATCTACCAGATCTTAGTATCAGGCACAGTGATGTTTCTCTCGCTACTCCAAGAGACAGTGTAAGTGGCAAAGACTATGCTGTGTTGGTCCAGCAAAGGCTGTCAATGTTGTTCTTAGAGTTATAAAACATCTTTGGGTGATTAGAGATAACAGCCCATGTAACGTCTCCAAGTGCTTGCTGACATGCGGATTATACAGACTTTTAGCTAAACAGAATGCTCCACACAGGGCTGTTGCTGTGATTAAATATTTTTCATATGTGTTTCCATTCCAAGCATTTTTAAACACCTCTAAGCAAGGGAGAGTGGGTGGAGAAATATGACATGTAGAGAAAAAGACTTGGAAATTTAACATTTCACAAAAAATGTTCTTGAGGAGGTCAGACATGATGCATTTCTCCCTGATTGCTACCCAAAAGTGGGTCTCATCTCACTGTCTAACCCCTGGGAATGTGGAAGATGCAATCCCACCAAACTAATTCTCAGATACTGTTGGTATTGCTTGAATAGCAATGTACACAACTCCCTTTAACCAGCTAGATGGGTTATTTGCAGCCTGGTACAGCTGGCATAAGGTCCCATGGTGATGGCTGGTGGTGGGGAAGGAGCCAACCTTCCTAGGGGTTGTTTCCACAGACACTTGCTCTGGCATGAGGAACCAATGCCTTTCCAACAACCCGGCTATGCTCCACTGAAACAAGGCTTTCAAATTATTTGCCTTTCTGTCTAATTGCTCTAATCATGGAATCAGAGAGCAAAAGCCCTGGTGGGCTTTTTTGGTAACTCTCTCTAGCTGTGGCCACCTACTGCATAAAGCTTAAGCAAAGCTGGTGGCTTTCGCTCCGTTCAAGCAACTTGCTGCAGTCAAAAAAAAAGCAATCTGAAGAGGAAGCTACTCAATCTGGGAAGAAGAACTGCCTGGTCTCACAGCTCCACTGTTAATAGTGTTAATAGCCCCACCTGAAAGCAGCAGAGGCAAATGCACATTGTCCTCTGATGGAGAAGAGCCCACCTTGGGCTCTCCTGAACCAAACAAGAAGCATCACAGCTGGTGGCTTCTTCACCTAAACTGTTACCCATCATAAAGCCTGGCTGAAATCAGCTGCAGTGCACTTGCAGACTAGTAAAACAAGCCTGATGTGAAATGAAGAGCATAGTAGGCACGCTGAGTACCATTCTGAGGTACTTGAGACAAGAGTTAAGATGTCTGTCTGGCTCTGTCTGTGCCAGACAGCTGTGTTTCAGGCCAGCAGGACCTTCCCCACAGATGCTTCCCACCATGGGGGTGATGGCAGCTGGCAGGGCTTTGTGTCATCTCTGGCCTCCCAAATCCAACTCTCCTTTAGACAGACCCACAAGGAGGGCCTGGAGGGGCTGCCCTGCAAAGCTGCACGGCCAGATGCACACACAGAGCAGGCAGAGGACAAGAAGACCTTGCAATGACCAGGAAAGTCTTGCCATGTGTTTGCGAACTGGCTTTGTGTGAGTTTTATAATGGCAAGGTTTTGAGCACTGTAGCAAGCACTGTAATACAAGGCACCTTTGCATCAGTTATAGCTCAGCAGCACTTAGGAAAAAAATACCTTGCTGGCCAGAGTCTTCAACAGGGAACGTTCAAAAAAACATAGAGGGAGCAGCAGATCTTGCTTCCCTAATGGCAACGTGCTTTCTAGACATTTAGTGACAACAGGTACGACTAAAACAAGATTCATATACTGCCACTGCCTGAGCTGTCCTCCAGTTCTGATATTCTAAAAGTCAGGTGTAAGGTCATGAAGCCAAAAGTTTGGGAAAAGAATCACATAGCAGTCAAAGCCATCTCAGTAAGGCAAACAAGCAGAGAAGAGAAACCCCTCTGCCCATGAGGCTCCTGCACACTCCTCACATTCAGTCACCCAGCTAGGATGTGTGGGCATTTCCAGGGGACATCTCAAAGGACATCAGCAGCCAGCTTTGAAAAATCCAACTCAGAAGCTAAACAATGCTGATTATAGATTGCTGTGGTCACTATCATCATGCTAATGACCTAAACACTGTTTACTGTTCAGGATAAGCTTTTCTGTTGCATCATATTTTGAAGGGAAATACTTTCAAGATGATTCCATTGTTCAAGGCCTGACAGCAAACAAGCAAATCAGCCTTATACATGCAGTGATTAGTCTGGCCAAAATAAGAAGGAAAAAAACAGCAACAAAAGCTCTCCTTCTGGGTATCTTCTTTACCATTCTGCATGATGGATCTTAAAAAAGAAAGAAAGGAAAAAAGCCATAACCCAAACATCAAACAAGAAATAAACACCAGCTTAAAATATCTACCTTGAATAAGGAAAGGCATCAAATCAATTGTGTGGGCATAAAAAAATATTTTACTGATGAAAAATACTTTTGAAACCTTCTAGGCCAGTTTCATTTGTGCATAAGACAAAAATTTTTTATGGGTTTGTTGGTTTGTTTTAAAAAAGGGACATTTGCCCAATTGACGATTAGAAAGAATCACTACAAAGAAGTATCAGCTCTGCTACTTAAAAATAAGTATTTCTTAACAACATCACCTAAGTCCCCTGGAAATTCAAGACAAGATTCACTGGAGCTACTGTTAGAATATACTAGAAAAATTCAATGTTCATAAGGTAGCACTCTGTATTTTATTAATATTGACCTAAGGTATTATTGAAGCTACTGGTAGAAAAAAGTAACTCTCCCATTGCCACACTAACTTATTTATATCTGGAGTAAAGGAAATCCCTGAAAATCAAGGAAGAAAGCAAGACAAGGAAAAAAAGATTTTTGTGTTTTTTATGGAGGCATAGGAAGAGTCAGTGGGAGAAATCTGTACTCCTGTAGACTAGCAATGAATAAAGGATGGCTGAGGGACAGCTGGAAAGCCCAAAGAGACCGATAGCTTACATTTTTCTCCAGGAACAGCATACAGCAAGTAGGAAATGATGTGTTATAGAACAATCGCTTGCATATTACATGGTTTTCTCCCACTGGCATTTGTTCTTTTTAGACTGTTTTTACAGGTTGGTATCATAGTGTTTGGTGTACTGCAAAAACAGACAGAAAATGGGAAACTATTGATCCGGTTAAACATTAGGGATTTATAGGCAGCCAGCAATTAATTGGACTGATCATTTGGGTGCAGCAATTTGGAAAGTAGCTAGAAGACTTTAGGAATGTAATGGAAAAGCTACAATCAAAAGCAATCCTCCTCCCCATCTTCTCCTATAAAACAGCCACCTCTCTCTTTCCATTTAGCAACTTCACTCGTTGCTAAAATTTCCTATTGATTCATACATTTTGTGAAATGCATTTATTAAAGCATAATGTCTTCTGTGGATTTGTTTTATGAGTGAAAATACAAATTGCCAAAAATTCAAAGCAAAATCCACACAAATATACAAAGAGTGAGATATGTCACATGATCATTTGCCCACAGGGTGTCTCTCGCCTTGTTTCATAGGTGCCAGTGTGCTATCGTCAATGATTAACGTCATTTAAACAATTAGCAAAAAAATCTCTCTTCTCAATATCGTGTTTTGCACGGGAGAAACATCCTGTGATCAGGACTATGTATTTTGGGGTACATGTGTGCCAATTGGAGGAGGGAAAGAAGTATTTGTCCCCATTTACATCTAGCTATGCAAAACAACTGCAGCCATCATCTCTAGCACACAGCATAACCACTACAGTACTCAAACAACACCACCACCACAAAAAGCCTGTTATGTTATTCTAAGAATGATGAAAAGCTTAAAGTAACAAGTATTATGGATGTAGGGGCTACATTAATCCATCACCTTCCCCTCCCATTTACTATTTTCTCCGCAGTTACACCTCCAAGCACTATCCCATAGCCTCCTCTGTGGAAAACCAGTAGCAAAAGAACGGAATCCAAGGAAATACACAGCTTTTATAAGATGTTAGACAATTTGACTATTAATAACACTTGATGTCACACCTTCAGGGAAGCAAAAATGCTACTGAAGGGGAGATAAAATAGGCCAGCTTCGACTCAAAGCCGCAGCTGGCCAAAGGCAGCCTCACTGCAACTCCAAAATAATAGTGCTCTTTAAGCTATCTGGCCAAGACCTGTGTTTTCAGTGATTTTGCTGTCAGTAAATTAAAAACAATAAAGAGACAGCTAATATACTTGTGCTAATTTGAATGCTATTTCACGTTAATTAGCCAGGTCAGCCTTACTGCAACACTTGAATTAATTGTGGGAAAGTGGTATCATCAGTTCATTGCTAGGTAGCCCTGACAGAGCTGTTCAACAGCTAATCCATCATTCAGAGACAGAAGCAGCATTTTCTAAGAAAATGCAAAGCTTCAGGGATTGCCTTTTCTCTGTGACCCACTGATGGAGCCGGTTATTAGTATTAATGTTTTATTAATGAAGATGCTAAAGGAAAGAGACATTTTCAGACATGCCTGGACCTGGGACCCCTAACTGTCTCTGCCACGGTCCATTTCCCAAAAAGACAGAGCACTTGTAATTGCAAATGAGGATCAGCAGCCATCTTTGCTGATCCAGCTAACCCCTTGCCCATGGTCACACAGGCATAGGCTATACTGTGTGCCATAAAGCAGAGCTCCCCTCTGCACCTCCAGCACCTCCAAACTTGTTGCAGGAGGAGAGCATCAACATGACATTGCTGCAAGGCAAAGTTTATTAACAAAAGGTTTTGCATTACAGCAGCAGAGATGCTTTCTCCCTGCCCCCAGCATCACTCCGGCTTGCTCAGTGCTAGCGATCACTTTGTGCACCCCTGGGGGAGCCCGCAGCACCCCTGATAGCCCCACTCTGCTTTTCTGAACAGCCCTTTCCCTATCTTCACTATAAAGTTATTCTCTCACTTTGTTCTTCATAAATGCTGCTCGGTAAGCCTAGTGACAACCTGGTTAGAGGAGAAAAAAAGAAGCATTTCTCCTCTCTGACTATAGTACAACACACACAAATATACTTCTTAGCTGCAAAGGATTTGTTCTTGCCAAAAGTAATTACTAAAGGTTTGCTCCCTAGAAGACATATACAGCTGATTAAGAGTGGTTATTGTTGTGTATTAAAATAATTTTTTGTAGCCTTGACGAAACCTATTAAAATACTGTAAGAAACCACAGTTTGCTGCCATCAGTGACAACTGCATTTATCACACAAAAATAGACAATAAACAGGCATGTGAAATTGTCTCATACTGATCCCAGGCCAGCAGTGTGTTATTACCCAATTCTGGGGGCAGTTTCCTCAACTGAAGACATCAAATTAGATAAGATACTTTCACTTGATTAGTCTACTGGGTCTTTTTCTGACTGCAGAATATCTCTGCAGCTCACTCTAACAGGAGGCACATTTTAAATATCAGTAAAAATTTTATTCTAATTATTTATCAGATCATGAAAACAGTAGCTTAACTGTAGCTTTCTAACTTAACATAAGAAATGACAGTAAGCCAGTAGAAAGAGTCCAACCTAATTGATCACTGGTTTATGTCCATGATCCCTAAGCATAAAAGGTTAAAAATAAATAAATAAATACTAACACTGTAAAGATTTATTTTTTTTTCTGGTTAGGCAGCGTGCAATTGTTCTGCTTTCCCTACACTCCTGCTGAAGATAACATATGGCCACATAGGAAACTCTGCCAATGTAGTGCACAAAGCATTCACATCTTTTCTCCCCGTTACAATACTTAAAACAAAACAAAACTAGCTCTTCTTTCAAATACAAGAATCTAGTGGATCTGCCACTTTTTTTTTTCCCCCCAAAGAAAAGCAAACAGCATTTTAATCCCTGAAAAACGATATTTCCCTTGTGGAACCATCATGTATGGTTGCTATGGTGACATAACAGTTGGCTAAATTCAATCAGTTCCCCCTATTATTTTGGTATTTTGGTTAAGAAAACAGCACTCAAAGAAGAAAGCTCCCTTTCTCCTTTCCTTCACACGTATCATTTAAGAGTACTCATTGGGCTTATTACCATACTGGTCACTGTGACACCACCTCCGTTGAAGCAAAGTCCCTCTTGAGGAAACCCCTAATAAGTACCAAGAACAACTAGCTAATAAACTATGGAGACATATGACACATTGCATTCTCCTTTTACCTTCCTCTATCTTACCTAACCAATACATTCCTGTATCCTTATACACTCATCTGTCTTTGCTGAGGCTATTTTTAACACACCAGCTACCTATGTAGCTGGATTTTATTTTTTTAATTACATTTGCTTTTCTGGCTTTCCTCAGATAAGTAGAATTCCATTTTCAGAAACACAGAAGTTTTAGCCACATTTTGCAACCCCACAATGACATATGCAATGTTCAACATCAATAAAGCTGGGAGCTTTTTAGAGCTAAAAGCAGGTTCCACTTTCCAAATAAGACAACTATTAAGGCTCAGTGAGGGAGTTATCTGATTATAGTAGATGGGAGGTCACTTTAGTCCCATAAATATGCCTTATATAGCCTTGAAAACAGTGCAAAATGAGTATAGTTAAGGTGGTATTAGAGAAATCTCTGCACAGGAAAGACATAGACTTATTGGAGCATGTCCAGAGGACCACAAAAATGATCAGAGGGATGGATCAGAAGAGAGGCGTTCATCTCCTATGAAGAGAGGCTGAGAGTGTTGTGGTTGTTCAGCCTGGAGAAGAGAAGGATCCAGGGAGTCTTGATTGCAGCCTTTCAGTACTTGAAGGGGGCCTTTAGGAAAGATAGGGACAAACTTTTCAGCAGGGCCTGTTGCGACAGGACAAGGGGTAATGGTTTTAAACTAAAAGAAGGTAGGTACAGACTGGAGTTAAGGAACAAATTTTTTACGATGAGGTTGGTGAAACAATGGAACAGGTTGCCCAGAGAGGGGGTAGATAATCCGTCCCTGGAAACACTCAAAGTCTGGTTGGATGGGGTTCTGAGGAACCTGTTCTAGTGGAAGATGTCCCTGCTCATTGCACGAGGCTTGGACTAGATGATCTGTGAAGACCCAACCCAAACCATCTTGATTCTATAACTCTAAATAGCATCCAGTGTGCTTTTTTAGGCTTTAAGAAACTGGTCGTAGTATTAGTAATGAGTCTGTCTTAAAACACAGCCCTACGTGTCCTGTTTCACCATGCAATGATCTCAAGAAACTCCATATCAAAAGCACAGAGCTCACAGGTGCAGAGTTGATCCATACCTGCAGTGTCCCTACCTTACAGGCAGAGTGAAACAGTAGCGGTCTCTACGTGTGATGTCATTATAATTTTTAAGGAAAACCTGGTTTTAAGCAAGACCACAGATGCAGGTGTTAGCAAGATATAGCGTCTTTACACATGCAGAGACAGACACTGAAACCCAAGAGCTCCAAACGTGCACTTTCATTCTTTCCTCTTCAGCCCAGCCTAGCTCTGTGTTGCCACTCACGGAAGCGGGTCCCAGGTTTACCAATGGCCTTGACCCAGCAGTGGGGAAAAAGAGTTGTTCTGCTTCCTCATCCTGCTGTTTGAAAAGAAATGCCACCAGAATAGATGAACTTTTGAGCCAGGGAGTAAAGCCTGAGCCCAGGCAAGCCTTGTACCGTGTCTGCAGCATCTCGGTAACCTCAGGGGTTCCTTTCAGCTCTCTGCTCTTCCTTCTTGTCCCTGCCGTTCATTCATCATAAAAACAGACAAGCTCATATATTAATGACAACTTGAGAGATCACTCTTCCTCTCCTTCCACCCAAGGACATTGGATTTAACTCAAGATACTGTTTCAAAATATTTTCCCTGCTTAAAAAGCTTACTGAGTTTCTAATGCATCCTTAAGAAATGCTAAAAAAAAAAAAGTATGTATTTTATGCAGCAACTGAAAATTAATCCAGCCCAGACAAACAGCTCCCAAATTCAGGTTGTTTCAATAATATAATTGCTTGTATTTTTATTTTAAGAATGCTTTTCCCACTAATGTGGCAGCACACAAAACTCACATCTAACCAAAGGAAAAGGTCCTGCTTAGATGTATGGTTTGCAGTGGTGGCATGCCTGAGGCCATTATTTTGCCATATTATTTCAATTCCACCTTTATTTTTATTCTGAAGGTATGTAGTTAAGTAGACAGTAAAGGAAACAAAGCACTCTGCTTACTGGTAAAGAGAGAATTGTAAGACATTTTAATGTGAAAAAACCATGAATATTTCAAGGTTTTACAAAGGATTGTCTGCTACAAATCTGCAAAGCAAATCTGAGACCATCGCAGAATGTGTTAGCTTTATTTGCATTAATATATTTGTACTAAACCCTCACTGCCTGATGCCTGGCAGAAGAGATTTATTTTGTGCACCAAAGGATCTTACATTTGGAGTTTACAATGAGCAGATGGGAGCAAATGAAAGTAATGATCTTTTTCCTCCAGTGTACTTAAATAAGACACCAGATATTGCCTGGTATCACAACAGAACGGAGCTAATGCCGTTTATGGATATTACTGCATTTTCTATGCTCAGAAATGCTTAGAAAGTTTGACAGTTTTTCAGGTACTACCAAAAAGCTCATTCAGGATCCTGGTCTTTAATGTGGAATAAGGTAAGTTTTAAAAGACTGAGACACTAATGACATCAAAAACTTACTTGATAGGTAACATAGCAACACCGCCACCAAACTCTGATTAGCTCTAGAAGGTGTCAGAAACATTTCAGCAGTTTCACTGAATTTTCAAAACAGATTTACAAAGGTTAATGCACATCAATTATTTACTTGCAAGCCCTCTGAAGGTGCTGGATTTTGAAGCATGTAATTGAGGAAGGACCATGAAAGTTCATGTTTCATGGACTGTCTCAACTAGATGGGATAAATACACCTGAGACACCACAGTACATCTTTAGACAAAAAAGTGTCCCAAACCTTAGGACCAGGGACTTTGCCACCATCTCACAATATTAGACAAAGTGCTTTAAGTTGCATCATCACTACTGATTTGAGTCTTTCAGGTGAATCTAACTTGAAAGGGCAGTCACACATAAAGGAAAACTGAAACTACCAAGACACAGTTTTGGCATGAGATGACCCGTGCAAGTTGAAGTGCAGAAGCAGAGACGGGACACCCAGGAATCCAACACCTGAGCTAAGCACCCATGTGAACACTTGAAAGAGACAGCAAGCAATTACCGGCAACTTTCACAAATTCTTCACCAAAATCGATTCAACAACTTCCCATCCCTTGCTACTTTTTCCCCCCACTTAGTTCACCTTTTACTTTGCTGTTCTTGGGCCCAAGTCCTCATTCAATGTTTTGGGTTTTTTGTTTTTTTTTTCAAAGAAAGATGGACTCAGAACCAGTGAAGCCCCAGTAGCTAGCCAGCATGAAGCCCATTTCAGAAGAAGCATTAATAAAAGTATGCTGGAAGCTTGTTTTTTCAAAAAAAAAAAGAGATATGGGAATGGCAAGCTTGAAATTACTGCTAAATAAGAAAGTGCATGCTGAATTCTTGTGTGTTTTCTTACCTCTCCATAATTTATTTGTTTTTTAAATCATGACTCTTCCAGACTGCCTGTTCAGAGAAGACATTGCAGCATAAATTTTAAAATAATTTATGTGCAACAGCATTGTAACATTTAACAAACATCTATAGGAAACACATATTTCCAAGTATTTTTGTCAAATTACTGAATACCCAAAGAAAAACAAATTCTGCCCAACATCTACGCATGCAGAGCATCTGCACATCTCACCTGAATTTAAGTAGAAGAAACAAAATCTTTTTTTTGTCCACAGAGGAGGAAAAAAAAAAGTGGATAAATCACTTTGGATTTGGTCCAAAAAGTAACCAAACAGGCTTCAGCACCGCCTCCAACCCTGAAGTTCTGAAACGACCCTCTCAGCTGGTGTTGGAGGTGAAGTTTCTTAGGCACTTTAAGGTTTTAGTCCTGCACACATGCAGAAGAATAACCACAATACTGAAACAGCCCAGTGCTCAGCCACACCTAAATTAGACTACTTAAGACTCAACATTTCTGTGCCCATATCTCTGACAGTTTAATCCAATAAAACATATTCAGATTGGTACTACTGTATATTAGCAGGATCAGTTCTTCTGGCCATCAAACACATTTCAAAAAAAGTTAAAAAAATTATGGTTAAGGCAGAATTGCATTAACAAAATAGCATAAAATGCATGCTTATTCAAGAAATAGAAACTTCAGATTCAGTTTCCCCCTCTATGAAAAGAGTTTGAATTCTGGCCCCCTGCTTCCCAACAGTTTAGACCTAACCACCCTAAACCTACCAGACTGCTCTAAGCCTGTGAATTTAGGGAACCATAAAGAAAATAATTTCTTAATTCAGTAATATGGAGAAATAGGGCAGAAATAGGCATACCAGTATAGACCCGTAGTTCTTGGGTTTGCAGAAGGCTCGATTTTGCTTTTTTCTTTCAAGGACACTTTCTCCAGTTTATTCCATGACATTTTACCACAGTATTGAATCTGATTACTAAGTTTTTTACCTAAGGATGGATAACACCACTCTGCCTTCTGAATACATTTTATGAGAAAGGACCATTTCCACTAACCCTTTGGAGAGGAGGAGCACGCAAAGGACGGACAAGCTGCAAGCCATCAGGAGGGCTTTCCAGGCAGGTGCTCCAAGACAGCAGAGATGTGGTGTCTTGGAGTATGATTCAGACTCAGCTCACTCCTCTACAAACTTGTAATCATGGTAAGGTAGCATATTGACCTCAGATAACTTTCTTTTCAGGGTGCTCTCAGATTCTCACTCATCCCATCTTCTCTGTTTGGGCACCTGAGTTCAGCCACACTTGGTACCAGTCCTGTTCCTGCTTCAACACCCCAAATTTCACTGTCATTGGTGCTAGCACTTCATTTTCTTTATCAAACTGAGCAGTTTCCTTGAAAAACACAAACAAAACTTGGAAACAAGAAATGAAATGTCACCAACAATATCTTGGGCTATATTGGAGCTCCTGGAAAAGCAATGAAAATCAAAACTTTCATGATGCAGCATTTAAAACAAGCCGTGTGCACTTTCCAAGGGATGGTGTGAGGATTCTCTAAGTGCAGGGACATATCACTATCTGCCTTGCTCCAGCTTAGCCTAATTTCTCAAGTGGGAAGGCTCCTACTACTCCTCCCCCACCCTGGGCTACCTTGCCCATTTGAGCACCTATGCAAGCTTGGTCATTTCAGTACAGGTCTGCAAAGCATTTTTTTTGCAGTTATAGGAAGGAATCCTTTCCTCAGCTCAGCATATCAGCAACACTCAGCTTTCATTTTAAAAAAAAATAATACATTTCTTAAAAGGAATGTACCACCTGGAACAGATTCTCTTTTTGGAAACCTTGGATACATATGTAACAAGGAGATAAGGTGCTATTTATGAAGAGGTTTCTGAATACCTTAATTATGTAGACATTGATGGATGGCTGAGATAAATATTTCTACCCTCTACATTTTTACCTGAAGTCAACAACTTATACATGCAAGTCCCCACAGAATAAACACATTCCCAGTTTTTAGCAGCACAGAGAAATGGTGCATTTTGTGTTACCTATGATCATCTCTCCTCATCTGCTTGATTGCTAGGTTTTATCTTGAAATTGAAATACCCAACCAAATTTCAAAGATTCACATTACATTCCACAGCATGGTGGTGGTTTTTAATTTTTAAATAACTTGCCTGCAATGCTGTGACTCAGAAGAAGTGTGAATGACAGAAGGAAACTTATTAGATTAAAGACAGTTTGTTGGAGAGAGTAGGGAAAATGAATTCACTCACAGGAACAGGTCCAATGTTTTATTTTATTAGCAGAGATCCAGGAGCCTGCTTCCCACTCTGCTCCAACTCATGCACTAGTCATTGTTGTAAGGAGCCCTTCAAGTCAAGACCATGCAAAACTTGAAAACGGATTAAATTTATCTCATATAACATAGGACTAGTCTCAAATTCAAGTTCCGTTTAGGTTACCGCTTAAAGAAATCCATTCACCTGCAGGTATTCCAGAAGGTGGAACTTTCCCAGTTTTTATCATAATAGCCAATTATGGGGCTAGGGACTCAAAAGGACTTTGCCTTTAGGAACTCAGCAGCATTTTTCAGTCAATACCTAGTCTGGAATACCTTAGCTGAATCTTATAGTACCTCGTATCTGCTCTGAATATTTTACCCAGAACTGCCCCGACGTTGGAAAAACTAACCATGTGGGCCCCTACTTTTAGGCTTTGCCTCTAGGATCCATTAATCAGCTTTTTACTACTGCCACAACCAAAGAAACCAGTTGTATTTGCACACCCTGAGAACACAACCAGATGAAGCCACGCAAAAAGTACAGGTGAAGTGAGAAGAGATAGTGTCCCTTTTCACTTAGCACACAAGTAGTTAAAGTGAAGCTGTCAAAGTCCCAGCTACAAAAATCACATTTTTCTTGAGGAAATGCAAGTTTGCATCTCTGACTTTTCAGAAGAACAACACTGCCAGTTACAAGGCAGACTTGCTTGCTGAGGGGGCACCATGTTATCTCCAGACATCCCTGCCAGTCTGATCGTTCCCTGAGGCTAATACAGGCATGTCCTGTGACCCTCCACGTACCCAGTGCCCTCTGTACAACATCACAGAAAAAGTTTCTAAGTCCACCGACGCTTCTGTGCCAAACAAGTAATAGCAGGTGACACATCATGCAGGGCTGGAGCTAGACAGTGGCTTTTTTTTTAGCATTTGAGACAACCAAACTGTGGAGGAACAAAGGGTTGTGAAGTGGATGTCTGGCATCGCTCAAAGGGGAGCCCAGATGACAGAGGCTTACAGCTTTGCAGTTGTAGGGAAGGCAAAGCCTGGGAGCTGCTGTGCTACTGTGAGGGGACGGTGATTGGTCCTGCGAAGGAAAGAAAGAGATAGAGGGAGGCTGGACCAAACTGAGCTGCACAGCTGTGCTGAATTAAAAAAAAAGTATTCAATTTTTAGAAATTAAAATGAATTATGAATTATTTCTTCACAGGGTCTTGCAATTTCTTCTGTTGGAAACGTTCCTCACACCTGAACACATTTGATATTTATTGAATAAGAGAGAGCTTTGATATCTCAACACATCACTAGAGATCCATCTGCCCTGACAAAGACACTTAAGCTCACATGCAAAAAGGGCAAACACTGGGAGGCAAGAAAGAGATAGTAAGTAGGCAGGAGGTAGAAAGACAGGTTTATTGAGACAAAAGAAAGCTCTGAGCTAGAGATTTCCACAGTCCATGTCGGGACTGTGTCCTGATCTACCAAGCTGCTCAATAAAAGAGAGGTGATTCCTCCTTCTTCAGTGAAATTTTGTAAGGAAAAGGCTGGTTATGCTGTTCAAGGAGAGGTCCCAGCAAGCAAGTCCACACAAAGTGGACAGTCCAGCACCTGGAGTGGGTGATGAACTTATACCCAAATGAAAGTTAATTTCTGAAGGCAACCACTCAGTCTTAAAAGAGTCTCTTATGCTATATAACATAAAATGATAAATTGATCATTTCATATCATCAGCATGTCATCAGAAAAGGCAATAACCTTATAGAAATCAGTCCAAAAAGAAGTTTAGACTTTTTGAGGAAAAGAGTGATGTTTTAATTTATTTCTACAGCTTTCTTATCATTCAGATTTTATACAGCATTTCTAATAAAAGATATTCTAGAACAGCAACTCCTTAATGAAACAATTTGTCCTGGTTTTCCTTCACAGAAAAGGCACACAATGGATATAATTATTTTCCTAACCCAGGGAAATTGAACTTCTAAGCCCAGCTACAGAAAAAAAAAAAAACCAAACTTAAAATATATACTTTCTCATTAAATCCATGTAATTATTTTGCTGACTAAACAGAAAACACAACATTCTTTATTTTTTCTATTTATTAAAAATATTGATATTAATTAAAAGAAAACTAACAAACCCCCACCAAAATTCCTGGGAAGGAAATAATTGACAAATGTGCTATAATAAAACAACACATTCTGCTTCTGAGAAGCAGGCTTAGGGTTTGGGAATCAAATAGACAGAGACAAGTGCTTTAGCAAGATACCCCAGAGAAGGAATAAAATTAACCAACCTCCTGGCATATAAAATGGCAGATAAAGTATTCTGGGAGAAAGAAAAAAATAGGACTGATATACTCCTGATTCAATCTGATTTTGAAGAATATAAACCTGGTTTATATTCTTTGTAACAAATATTTGTCAAATATGAAAAAGTATATGCCACATTAAAGCTAAGCTACAAAACTTCTTGGAATTCTCAGATTACACAGGAATCCTTTCTTTCCCTCTAAACTAAATGCACAAGAAAAAAAGAAAAATTAATCCAGGGCTGCCAGATATGTCCTCTCCAATTTATTTGACCACTGGTATTACAATGAGCAGCCTGTTATATTATTTTCTTCCTTCCTGTCTTTCAAAGCTGCATGTAGCTTTGTCAGGTCCCCTGAGTGCAAGAAACGTCACATCAAATGAAATAACTGGGGTAATGCCAAGACAATTTCAGGCTGTGAAACAGATCTGCAAGGTACAGCTGGGGAAAAGCTCTGAACTGAGCAAAACCACCACTGAATTAATGCAGGTACAATGTATTTTACACAAGCTGTTGTGTTAGAAGCAGTTGCCTCGGAAAAGCAAAGCAAAGTTTTCTAGAAACTCTAGTTACTGTGGAGAATAAAACCCTTAAGGCTGCTTGTACTGAGCAGGAATAGGCAGGACAGAGCTGCACTAGTCTCTACCTCCGTCTCGTGACTCCGAGCTGAGCGCCTTTCTCCTCGTCACAAGCCTTACAATTAAAATGCAGTAACATCCATAGGACAGAAATCCTTAGTGTCAGTACAGCTGCATGTCTAATCGGTGGTGTCAATCCATAATTGAGTTACTCTGATATGAATGACCTTGGATAGCTTTCGGTTTTGGAGACTGAGGCCTGAAACTAAATCACAGAGCCACAGAATGGTTTGAGTCAGAAGGGACCTTCAAAGGTCATCTAGTTCCAAACCCCATGCCATGGGCAGGGACGTCTTTCACTAGAACAGGTTGCTCAAAGCCCCATCCGACCTGACCTTGAACACTGCCACGGGTGGGGCAACCTCAGCTTCTGTGGGCAGCCTGTTCCAGTGTCCCATTACCTTCATCAAAGAATTTCTTCCATATATCCAATCTAATTCTACCCTCTTCCAGTTTAAAATCATTACCCCTTGTCCTGTCACTACAGGCCTTGTTAAAATTTCTTTCTTCTTCTTTCTTATATAAATACCTTGAAGATCTCAAATACGAGGCGAAGTTGTACTGTGAAGACAAAGGTGCACCGTGCTGTATAGCAGCTGCATTCCTTCTCAGAGAAGAGATTCTCAGAGTGCTTAATAAACATCTGTTGAGCTTTGTAACCGCCTGGTAGATGTGCATGACATTTTATGGAGGGATGAATTGAGGCACAGAAAGATTAATTGACTTGCCATACACTGACTTTGCATCAAGCATCTGTCAGATATTTTGAAATGCACAGATTATTTCAGCTTCTCAAGGGAAGCCAGAGCTTCAGCGACTTCTACATAGTTATACCTACAGGCAGCTGCTGAGGATCACACCAAAGCAATGAGATGGCTCAGTAAAAATTACACAAACCAACAGAGATTTGATCCTGGTAAAATTTGGATCTGAGTAACTAATTTATATCTCTAAGATTAAAAGATTGGCCCCATGAAATACACCTGAAATGTTTCTTAAGCAGCATGATTTTAAATCAGAAGATTTAAAGTTGAGGTTTAAAAAAAAAGTCTAGTTTTCACAATATGTAAAAAAAAATAAATCTTCCCAACTTTTTGTAATGTTGTATATCAATATTTTTATTGCTGCAGAAGTCCAAATTCAAACATGACCTAAACATGTGCAAACACCTAAGTGTACAAGCTATCCAACAGAACTTCAAGTTAAAAAGAACATACCTGGAAGGAGGTATGACAAATCAGTTTCATTTAGAGGGTCTTGAATATATATATGCATTTTCCAAAATTATGCAGATTCATCTTTCTATTACTCCTTTTGTTCTAAACTGATGGTTGTAGAACAAAGGTGTGCGAAGAAAAGGTTTGACAGTATCCTCTACGTTCAATTCAGACTTGAATAAGAAATATGCAGCGTTAATCAAAGTTAACAGTTTCAAACAGTTTTCACAGAAGCCAAATGGGTGAGACTTACATCAAAATACATTAATAGTTCAGAAAGAACATTTTGTATTGGCAGTAATTATGATCTTAAAAGGTGTAGAAACCACACCTTTCTCAGACACTGCAATTAGGATTTCAAGGACAAATTGAGCCTGTAAGGAAAGAAAGAAATGCTTCCTAGGTTGTCCATTTATTTGGAGAAGTATTTCCACTGAAATGAATATAGTGTGCACTGTCAAGATAATCTTTTGGGGAAAAAACAGTCATAGTCTCCATGGAAATGATGCATATCATAAAAAGCAAAAAAAAAAGGCTGAAAAAATTGGGGTGGTTTGGGCTTTTTTTGTTTTTGTTTTTTTACACAGATATAACCATTTTGTTATGTGGCTGTTAGAAATGTTTACAGTCTCCCTTGTGACATCAAGGTCAAGTGGCCCTTAAAAAGCTTTCAGCTCTAGGTCTCAAAGTACCTGAAATTTCCACATATCTCCCCTTTGCAGATGAATATAAGCTTTATGAGCCATTAACTTCAAGTAATTTATGTGTGAATAATTTCCTTTATACAATTTGTGTTTGAGTCCTCTTCCAAATGGCCACGTGAGTATAGACTAACGGGTCTGCCTCACTTTATTTTTAACCATGTACAAGTCTAAAAAAAAATTGGATTTTTTTTATTACTGTTAACATTACAAAAATTCACTTAAATTCACAGGCTATTTTTAATAAGCTTCTTCTTTCTTTCCAGTTCTGAGGAAATTCTTCACATTTCGGTGTGTGGTTGACACTCTGGAGGGAAGGGTGTCCACCAGATGCCATCCAGAGGCACCTGGACAGGCTTGAGAGGTGGACTTGTGCAAATCACATGAAGTTTAAGTAAGCCAAGCACAGGTCCTGCACCTGGGACATGGCAACCCCAGGCACAAGTACAGGTTGGATGGAGTATGGCTGGAGAGCAGCCCTGAGGAGAAGGACTTGGGGGTGTTGGTGGATGAGAAGCTCAACATGAGCCAGCAATGTGCACTGGCAGCCCAGAAAGCCAACCGCATCCTGGGCTGCATCAAGAGAAGTGTGGCCAGCAGGGAAGGGAGGTGATTCTGCCCCTCTACTCTGCACTCATGAGACCCCACCTGGAGTATTGTGTCCAGCTCTGGAGTCCTCAACACAGGAAGAACACGGTCCTGTTGGAACGGGTCCAGCGGAGGGCCATGAAGATGATCAGAGAGCTGGAGCACCACTACTGTGAGGATAGGCCAAGAGAGCTGGGGTTGTTCAGCCTGGAGAAGGCTCCAGGGAGACCTTATAGCAGCCTTTCAATATCTGAAGGGAGTCAATAGAAGAGCCAGAGAGGGACTCTCTGTCAGGAAGTGTAGTGAAAGGTCAAGAGGTAACAGTTTTAAATTGGAAGAGGGGAGATTTAGATTAGATACTAGAAATTCTTTACTGTGAGGGTGGTGAGGCACTGGAATAGGTTGCCCAGGGAGGTCATGGATGCCCCATCCCTGGAAGTGTTCAAGGCCAGGCTGGATGGGGCTTTGAGCAACCTGCTGTAGTGGGAGGTGTTCCTGTCTGTAGCAGGGGGATTGGAACTAGATGATCTTTAAGGTCCCTTCCAACCTAAACCATTCTATGATTCTATGATTCACTTCATATAGTAAATCCTCAACTCCCTTTTTTTCTGTTTTGTAGAGTCCAGCTTCAAAGCCCAAGCTAAGTTGACAGTTTTTGGAGATTTTTTGGGGGGGGTTGTATGATTTTTTTAAAAAAGGTATTGCCACTGACTCAACTAATTTATTTAAGCTGCCTATTCCTGTGGAAAAGGATATGCTCATCTGACACCAGTCAACAAGACTTATCTCACTTTTGCCAGCATAAATCTAGTTGGACTCCACTGATAACGCTTGAGGTCAAATGATTTGCATACCAGTTTATGTCTCAGTTGCACAACCTGAAACAGTCAGCAGTAAAACACCGATTTAATTCTTAACATTTCACTCTTTTTCACCTCTTTCTTGGGCTTGTGATTTCCTTTTGTGCTGCATGGTCACAGACTGCCTTGCTGTGTTAGAAGATAAATGCAGAAACAGAAGCTACCGATTTGATATAAAGTAAACAACTCCTAATCCTATTTATTTTCTTCCCAAATTACTGAAGAGTTGGCTCCACCTTGTATTCTCTGCCTTCAGTTCATGAGAAGTAACTGTTGCATAAGGCGTGAATAATATTTTGTTATATAAATACCTTGTAGTATATGAACATTAAAGCGTGTATTTATGGAGTGGAAAATGCATAAAAAGCCAATTGCTTTCTTCCCCTTTAACTTAATGGGAGTTTTGTCCAACAGTTTCTTAACTATACTCTTTAAGCCTAAGTGTTTTCCAAGAGGATTTGGGAAAAGCTGGCAGAATTCCTTTAACTTTAAACCCCACAAAATTAGCATCATTTCTCCCCAGCTTCTTATGTCCTCGCAGATATGAACTATGTAAGAAGTCTCTTGCTACCGTGCTGTTTGTCAAATTATTAGTGCTATATGTAAAAACTAAACCAGTAATGAGACAAGGAGGCCCAGGAGATGTATGCTGCAGTAACAATACCATGTTGATGCTGCATTCGAGTGTTCCCCAGCTGTTACAGCAGTGACGGCTAATTCTATGTCAAACAGGATCTGTGCTATTAAGCTGACTTCCCTACGTTCCTTTACATGGCATTGTGAGAGTCCTTTATTTTCCAGCTGGGTTGTTTTTCTTTGATGTTGCTTTATTAATGTGCATATCCCTTCTGCTTTGCTCATGTGAAAAGCTAAAGTAGAAAGCCGAAAAGAAAACTGCGATAATTACCATTCTGTAGTTTTACTCTCTGAAGAGACTAACTGGCATAAGAGATTTGTAAGAGCTTTTATATCTTTCTGAATCCAGCATAAGGCAGTTGTCTACTGTTTGCCCGTAATTCTGTTCTTGTTTCTTTTTTCTTATTATTTTATGCTTAGGTTTTGTCTATTTTAGAAGAGAGACAGTTGTGTTTTTTTTTTAAAGAAAACATTACTCACTTTCAGCACTGGAGCAAAGTTTGAGATAACTTAATCCAGTTGTTTACCAAGGGAAGGCAAAGGTGGCTTTAGAGTGCCCCTTGCTGCTTTGGGCAACATAGACCTGTCTTCCAGAAGGCTTGCCTTCACCTTTCCCCTTAAATGCTCACATTTTACTCAGATACAACAATAAAGAATCCAGCCTCCGATCTCACCACCTCAAGGTATTTCCATGATTTCATTAAAATGCACCTTTCTGACAACTCAATCGTCAAGATTACTTTTCTTCTTAGAAAAACATAAAAATGCTTTTGGACAAAACAGAAAGAAAGAAGCTGTGGCACAAATTAGTTATGAAAACCAAGAAAGTGAAACTGCCTCAGGACCTCTTTTATGCATGATTTTTGTCTGTCTGTAGAAGTAAGGACAGAATATATTTACTACAGCAGCATCCTTTCCATGGGTCTCCTGAATTTATTACCCAACAGAATTACTCCCTTACATAACATGACACCAAAACTGCAACCCTTCAACAACCCAATGGATACATGCATGGCACTGATCAGAGCCCACATTTGCACCATCGTCAGAGAGGCTTCATATGTGTATAATTTTTTCAGCACAGATGTAAATTATCTTTGCAAATAAGAAAAGCCAAAGGTGAGGAAGTCATGAAGAGAAGATAAAGTTGCCTAGGTTGGAAGGGATCTTACAGATCATCTAGTCCAACCATCACCTTAACACTGAAAAAAAAATAATCACTAAACCATTTCATTAAGCACTATGTCTACCCATCTTTTAAATGCCTCCAGAGATGGTGCATCAACCACTTCCCCTTAGGCAGCCTGTTCCAATTCTTAATAACCCTTTCAGTGAAGAAATTTTTCCTAATATCCTACCTAAACCACCCCTGGCACAACTTCGTCAGAGAGGCTTCATATGTGTATAATTTTTTCAGCACAGATGTAAATTATCTTTGCAAATAAGAAAAGCCAAAGGTGAGGAAGTCATGAAGAGAAGATAAAATTGCCTAGGTTGGAAGGGATCTTACAGATCATCTAGTCCAACCATCACCTTAACACTGAAAAAAAAATAATCACTAAACCATTTCATTAAGCACTATGTCTACCCATCTTTTAAATGCCTCCAGAGATGGTGCATCAACCACTTCCCCTTAGGCAGCCTGTTCCAATTCTTAATAACCCTTTCAGTGAAGAAATTTTTCCTAATATCCTACCTAAACCACCCCTGGCACAACTTGAGGCCATTTCCTCTTGTCCTGACGCCTGTAACTTGGGAGAAGAGACCAGCCCCTACCTCTCTACAACCTCCTTTCAGGTAGTTGTAGAGAGCGATAAGGTCTCCCCTCAGCCTCCTATTCTTTAGGCTGAACAACCCCAGCTCCTTCAGATGCTCCTCATAAGACACATGCTCCTGACCCCTCACTAACTAGGATGTTTTAGGTCAATTGCAAGAACAGTAATTAAGCTTTCTTTTGATTTCTGCACTCATTGCTCTTTTTTCTTGCATTGAAAGACAAATCTCCCATGGCTGCTGCTCTACACTGCATTCTTCACAGGGTGACTATGGGATGCTTGTACCTCAAGATCATCAACACTTTGATCAAGCCAAAATGCAGTAAGGTAGGAAAGTTGCCATCAGTCCCTACGACTGCCTCCTCTCCTCTGTGAGTGGTGACAGTTGCTGGAAGAGGTGGGAGCTGGAGTGGACGTGATGCTGCATGGGCACCAGTTAACCCAAGAGATTCCAACCATAGGGAGAGAGACTCTGTGCTGTGGAGCATGCAAGAAGCAGTGTGCTGTAAATCACAACTATGTGGCAGTTGCTGTGGTAACCACACCTTTTTAAAGATCAGTTGACAGATAAAACAGATATACGCTATCACACCCATTCCTTGCACATAGGTAAAGGCTGCAAAACTATGCAACCCTCACTTTGCATAAGCATTTATTTTCCTTTCATGAAGTCTCAACCACCACCTATCTGCGTACTCAAGACAAGTCTGCAGGAAAGGAGAAAGAGGAGGATGAAACAAATAGACTGGGTTCCTTGCTTTCTGCAGTGGCTCAGACAAGAATTCTTCCATCTTTTATTACCTTTTCCTTCTTTCCTGTTTTTCTGGAGTTTATGAATGCATCATTCTCAACTTGAATTTCAGCTGTGCTCTCTTGTTTGTTTTGATACATAGACAGTTCTCTTTCATGAATTTAGAGAAAAAAAACCCAAACTGTTAGCATATCATAGTGCTATTAGGAAGTTTTTTTACTTTCTAATCATTAGTAGATACTTTGCTAAATGTGTCAGTACGATTCCTTATCAATTAAAGAATCCTCTGCAGCTCAATAAATCCTGATGTTTGCCCTGTAGAGGGCAGATGTGGGACCTATATTTGAACGTGGTTCTAGTTCATTCTAAATTACTTCATTTGGCATAAAGAAACTAGCAACACTATTTTTGTTCTACGTGATGGAACCATCATTGAAACCTAATCCCTTGAGCTTTCTTTTGGTGTATCTTCTCTAAGTCACTTAGAAAAGGCAGAAATGAACTAGCAACCCTGACAAAACTATAATCAAAACTACCCTTCAGGTCACACAAGGGCCCAGCTCATGAACAGGCTTTTCTGTTACACTGAAACCTAAGAACACTTTGTCCTACAAGAGAATTCATGATTCACCACAAGCCAACCTAATGCAGCCAAAAAGCCTATGAACGGATTGATTTACATAAACTATATTCCTACATATGTCCTGGGATGCTGCATATTTATTAATGGATGAATTATCACAAAAATCTCAAAGCTAGCTGCTGCTGAAGGACAGCTCAGTGTCATTCACTAGAACTGCAAGCGAGATACAACGTATTGCAGGCAGTGAGATACAACGTATTGCAGGCAGTGAGATACAACGTATTGCAGGCAGTGAGATACAACGTATTGCAGGCAGTGAGATACAACGTATTGCAGGCAGTGAGATACAACGTATTGCAGGCTTGTACATAAAATGCAGTTTTCAACACTGAGCTTGAGATGTGTAGATTTTTAGCTTACTGTCCTCAGGATCTTAAAAACAGAAAACTTATCTATGCTGTCATGGGACATGAAGACAGATCTGTGTAATGCTCCTTTGTATTAATCAGTATTAAGTCAAAAGGAATAAAAAACCAAACCAGTAATACACTGCTTTTATCCTTAAGAAAATCCAAAGTACAACAAAACACAGCCCACAGCCATTTCTATTTTTCTTAGGGGGAAAAAACGTGGCAGAAAACAAGCCAAGCATTCCCTGTGCTGATCTAGAGAAATACATCAGGAATTTATTTAGAAGACATCTTACAAGCAAATAAATGTGTTATAGCAGAGTTAAGAGTGAGACTTTGCCTATGTGGTTGGTTGCCATCATCAGAAAGATGGTTTGTGACCAAGACAAGTAAATGTCAGAGGTCAAGATGCTTGCAGAATCAGAGCTGAAAGTGAGGGTTTGGTAGAACACTAGCGCTGGAGGTTGAAATACTGCCACAGTTCATGCAGCATCTACATGCTTATGGATGAGAATTAAAGACCTGATTTATTCTCTGATTGTTATTCAGAGAGAGGAGACAAATTTGAACCAATGTTGTTATTACAATTTCCTCGTTTTGAAGGAAGGCAAGAAAGCAACTGAAGTTTTTTCTAGCCGATACACAGGAAGGAGATAAATGTGCATTCCCACTGGCAGTTGTGCCAGTGGAAGCTGGCACCTCCTTCCTGCCAGCCCACTCCAGCTGCTCACCAGCACCCGGCGCTGAGGATTTCTGCCTTCTTCAAATCCCCTTCCATCAAGACACACAAAGACCAGTCTCACAGCTTGAACCAATCCAGATCGTTTTTCCTGAGCTGGGAGGATTGCTCACTTGTACAGCTCAGCTGGCAAAAATGAGGGGGAGTGACACTGGCACAGGGTGGGGAAAATAAGCTGGGTCAGCAGGCAGAGGCTTCCTGCCTGCAACCAAATTGTTGGTGACATGAGTACCTTTTTCTTTTTTTTTTTTTTTTCCTTTTCCTTCATTTTCTTAAACTTTAAGTATTTCTCCAAATGAATATCTCAAAGAGTCTAATACTGAGAAACAGTGTTGAAGATTATTTCACAGGCAGAATATAGCCTAACTTTCCAAAAGGGTAAGTATCTGTCAGTGAGCCAGCAGCTCAGTGTGCAATATTCTACTCAGGAAAGATAGCACAGCTTCACTGACTTCGTCCTTTATTGGCTACCTGCAAGGATCTTCTGCATGTGCGATAGATGGTCATTCCTCATCCACTGTGGGAAGTGGTTCTCAACATCTTCATTTCATACGGTATGCTCCCCAAAGCATTTATGTTATTCCCTGTATTAATTTGTATTATTCTGATGAGTGTTCTTTTTGTTTCCTAGGTAGTGTCTTTTCATTATCTCAACTACTAGAAAACAGGCAGATATGTTAAGTAAGGTTTTATGGATTTGCAAAAAAAAATTTAAAAATTAAAATTCCCAAATTCAAAAATCAAACAAACCCCATGTAAGTCCTCCTAACTCTCCCATTGTTCATCCCACTAAAAGCCCACAAATCAGAACATCTAAAACTGCAATAGGGCTTTATTTCAATTAAATGTTATTACTGTTATGCTCTACTAATTGATTTTAATAGCAAAGAATTAGGCTGTACTATAAGCTTATTTGGGTGTCTTGCAAAGCTGGGACTTCTATCTCATTCATCTCTTGAATGTGTAACCCTGTTTACTTCCAATGTAACCACAGTTGCTTTCATCAGGAGGGAATCTGGTTTATTATCTCAAATGTTATTGCCATAAAGTAATTGCACAAAAGTACCAGTGAGAAAAGCCTTCTCCTGTTCATAAGGCAGAGGTTATTTTGCTCTAATGAGCTTGCCTATTAGTGGAAAAGGGAAAAAGGTAAGAAGCAAGAGTGTCCTCCAAAAAGGAAAAAAAAACAAAACCAAAACCAACAAAGAACCCCCAAACAAAACAAAAACTTCAAGAGGCACCCTGACTGTTAGCATGACACATTTGTACAATTAATGATTTCTGTGCTGTCCTAAACATCAAGACGATTTGTAATGCTGTTGCTATAATAAAGCACCCTGCTTCTACAGTCAGAAAGACCTTCCCCCCCCACTTCGTAACTAGTGGTTCACATACACATGCCTTCAAGCCTTGTCAAGGGCTGAAAAACACAGTACTTACTCACCAATGATTCCACTATTGATTCAATGGCATTCAAGTTATTATTAGGCTCCTTCTATGGATGCATCATCACCAGTACCCTGCTGACTTCCAATAGTAATAGTCCAGCCTGTTAGACTAAAATTGTCAATATCTCAAATCAAAAGAATGCTTGAGACCGACTTAGATCAATAGAGCTGATGGATGATGCACACTCCCACCTCGCTTAGAGAGAGAGATTGTTAATATAAGTGATTTTAATGGTATTTCATTCTGTAGTTCCTACAGCCCAGTCATTAACACTCTGGGATAATTGGGGTTGAAGGATTATTGAAGTGAGAACTGTGCGACTGAACTGAGGTGATTCTTTCCCCACACATGTTTCCAACTCCCATTAGACATAGTAAAAGCAGGGCAACTGCTGTGTTCAGTTCACATCAGGTAAGAAGTCATCCAGCTCTGCCTCTTGCTTTACAACCTTTACAGCAGGTCAATCCTGTTGCAAACAGAAGCAGAACAGAAGCACAGAAGGAGGGGATGGAAGGAATAGGAAAAGAATGGTGGGTAGAAATAAAAGTCCACCAGCAGCTATTGTGTTCCTTGTCATCTCCCGTTCCGCCAGCCCACATTTTATTATTATTAGCTTGCCCTCCCTTTGCAACTTATGACACATTTGAATTTTCTATATAACTATTTATGAAATATCCTTATTTTGTAATCGTTCAAACAGTTAAGAAAAAACAATGAGCATCTGGCATCCTACCGTGCCTGAGAGGTAGTTTAACTATACTCAGGATGCATAGAAAAGAATATTTATTTTAGATGGGGTATAAAAGGTATCTCCTGAAGATGGATGAACTGAGAAATGACACTGTGAAACATGGAATGACTTCTAATGCAAAACTGTCCTTTTCTGCTTTTAGATATGATAGACATGGGATGACTGCATTTAAGGACTTGACTTTTTTTTTTATCTCCTCAAAAAGATCACTTTATTTTCAGCATGAACTGATTACTAATGACTAAGTGTAGCAATTAGACTCATCCTGTTAACCATAGGTTAGACGTTCTCAAGCTGTGGAGCTATGTTGGAATATCCACAACACCTGGAACACTGCCTAAAGAAAGGTTTTTATACCAGGAGACTAGGAAAAAAAAAAAAAAAAAAATCAAGTTTCCTGGCTTTAGAGGCCTTATGCCAAGGTGTCAATAAAGGCCTAAAGTACAACCAGTTCCAACCTGCATACTACTTCAGTTGCTTTAAGAGAAGCTCTAAATGCTTTGAACTCCATGGCCTAGCTGCAGCTTTTACTTGAGATTGATATCCCAAGGCACACTACAAAAGGTGATCACAGAAACTAAACAGTTGAGTCCTTTGAAGGACATGAACCCCCCTCCAACAGCACTCAGATTCAGACCAAAGGCAGTGCCACACACTTACCAAATTCTATTTAATAAAAGCACTGTCTAGCTTGCCTGTACAACAGTATTTTCATTAAGACACCGTTTTAATTTGTCATATAACAAATTCTTAAATAATACAGTATGAAACTAGTATTAAGGTCTGCAAGAAAAAAATCCTTTCCTCTCTCAACATTAATCTTCCAAAAGGAACTTCTGTCCTCTTGAGGACTCTGCTAGCCACTTTCCTCTACACTTCCATGTCTTAGAAGACTTAGAGCATCCTTGATTGTGCTCCTATAAGCACTGGATTGTTAGTCTTACGCAGATATTCAAAAAGGTAACATCTTATCAACATACTATGTGCATACTAGGTAGTTCACAAGGTCTTCTCTCAAAAAAACTTCTCTACTTCCCAGTTTTCTCTGCTGAATTCAACATCAACAGCTTTCCACAGAATGGATTGCCATTTTAATATAGTTGTAAGATCACAAGCAGCAAAGGTCTTCTAGCATGAATATAGTTCTCTCTTCAATCAGCAACAACCCCCACCAAGCCCTCTGTACTTTTTTTTAATTTTTGATGTGCATTTCAAAACTGGGAAATCAAAGTCAATGCCTTTCAAAATGAGGTCATGCATAGTTCCAAAGTGATTTCCCTGCCAGACTTCCATTTTCAAATAAAAATAGAAGAACAGAATTTATTTTTACAGAGAGAAATATTCTCCGTTCATTCTTCTCTGACAGAAGGGGTTGGAATTCTGTTTATTGAAACTTCTGAAAACAAACATCTGACTCCAGAGGGAAGGCTAAACTACAGAAAAATATCAGTTCAAATTATGAAAGCTAGAGGCCACTGCCAGCATCTGAAAAAAAAAAAAAAGCTGAACAAAGAATATCATACAGCTGATACTGAAACAGGTCCTGCCAATGCCCAACAGTAATCCTTAGCATTCAATAGGTTGCACCCCCAGGGGCATACAGCAGCAAACACTGGAAATCTCTGCACAGAACTAGAGCTCCCACTTCAGCCTCAGAGTGCTTTATTTCAGTCATAACATAGTAATTCAATTTTACAGTGTGCTTTGACATTGTAGGAGAAAAAGTAATTTATAAATAGGAGGACAACATGATATGATCCAACAGAAAGTCTACTACCTCACAGCTCTGCCTGATTTATTAACTTCAAAGGAAGAAGAGAATGGCACCTACAGCTTTAATAGATCTTTTATTCTGTTTTCAAAGTCCGACACCCATTAACAAAACTGGAGAGGATGAAACTTTCAATGGCCATAACAAAACCCATTTTACTAAACTATACTGTAGACCTTGAGGTACCTAACTCATACACTAAGAAGCGGTGGTAACACTTGGTCAGGCCCCATCTTGAAACTGTTGAAAAATATTTATATGATCTTGTCAAAATGATGGGTGAAAGCATCACCAGCCAAACAACTTTCTGCAAGATCTCAGAGTAAAGTATTGCAATATACTGCCAGCTGTGGGTTCTGCCATTCAGCCCTTCATAGCCAGCCAATATTATTACAGAATCACAAACGATATGGGGTTGGAAGGGACCTCTGGGGATCGTCTAGTCCAACCCCCCTGACAAAGCAAGTCCACCAAGGGCAGGCTGGACAGGAACATGTCCAGGCGGGTTTTGAAAGTCTCCAGAGATGGAGACTCCACCACTTCTCTAGGCAGCCTGTTCAAGTGCTCTGCCACCCTCAAAGTAAAGAAGTTCCTCCTCATGTATAGATAGAACTTCCTCTGTTCAAGTCTGTGCCCATTACCTCTTGTCCTGTCAATGGGCACCACTGAGAAAAGACTGGCCCCATCCCCTTGACATCCACCCTTTAAGTATTTATAGGCATTGATCAGATACCCCCCTCAGTCTTCTCTTCTCCAGACTAAAAAGACTCAAGTCCCTCAGCCTTTCCCCGTAAGAAAGATGTTCTAGTCCCCAATTATCTTTGTAGCCCCATTCCTATAATTATTCCCACCTCAGTGTGCTGAAGTAGTTGTTTCAATGGCATGAAATATGTTCTTTCCAGTCACTTTAACACTGCAATAAATTGTCTATAGAAAGCACGAAAATTAATAACAAAGCTTACAGTTTTTTCCACTGTGCAGCACAGCTCCACCTGAATGGTGAAACAATCATACCACTGCTTTTCCACTATGGCATTCAATGCACAGACCTGAAAATTCAGTTTCTGGGAGACAACTATTTCAGGTTGTGTCTTGCTGAGCAAAAGAGGGACTAATAGCTTACAAGAGCTAGATCAAGGTATGTTTCTCTAATGTTCAGTTCCAGGATTAGTATGAAAAAGATGTTTGCACTCAAGCATGATTGAGGTTAGTATGTAATTTAATACAAGCTGCCCACTGAAATAGCTGGAGAAACTCACTTTTTTTGATGAAGGAGAAACACAACATGTAACATGTTCCCATAACCTCACTGCAAATTTCATACTACTTCTTGCAGACCACAGGGGCTGCATAGAAAACTACTTTGAGCAGCGAGGTACCCTCCAGTTCCTAATCTCCCAGTTGTCCTGACTGAGCTGCAGTTTCTTACATGTGCCCAGGTGCTTCTTCCATGGGAGCAAAGGTGATTGGGAGCAAGGGAGAGAAAAGGAGCCAGGGAAAAAGCTGATATCTCCTTGATCTGGGCAGGTCTTATGATGGACCCATCTTGTTCTCCACCTATGATATGGAGAGTATAGCATTTTACAATTTCGGGGCACTGTTTTAAGGCTAGTTTTCTGCCTGGTTACTAGGCAGACTCCTGTGGTGAGAAAGCACCAGGAAATCTTAGAATCACAGAAAAGCAGAACTCCAAAGCTCTCTCTGAGGTCTGTCACCTTGCCATGAGACAGAATATACCTAAACTACTCCAGCATGTACCTCAAGAGCTTTGATGGTGAAAACTCCACAGGTTTACTAGGTAGCTGCCTGCTGCACCTCACTGCTCTCACCAGTGGAGCCAATTTCCAGCATCCAACTTTCTTGCTGAAATTACAGCCTGTTTCCTCCTATCCTGCCTACCAGGGATATAGATGACACTTTCTTCCCATCTTTGCAGCAGCTCTTTTTATGTTGAACACGTGTTCCTTTCCTCCATCTCATCTCGGTTAGATAAGAATGCTTTCAGTCTTTTCTTAGAGGCCATTTTTGCTGACTTTTCTTTGCTCTTCTTTCAGTTCTTCAGTTAGTCAGCAACTTCCTTGAGACACACTTCCCAGTGTCTCAAACAATATATACCTGTGATCCTGCTCAGAGTGACTGTAGATTGCAAGGCAGCAATCATTCATTACTAGTGCAGTAAAGGTCAGTTTTATTTTTTTGCTAGGTTAGATCTAGGTGAAGATAAATTTATGTCAGTTAGCAGCCCATAAAGAAGTGCTCCTGAGGCCAAGTAACTTCTGAAAATTTTGACTCTGCATCTTGTCTCTTTCAGGTACCGCTTCAATCACTCTTTACTTGTGTTTAAAAAAAATAAAATATGCAATTCGATAAAAGTTCCAGAAGAGTTTGCAGTGCACTGTAAGTTTTATGCATAGTGAAGGTTTCTTGCCTATCTGTTCTAGTTTTCTTCCACTGAAAAGTTGGGGCCAAATGGGATTTATTCCATCCTGAGTAAAGTAGCTTATATCTATGTGCAATGTAGACAAACTGCAGTACCCCACAGATTACAGAATCAGAGTGGGTTATCCGTAAGTTGCATGAAACATGAAATTAATTTGCAATACCAAAGCTAATAGGCAATGCAAATTCTTAACTACCAAGTACTATCCTCAAGATCCAGACTTAGACTGTCCCTAAATACTAGTACCTAGAAGTACAGAGACTGTCTCCTTATTCTCCTCTTTCTCCATATTTTCAGAAAAAAAGAAGAAATCAACAAGAGGCAAGACAGAAGTATTACTCCTATAGGGTTATCTTAGAATGCAAGTTTTCCTAGGGTCTTGATGAAATCTAACTTCTACCATCCCCTTGAGAAAACCCAATGTAAATTATGTTATATACACTCTGATCTACTCAACAAATGAAACATTAATTTTAATGGCCACTGTTGCAGCCATGGAGTTGCACGCATTGAGTGTTTTCTCCTTTTGGTATCAATACTGGGAGTAAGTAATATTTGCAAAACTGATATCATTGATGCCCCAATAGTAGGTCCACTCACAAAGGACAAAATTCCAAAAATCAGCTGAAAAAATAATTTTTCACAAAGTCCAAAGCTCTAACTGAACTGTCCTTTTCCTCCCAACTAATTCCACCAGTTTTATTCAGTTCCACTTCCAAGATCCATTTTCCATAATTGTGCTTTTTTTTTATAGTTCAGTTTTCCTGCTTAGTGATTTCAAAGCGGAATATTTTATACTGTTATTTCACTGAGTGTAAAACCTGGTCTTATGGGAAAGCTCATCCTTCTTGCAAACTGCAGAGCTTTGGCCTCCTTACTGTTTCAGAGTGCCAAAAACTGTAATTTACAGACATGCCACAAATTTGTTGTCATACTTCAAATGGCATCTTATGTTCAGCATGGCTGTTCCAGTATAGATAAGATTTTAGGTAACAACTGGCACCTTTACATTCAACTTCAGACAGAACAGGAGACATCCACATTGTAGACAGATGTTTGTTGTTCTCTGAGATCATAGACCTATAAAACTGAGCAACAGATTTGAAACACAAGAAATTGTGTTTGCCCGTTTCTAAAAACCTTGGGTACACAGCTTGCAGTTTATTGGTTAGTGACACTTTATTAACATGCAGTTATGCTAAAGCCATGACAGACATTGCTCCTTCTGTGTAAACAGGGCAGAAGCAATAGCTGTTCCACTCAAGTGCAGCATGATAAGGCTTGAAAGATATGCAAAGGAAATAAGATTCCTAGACAACCATAAAAATAGTGCATCACTTGCTTTAAAAAAAAAAATACATGCAGAAAGTAGATAACACAACCTTGTAATGATTGTTATAATTATCTAGTAAGCTTTGTGAAATTGTAAAGCTAATGGCATCGCACATTGAGCAGAGACTAAGCAAAGAAAGCAGCAATTGTAAAACAATTAACCTTGTTCTACTTCTGTAACTTTTTAGGCTACTATTAAAAGCCACTAGCCATTTTAGACCTTTACAGAATAATGAAAGACTAGGAGGTATTATTCAACAAAGAGAAAATTTTGTTTAATTGTGTATTCCCTTAGCACCATTTGGAATTATTGGAACTTTGAGCCTGAAGAAACAGCTTATGCTGGTGTAAATGCCTTCTGAGATACTAGACTTCAGAGACCTGCCAGGTTACACCTTGTTAGGACTGGTGCATAATGCTTAGCAATACGGTTTAGCGATGGCTTTTGTCAGTGTTAGCTTGATGGTTGGACTAAATGATTTGAGAGGTCAAACTACACAATTCTATGATTTAACAGCCATTCTTCGCTTCAGATATTTAGATAGCTAAACATAGCTAGTTAGATAGACATATCACTGCTGAAAGGGCAAGTGCAAGGGACTTCATGGACTGAGTGTTCTGGCTTGAGGGGGCTCCCCTTGTATTATACAGAAACCAAGGTAGAGGGGAAGCAGTAGGCATGGTATTGTTTGACCTTCACCCATGTGAAAACACCGATCTGGGGGGCTATATACACAAGCATGGATGAAATACATGACTAGTTACAACAAAACATATTAGCAATGATTATTGCCAGTCTTGGAAAATCACTTCCAATGCAAAGCAGTGGCATGTGCCCAGCTGGTCTCCTTTCAGCATCTTCCCTAATGACTTTGAGGAAAGAACCAATATAGATTCATATAAAAATTATGAAAAAAAGGAGGTACGTAAATGACACCAAGATGAAGTAGCAGCAAAATACTCTGAAGGACAAAGTCAGCATGACTATGATAAATTGGACAAGTGGTGCAAGAAGATGAAAGACAATAAAGTGATTGATTCCCCATTGCCAAACCTAAAAATCAGCTGCAAAACAAGGACCACGATCTCCAAGGACTGCATTTCAAGTGCACTAGAACTAAACAGTTCTTCACACCAAAAATCCATCTACTGCAGATGAAAATATGTATTTATGACAGGTAAGGGGTTCTAGTCTGTTCTGCTCAATACTGACGAAAGCATGACTGAGTCTCCAGTTTTGAGCACTACACTTTAAGAGAAAGAAAAGGTAAAATAAGACATCAGGCTGCTCATTCCTGTTGCTACTAATGTGAGAGGGGTCAAGCTGTATGGCACCTGAAGGACTGGATCCAGTCTACCTACCACCCCTCCCATGTCTTCACCCAGTAGCAATGATCCAGCTCCATCTTCAGTCCCTGCTCTACCTCCCCTTCCTCTCCTGCGTCTTTGATCTCTGCATAGGAAGTGCTGAGGTTTATTATTTTTTAATTTTCAGTTCTTACATAAGCATGACTCTACCTTAATTGTACTTTGCAAACTGGAAATGTACTTTGAAAGTAAGATGTTTTCTAAGTCTCAATATCCCAGGTTGATTCAGCTTGCTCTCATGATAAAGACTTACGATAAGCAATACTGCTAAACAAAAGTAATAGATTAAATCAATAAGCCACTGTTTGGCTTTCTTAAGCCTCAGAATGGTAGTAGTCGTATATGTTGACCTAAATAATCAAATAGAAAGAAAAGTTCCTAGAATAATAGAAACACAGTTGGATTGCATGCTACTAGAAAGATAGTTTTGTGTTTAAAATTTGCCCAGCACTTCCCTTGGATTGATATTCATGCTTATATTCATCCAATCACACAATTCAAGTAAACAGCCTTAAGGAAGGGAAAAAAAACAACCTAAGACACTCCAGTTCAAATATTTCAGCACAGCCGTTTCCCATTCAATTAGATTTTCATGCCTTGGGTCAAGTCCTGTATTACACTAAGTTTTCTGCACGGTTCTATACACCTCCAGCATTGTAATAAACACCCTTATGTTTTAATCTCATGCCATAGTATTTCATTAAAAAAAGAAAACAACCACTTTTCATTTAACAGTGTTATATTTTTTTCAATATTGTAGTTTAAACTTGTAGTTTGAGAGAACACTACCATGAACCTATATGTTCTCTTACGGCATGGCTATTCTGCTATCTTAATTACTATAGCACAGATGAATTCAAGGAAGTGAAACCTTGCACACCAAATATTTGTATATTCTTCTTGGGTATCTTATTATTGAAAAGGTATGATCATAGCATAGAATGACAATTCTTATTGTTACCTTGGTCTGGCATAACTTGAAATATCATCTGCAACTACAACGGAAAAGTTTCTTAGGATACTGGAGTTCACTGTAGAGCAGAATTCTGCAAGGCCTTTCCATTAACTGTATTCCTTTGAACTCAGTGACACCCATTGAGTCTGTGAAGTACAGCTAAAAGAGATGTATAACAACACTTCTCTAAAATATAACATGTAAGATCCAATTTTCAGGAAAAAAAAATGTCTCCACTATACCACCACAAACTTGTTTGCTTCTCTTCATGCTTGAAGTTTGTTTTTTATTATTGGTGGTTCTGTGAGGCAACTTTTTGTCCACAAATCAGGGTTTCCACCAGAGAAGGAGAAAAGCAGAGTGCAAGGCCAGCATTACCCTCTCTGTGCTTGTGTGTCAAGGAACTGATGTAGCTCAGGTATTTAGGAGTCACCTTCCCCAATATTTCCAGAAGCAACATTTGGCTGCTTTTCTTTCTAAATTCAGTATTGGTCTAAATTACGGTTATGAGCACCTGTGAAAGAAAGGATTGGAAACTTAAGTCTCTGCATTGGTTAAATTTTGAGGTGCCAATGACCACCGTTTAGATGTGTCCCTATTTTGAAAATCTCTACTGCTCCCACATCAAGAGTGCTCCCTTAGGAGAGTAGGTACCAATTGTCTATCCTCCTTGTGCAGAGCTAGCTGGCTCAGGCCCTAGACTGAATTTTTCAGGAGTGAACCTATAACTCTTCACCACAAGAAAGAAGCGGATAAGTCTGCTTTCTCCCTGCCACTCCTCTACCTGCTAATATGCTCCCTACAGTCCTGGCAAGTCTGTAGCGACAACATCAGGAACTCAAGACAGTGATGGTTTCACTAGTGTCACCCTGCCTTGTGTAATTCAAGCCAAACTGCCAACGCTGAAGGGAGCATGAGCACACACTAACCCTGCCATTCAGAACAAGAAGAAACACTTTATGAAGGTGGATACTTACCTTATGACATCAAGAGAGGCCCCTACATGTCATTTATGGGCAAGTTTGCTAATGTAATGGCAAATCCAGCCATTTCAGCATGCTGAAGTTTGAATTAACATGAATGACATTCTAGATTTTTAAAAATTTGTTTCATAGAACTCAGATAAATAAGAGCTCTTAAAAATCCATGTTTAAAGATAAGCTGGTCCTTCCATTCAGTACAGGAAGAGGTTCACTCTGCTCATGTGGCTTTCACTAAATTACCTACATAATGCCAGGGAGGTTGGAAGGGATTTCTAGAGGTCATATACTCCAACCCTCCTGCTCAAGCAGGGACTCCCGTATTTAGTTGGCCAGGACCATGCTGATACAGTTTCTGAGTATCTCTAAGGAGGAAGATTCCCCAGCCTCCTTGGGCAACCTGTGGCACTACTTAGTCCCAGAAAAGTGTTTCCTGATGTTCAGAGGGAACCTCCTTTTTTTGAGGCTGTGACCACTGCCTCTGGTCCTGTCACCGGACACCTTTTAAAAGAGCCTGTCTCTGTCTTCTTTGCACCCTTCCTTCTGGTATTTACAGACATTGATGTGGTCCCCCTGAGCCAGCTCAGCATGGAGATGAACAATCTCAGCTCTCTCAGACTTTCCTCCAGTTCCATCATCTTTGTGGTCTTTTGCTGAAGTCTATCTTGTACTGTGGAGCCCAGAACTGGACACAGCACTACTAGCTTCATGTAAGTGTTTTTGCAATACTAGTCAGCACATGCGTATGTGACAAAGATTTTTTGACTTTAGTATGTGAAAGTTGGTTAGAATTTTCTAGTTTACCTTATGGTCTTACCCTTTTACATCTAACCCTTTAGTCATCTAACATTTGGGCTAAGCAACTGTTAACAAGTTCCAATTGATATCTCACGCCTCACAGTATTTGTACGCTGATTTTTTTTTTAATTTTTTGTTGTTGTTGTTAATTCAGAGAGAGGGGTTACTCTTTTAAGCAGAACACAGAATTTTCCATTATAGTTTTCTCTAGCAATACAGTGAGAAGTTAGCTGTGTTTGCTGTTGCTCTTAAATGCAGCGACATTTCACAGAAAGCTATGCTGTGCTCAAGAATGCCTGGAAGAGGTCAGGGACTTCTCAAAAACCCATTTAAAAGAATAGCTGAGAAAACAAAAAGACTCAGATACTGTGTAGTAGCTAATTGAAATGCTGCTTCATTTTACAATTCTCTAATGAGGTGCACTATAACACAGTGACTGAAATAACTTTAGGTAATGGGACTACCTCTATTAATCTACTTATAAGGAAGCTGTTCATTAATTAGGGTGGACAGAGCAATCACAGGGTTGCTGAACAGTAGCAGTGCCAATTCACATTGTTGACAAGTATCTAATTAGAAATTAATGGCAGAAAACTGTCCAAATATGTATCCCTCATCTACCAGAGGAGCATGTATCACAGGTGTACATAATGAGAGAATGTAACACATCCACCCTCAAATTAGATCCAGGAATCAGTTTAAAAAACTTTAACCCTTCATTACACATTAGACAATTATCTCAAAGCAGGTGTCTTGTTAAAATGGTCTCATTACTTCTATTGCGAATCCTTTATAAGCCTCAAGATTTGTAGTTACTTGAAGATTAGTACCCCCACAGCCACTAAAGGATTAAAAAAACCCAACAAAAACCACAAACACAACCACACCCTCCCTGAACATCAGCAAACAAAAAACAAACCAAACACGAAAGAACAACCACCACCAAAATCCACCCAACCCATGAATGCAAATTAACCAGGAGCCACCCAACAATTACAAAGGTCTGACTGGAAGGAAGATTTTGAGAATTCCTCTATGTCTCTCTGTGCAGTGAGGAGAATACAGTCCAGCGCAAGTTATTTAGGAGGCATCTTATATGCTACCTTGGGACACCATACTATGAAAATCTACTTATGTGAGACGATAATAACTAGTTATTTTATGTGCTTAAATGTCTGGATTTGTTTGGATTTCTTCATTGGTTGGTTTTTGTTTAAACTTTGAGAAAGTTATATATGACAATGGTATTTTCTGTCATTCAGCTCAAGTAAGGCAAAGAAAGCACTTACTTCACAGAAACTTATGCATCCAGAAATGCTGATGCACTTAAAAGATTGGAAGACCAAGGACTTGATAAGCTAGCATATTGCAGTACATATCTTACCTCCTCAACAATTTTTTATTTTTCAATAAGCCACATTTATTAATCCCATGTCTCCTAGTGTACTATGTGGAAATACGTAATTAGTGCAACATCTTTCATAAGCTATGTTAATAAACCCCAGCATCTCTCTTCATGCTCTGGGAAAAATTCAATAAGCAAAGGGACTAAAGCTTCCGAAGAACATTGAGAAATTTATGTCTGAAGCAATTTGTTTTCCCTCTCGAAAACCCTTAACACTGCCTTTCATTCATAATATCCCGGAGAAAGACAGAGACCCGATCCCTTTGTGTGTTTGCATTTTGCAAGCATGGCTGGGCTGGACTGCTCACCTTTGGGGACCATAAAGGTATATTTATTCCCTTGATGTACAGTAGGCTTCTCAAACAGGGAAGGTATCTTCGTACTTCTGAAGGTCTAGACACTGACAAAGTCAAGGTCTAACTTGAAAATAGTATGCATTGAGAGTGTTCATGGCTTCAGGATAGGCTGAGGCGTATCATTCTTGCTCAGACTCTTGAAGTATGTTTCCCCACACACTGCTAATGGTCTGCGCTATCTTGATCCCTTTCCTCCTTCATTCCTGTGACATGTTCGGCTTTGTAGTAAATACAGACATAAAACATCCATGGTGAAGACCTGAAGAATTTTCTAAGTCCTTTAGATTAGACAGCTTTTTGTGGCCAGTTTTTACATGCAAATGTTTGGACACTCTGCCCTGGAAGTTTCCTTTAGTTCTACGCTCCAATTCCCTAGGCTGAACAAGAAAGTTTTTTTAAACTAAAGTTTTCTTCTTAGACTGCCTAGCAGATGACTGTCTAGTAAGACATCTGATCTCTCACATTCAAGAAAGATGAAATTAAGGCAGAGTCTACAACCCCCAAGTTACCCAGAAACTTTCAGCACACCTGCCTAAACATAAAATACAGTCTTGCTGTCAACATTCAGAATCTCAGATACTTAAGTGAAGAATACATTTTACTACTTCTAGCCTTCAAGAACTTGACCTTGAAGCTGAAACCAGGTTTAGCTTTTTCCATGTGTAAGTTTCTTTGAGATATAAGATGGCAGCATGAAACCTTCTCTTGAAGGACCTAGTATCAGACTCAGAATGTGTCCTGAGTACTATTTGACTCCTCATCTTCAGTCTTCCAGGATATAATTCCACTAGTGCAACAGGCTGTTTTCACAGGTAGACAGCCCATATCCTGAGAAAGGACAGCTCTTGGGCCAGGTTCTGGAAGTGGCAGAGAAAGGCAGGTGGTTCTCACACATGCTTCGGAGTTAGCTGGATCAGCCACCTTCATCTCCATCCTGCACAGCACCCCACTGCAGTAGCACTCACTTGGCTGGTCCTGAACCCTTCTTAGGTACTGGCTTTTCCTCTATCTGAAGGAAAAAGCTGTCAAGCTGGATAGCTTCTCCACATCCAGAGGTCAAACCACTCTGCAACAGTCAAGTACCACTTACATTGTGAATGACTAAAATTCAAGTTTTACAGCTTCTTACCACGTTTTCAGAAGCTTGCAAGAGGAATATAGTCAGCTTCCCTGCACTGTTTTAAGACTTCTGTATACATCAAGGCTAGTAAGTTAGTCCACCCTTTCAGTGTTTTGCACATCTTTTGCTGGCTCCAGAATGCAGTGGCCCCTGTCTTGGCACCGTCATACAGGGTTGTAAGAGAACTGATGCAAACTTGTCTCTAGCTCTTTGAAGCTGAGCTGAGAAAGAAGAGAAACCTATGTTTTCCTTAATGCTGTAGCCCATGCTGCTTCATCCTCGAAGTTAAAGGTGGGGGAGTAGACAGAAGACTGTAATACAAAGCACTAACTGTGAATATGGTCTTGCCAATTTACTTCTTGTATTAATGTGAACATTTCCCTCTGTTTAAGTGCCATACAGCTTACTTCATTATTTGCAGCTAACTGTGATGCAGTTAGAAGATAATGATTCCTCACTGTAAATTAGATGCTATTATACGAGTTGTTTCAGATTGGCATCTTGACATTAAGAGATAGTTATATTTTTAGAAGTAGCCAGGAAATTTGCTCTTTTACTTTGGAAACCGTAAGCAAAATTTTGCTCTTTCAAAATGCATACACTCATGAATGGCTAAACAAGCCAATTTCCCCATGGACAATACATCATTTATCAAACATCCTGGAGAATCTGGTTCTGCAATCCCTGTCACGCAACAGTCCCATTGAGGCCAGTAAGGTCATTCTCAGATCTACAGGATCAGGCCTTTGCATTTGATAGCAAACAAGCAAGCAAGCAACTATTTTGCAGGCTATACTGAATCCACTGTCCTGGAATACCCTGAGCTTCCAACGGCAACCTTTGGGTAAGCCCTCACTGCTGAGCTGCCCTGACAATTCAGCAAAAACCTCCATTCTCAACATTTCAGAATTGCAAGTAGAGATTGAGAAGATGATCTGTCTCTCTGCAGTATGAGAGTATGGTATATTTATCTCAGAGAACAAGCTCATTCTAAGGAAAGGGCACATGTAGGAACAGCTAGGGAAAGGGTAAAGAGATTAGAAAACAAAAGGAGCTGATGCTGAAAGGTGATGGAGAACAAAAGAAAGAACGTGATCTGCAGACACAACAGTAGTGATGCTGCCCCATCCAGTTATTGTCGGGTACAAACTATGGACTGGGATGAAAGAAGGGTATGTAGTTATGCCCAATCCTGTGCATAAAGTCTAACACTACACTGGCAGTTACTACTACCAGGAGCAGTGGTAACCAAGTAAATTTTTGTATGCACACACACAGTCTGCTGTATTCCTTTACATCAGTTTAAAGTAGAATATTTGCTTAAGTTACATCAATGTGGTGATAGGAATAGAATTGAGGATAATTGTTTTCTTTTCCATTATTCTTCAGGTACTTCTGAAAATGCTAACGGGGAACTGCATAGTTAACATATGTATCCAGGCAGTACTAACTAACATCTTCAGGTGACCTAGCACTGGTCTTGAACAGACTGGTACGATAAATAGGGTCGAATTCATAAAGCTTCCTTCAGAGTACCTAAGATAAGTACATTGTCCATACAGGCAATGAAGACATAAGGGCTTCTAAAGAGTACTTCAGTGACTTTGGCAAGTCACTGCCTGTGGAACAGATTTGAAAGGCACCAAAGGTCATGAAGGACAGCAAGATGAACATGAGCCAGCAGTGTGCCCTGGCAGCACAGAAAGTTATATAGCAATCCTGGGCTGCATTATCAGAAGCACTGTCAGCAGATCAAGAGAGGGGATTATCCCTCTTTGCTAAGCACTCATTAGATTGTTTTTAGAATGTTGTGCACAGTTTTTGGCCCCCTGGTACAGGAAAGACATCAGTAAACTGGAGTGAGTTCAGTAGGGGGCCACCAGGATGGTCAGGGCTAGAGCACTTGCCCTGTGAAAAGAGACTGAGGGTCTGGGGACTGGTTCAACCTGAAGACAAGACAGCTCCAGGGGCATCTAATAGCAGTCCCTCAGTATCTATAGGTTACCCAGTAAATAGAGCCATGCTTATTACGGTAGGAGGACATCGGGCATAAAGAGAAGCAAGAGGCACAGACTGGATGCGAGGAGAAACTTGTTCACCCTTAGAACAGCTGTGCACTGAACTGAGTTGACCAGGCAGGCTTTGCATGCTGCATCTGGAGGTTTTCAAGACTGGAAAACCCAGAGCAACCTGATCTGATCTCATAGCTGACAACACTTGGAGAAGGTGGAAGAACCTCCTCAAGTCCCTCCCAGCCTCAACTACCCATCCTACAATCCACTTTGCCTGCAGTCCCTGCTCTCAATGCAGTCTTTTCTTTTTTTGCAAGTCCATAAAGCACAGACTGACCTTGAAAGACAAAAGGATTCCAGCAAAGTACCTCCACCTTCATGTAGTGGTCCCACTGCTCGTTCAGTTAAGATCAGCTCAAGTTGGCTGTTCATTTTCCTTCTAGGTACGCAAGCAGGTCTCTAGCTTAGTAACTGAGGCATCTCTTTGAAGCTCAGAACTGTGGATCTTGGAACAGAAGGGGCTCAGGTCCAGGTCTCTCACTTCCCAGACAAAAGGTGGGCAGAAACAGCAACACCACCACTGCTTTAGTATTAGGTATGAGCTAAACAAAGATATCTGTGTCTTCAGAAAAGCTGAGAGAATAAGTGAACTTTAGGTCTGGGCCAAAAGCAAACTAGGCCATTAGCGAACAACAAGAACACCCAAGCCTGGAGTACAAGCTTGCCTTAGCACCTGACAGAAGGTTCTGTTGGTCATGAGGGGTCCCACCACCGCCAGATGACACTGCAGGGGCAGTCTGAAGAGCTATCTTGGCTGCAGAAGCCAACATTACAACTAAGATGGGCTTATGCCCCATTGTAGACAATCCATAGCTTTCAGTGAATTAGGGTGGGGGAGTTGTCAGAATTCAGTGCTTATGGCACAGTAGAGCTTTCAGAAGAAAGAAAAACTCTCAGACTTATATTTAGCAAATGAGCAATGAAGCGAAATGGCATAGCGAATGATGACGGTAGTGGTGAGGCTGTGGGGGTGGGAGGGGGGCGTGAAAACTGGCAAGAGCTTCAGGAGAACGAGTTTTGGTATTTCAGTTTTAGAGGTAAAGACTAGATGCTCTGCAGCAGGTACTGAAATTCCAGTCCTGCAGAAATTTAAACATCATCTGAGCTTTCTCCCATCTCCCACCCCTCTGTCTTGTTTGAAAAATATTTACAAGGGGGTGAAAGGCAACCTTCAGACATGTGACCATAGCTGTGTGCTGATGCTTTCTATAGATACGGGCTTGCTGAAGCACTAAACTATGTTCTGCTGCAGTATGGCATTATGGCTTCTGCTCAGCAAAAGCTGTTCCCATTCTCATTTCAGACCCCTGCTAATGTTGGCATCTGGCCCTCAGCTACATGACTTTTTTGCCCTCCATCTCTACAACAGAGGCAAACACACACCCTCAAGTCCAGCTTTGGCTGGAAAGGACAGAGTCCAGTTCTGCAGCTCAGACTTACCTGATCAGTAACAATACAGAAATGATTTAAGAAGTCTGATGATTCCAGGCTATATTTGGGGTGCTGCAAATCATTTTGTGTTTAGTCATCATTCATTCTGTGTTTCTGGCTGGATCCACTCAGAGTTCTCTGATGCATAATTTAGACAGTGCAGACAATTTGCATTTTATTTCCCCCACACACCTCTTTTCCCAGCTTTCACTCTGCACTTGTTTTGATAGTCCTGCCACCTGCATGTGTGTGGTAGGCCTGTTTGAAACCCAATTGCCCTTGGATACTAACACAAATAAATGTATATGCACAGCTCTTCAGTGGAGATAGAAGGCTTACCAAAAAACCTGTGGGTTTTTTTTTTCCCCCCACAAAATCATGTGCCTTTTTCACCTTCTCTGTAGAGTGGAGAGGCAAGTCCAGTTCATCTTACTGAGAGAGAAAGTTGGTTGTCCTAAATGTAGGAAAGGAATTGCACAGAGATATGTGCTGGAGTAATAAATTGTGTTTTATACCAGTAAGCTCAAAACAAAATGGCTGAAACTTCTGAAAAAAACTGCAACTATACATACAATCAGCAGCTAGGAAATACTGTTTTGCCTGCTTGCATTTAGAAATCAGATGAAATGAACAAAGTAGCCAAGCGTTTAAGAGTTCTAAAAATCCCCACTTTTGTCTTCCTGTTCTTCTCTTCCCTTTTGCCATTACTAACTATGTTATTTTTCTCTTGCATTTTTCTCCTTTAAAGTGAAAAGGGAACTTATGTGCTTAGCTTAGCTTTACTTCATTGGTAAAAGAAAAAAAAAAAGAGGCCAAAACTTTTTTATCCAATTTGTTACTAAGCTTGTCCAATTCACACATTGTGGGTTCACAAGGCCTAAGCTGATCACCATGCAGACTTAGTTCAGACTATGTAGTACTGTGTGGTTCTGGATGTGCCCACCCGTGAAATAACCTTACACCAAACCTAGCAGCAAAAATTACTTCCAAATTTTATTTGCCTAGAGGCCTGTCTGCTTTGGCACCTGCGCCAACTTGCACTGGTGCTTGACTAATAGCCAAGGAGGAGATAAATTTTTGATTTGTTAATCACCTGCCCACAAAGTATCTCTTTTGAACACTCCTGGAAAAAGACTGTTGGGCTAGATGAACCTCTGGTCTGACCCAGTACAGCTGTTCCTCCGCACTCTGAGGGCAAATGTTCGTGTCACATTTAAAGGGCTTGCAGCTAAAGAGTTCAGTCCAAGAAGAGACTGCTGAAATACATTTTTGAGTCAAAATACAACACTGGACATGAAAGACAAGGAGTTGGGAGACCTACTCAAGAACAGATAAAGACACTGTGGATAGACATGTGAAAGAAGTATCCAGAAATAGCAGAAGACCGTTATTCCAGGAGTTTGGGGTTCAACCAGTGAGAGAAGACTTAACTAGTTAGACTTTCTAAATGTTACCTTCCTTCCAGATTTCTTATAAATAAGCTATTCTAATATGCAACAATTAGTTTTGAAAATTAAAGAAAATGGTTTTATGAAAACCTATACATTTCAGATATTTTTCATGACATTTTAATTTAGTAGCAAAGATTTATAGAAAAAAAATCAGCTTAAGGAAGAGGGAATAATGACAAAAATAAAAACCCAGAAGAAAGAAACAGCCTTACAAATTCGACCTTGAAATAAGATGTCTTTTCCTAGCTGTGAGGATAATTAGACATTGAAAGAGTTTATCTGGTAGGTGGTAGACTCAGCAGAGACTGGAGTCTTTAAAGATTAAATATCTAAGAGGTCACTCAATCTAATGTATGGGAAAAAAACCTAAGGTCCATAACTTAAAAAAAGAAACAAACACAAAAACTTAGCAACATCTTTTTTGACCATAGAACCTGTGAACATACAGATATCCCTATATATTCCCTCCTCCATTAACTATGCAAGGGACAGTTTCAGACACTCCGGAGGAGGCAGGGAAAAGAGCTTTTCCCTTCTCGAGCTTCAGATTGTGCTGTCCAACAGGAGCTCGCAGCTTCCATAACCCCTCAGATAGACCTACCCTTGCTTCAGGCACCCACATGCAGAGAACAGAAAAGACTCACCCAGCCCATGTCACTGGGCAGACGTACACCAGAGCTTTCATGCACCGTCTTCCTCTGCCAAGGCAACCTACTGGCAGAAGGCTGGATTGGGCACTTTAGCCTCTAAGTGAGGGGGATGTTGGCTATTTGGGTGTAGGTTTTGGGGGTTTTTGGCAAACTCCAGTATAATTTTCCTTCTCTCACAATCTGCATATGTCATCTCACCAAATTTCCTGCCATTTTGGGAGTCCTGAGAACTAGGAACAATCATACTTGCTCTCTGCCTGCAGCAAGTTTGTTTTCCAGGGACTGAACTGTACTGGGCTAATGAAAATATCACTGGGTACAGATTAGGTCATCTGAGGGGAGCTGGATAGCTTAAAGCTCAGCAGCAGTCAGGTGAGCCGATTTATAGGTTTTTGTAATTTAAGACCTGAAAAGCCTTTATAAGCTGCAGGTTTGCTTTTCACTGTAGCTTTCCTACAAAGCATGAGCAGAGCAGCAGAAGGAAATCACAGTGTTATTCTTAGGAATCATTCCTCTGTTCAGCTGTATTTCTATTTGTGTTGACATTAAGGCCTTTTGAGAGTGTCTAGAATCACAGAGCAAACGACAATAATATCTTATCACTCTCCTGAGTATATAAATAACATGTTTCATACAAGTCTTCCCATAGCATACATTTACATAACTTTAGAAAAAGCCCACGACAATTTACCTGCTTCACACTGTTCTTCAAAACAGTAAAAATCTATTCAAGATTCTCAGGAAAATGAGCATGTGGAAGATTTACATGCTGTGAAGCAACTGTTCTCCCGGAGCTACTGGGGAACCTAAGATATTTTTATCCTTTTAAAGGTTTGGTTGTGTTTTTTTTTTTCTCCTCACTGCTTTGGAGTAGGGCCATTGTTAGGTCCAGGTTTTGCATTCATCACAGATGTGGGCAGCAGTCACCCCAAGGCTCCATTTTCTTTTCAAGCTATATCCCCCAGCACATCCCCAAACGATAGCAGAGTTTGGGAAAGCTCGTGCAGCTATTCAGTGACACAACTGACACCTTTCATTTCAGCAAGGGCTGACTAGATACCATTGACACAGAAGTGTTTTGCTGTAACAAAACCTTCTTTAAAAGGGAAGCTAATTATTTTGTGCCAGTTCTAAGCAGTGTTATAGGGATGTTAACAAATTAACCATCTCTGACACCAAGACATCTTATTGTCTCAACCTTCAGGCTTACATCTGCCTCAAAATTTGTGGCTCCTCTAGGCCATACTGCTGCTGGATCACTGCCCAGTCTTTCCACAGCAAGATGAAGTCTGGTACCAGCCAGCTTGTGGCCCTATTTCAGGCTCAGCAGCCTCACATCAGATATCTCAGGACATCATCCTTTGAAAGAACCCCACAAGGCAGTCACCTAGCAAAGATGAGTATATACATGGAGTGGGAAAGAGGGACACTGTTTGCCACTCGGGGCAGACTCCCTCCTCTGGAAAGCCTCTGTTTTCCCACTCAAAGCCCCTTAGCCAGACATTGGTAAACCTGAGCTCAATGACCTCCACAAACTTCAAAAATCAAAGAGCTTGTGCCACATTGGTCAATTTGTCCCCAGGTCTATGCAATTATATCCCAGCCCCACAGAAGTAAACCACTATTTGTCTTTCCTTCAAGGACAACAAGAACAATTGTCCACAAAATAAAATTCTCTTTAAGCTCTTAAGGGGAAAGAAGGAGCAGGGAAAAAGTCATCAAGTCACCTGGCAGATGTTAGTAATGTGCTCTGCTGTATCAGCAACTGGTGCTTTTTTGCCAGCTCCAGGGCAGACTGCAGATTAGGGCCCACCAGTTCATACAGTGCCAACCCCCACCCCTGCTTTTGTCTGGCCCCTGCATATTCCTCAGTGGCTGGAGAATATGGAAGTTTTAGTCACTAGTATCCTCCTGCATTGTAATTTCAGTTTTTAGGTAAGAGGTACCCAGGAGACAGTTGCAAATCATTTTTTAGCAAGAATACAAGAACAAAGAATAGTCTCTAGCAATTTGGATGGCTCTGCCTGCTAACTCACAGTGGCTATAAGTTGCACACTTCTGTAACTTCCCAAGAAACATTTCCAGCCATTTTGCAACTGTCAGGATTGATCTGTCACTGAAAAACACACAGAGCAAACAGTTCTTGCCTGTCTTCAGTTCTCATGGAATATAAAATCTCCCACCTTCCTAAACCAGGAGGGATTTCTATTTAATGATTATTGTTATTAAAGATTTGGTGTGAGTTAGTTAAAAGTTTTCTTTGACTTCCAATTAAGCTATTTGCTCAGTTGCTTTTTATCACCTCAGAAACTGGCCCAGAATCTAGATAAAGTTTCAGTTTAATCTTTTTTACTGCTGTAACTGGTAATGTGATGTTAGTGTCTTATCACAGGATGGTTTCATTTGGTGTATCTTTCTTCCACCCTCAAAAGGCTCTTACTGAGAATTGTCCCACTTGCTTGCTACGGATCGGGTCCTTTCATTATTCCTTTAGTGGTTTTTGAATGGCCACAGCCTGGTTCCCTGAGTGGTCTTGACCTGGTCAGGAGTTTTAATTCTGCTTTTTTCCCCTCCCTGCAGTCACCGGGGCTTTGGCAGCACTGCACAATCTCTTCAGAGTAACCCCTATTAAAACACTGTGGCTGACAGTGAATATGGTCAATTGGAAGTATTAGGTCAAAGATTAGAACAAACAGAGAATTTCTAACTCTGCTGTTGACCTTGGAAATTAGAAGCTGCCCTTCTCAGACCATAAGAGGGTCACTGCCGTTAGCTATGACAGCCATGTCTCCCTGCTGCTTTGAGGGGAAAAACAGAGAGAGGTGACACTCTTACCATACAAGTACTCATTTGTTATGCTCGCTCTTCTCTGACTGACCAACAGTCTCCCAGTCAGATCCCTGCTAACATTTGCATTTTACTGAATATTTATCTGTTAATGGGAGATGCTTGCAGTCCTGAAAATAGCACATCAGCCAAAATAATTCACCTCTAACCACACTTTCTCTTTCAGATACTGATCTCTGTTGGAAAAAGCCTTCTGTCTTGCGATAGCTTGTGAGAAGTTCTGACACACTTAAATTCATTTGCTTTAATCCTTATCCATGGAAGACCTCTTGTACAAGTCCTTCAACCCACAACATAAGGAAAAATAATTAAGACTTATACAAGGTTTTTTTTCTGTAATGATCCGAGTTAGTAAGGTGAAAAGGAGTATCAAAACCCACTTGATCAGATAATTTCAACTAAACTAAATAACAATAACTGTAGATAGTCTTGTTGAGAAAATGCTACCTTCCCTCATGAATCTCTAGATTCAAATGTGTGAGCCATCAGTAGTTGCTGGTATGATGAAGATATTTTTTTAATCACAAATCCACATTCTCTGCTGGTACATATTCTCATTTAGCAAAGAAAGTCAGTCTACACCGCTTGCAAACATGTTTCTTAGCTTTCCTCCACCTTATAAATAACATCAGCTGATGGAGAATGCTCAAAAATCTTTCTCTATAAATTTTGTCTTCCTTCAAGTTCAGATTGCAAAATTTGTGTTCTATTTATTGGTTTCTATAAACAAAATAGAGTAATTAAAACCTGGACTAATAGCAGTTCATATTTATTTCTATACCAAACGCTTACAACAGATGTACTAAACAATCCAGAATATTGCACAATTAGATTGGATATTCTTGATTTATCGGACAAATACCTAAGAGATTCAAGCATTCAGTAGGTCTGGGCCCAGAGCCTGATGTTATTATTCTTTTAGTTTATGCTAAAGCAGCCATACCTTCTCTACACAAATATTTTTTCCTGTAAACCAGTAACAGGACACAGCCAACAGAACCAGCTAGAGACTCAGCATCACCAGATGAGGTTGATAATAGCATGTTATTTGCTTGAAAGGTTAACAAAGGAAGTCTCCAGGTCCAACGTGAAGAAGTCCAACTGTGTTTGCAGTCACAGGGATTAGTTAGTTCTTGATTAGAGTCCAGCTGGAAAAACTTCTAAGGCCCGTGAGGAGATGATCTGAACTCTATTTCTGACTAGATCTTCATACACATTAATTCCATTGGCAAGTTCTTCTAAGTATCTGCCTGCTGTTGGATTTACAACATCACCTTCAGTGCCCTTGCCTTTCTGTAGTTGCTAGTTCTGGTACAGTTTGTTCTTCTCTGCACTCCCCACTCTTTGTCCTACCTACTCACTACTTAAACCTAGGACGGGAAATGTGCATCACCATTTTATTCCCTCTCAAACTCCTTAACCTTTGTGTGTGAAACATTCTGCCTCAGGTTTCTCCTCTTCCTCCTTACCCTCTACCAATTTCTGATGCTCTTTCTTTCTGCTCTCTGCAGTTTTCCACCAATTATTGCACTTCAGCTCTGCTCCTTACAGATCACACCCAACTCTGCAATCTGCTGGATTTTAACAACTCCATCCCAGCTGGGCATTAGCTAAACATAACAGGGCAGGGGGAATCCAAAAAACAATCCACAAAACAATCTCTGCTCTGTAGCCTTTATCACAACAGCTCCTCAACCACAAGGTTCTTCCTCCACCCTAAAGATGCACACAGTCACATACAAGATCAATGACCACGTAGGGACCAGAAGGAGAGGGACAGCACCAACTGCTGCCTGCAGACAGAATGTTCTGAGAATTCAGGATATCTTCATAAATGAACAAGTATTGGAGAATATAAACTGATTTTTTTCCCTCAGGTGTTTAACAAATCTAGGCAAAAGTAAAACCCTTGGCTCCCTTTCAAAGGCCACCTTTTGCCAGATTTCAAATCCCTGCACAAAGCCAGAAACACAGAAACATCTTAATGAAACTGAGTGCGTCTATTAAAAAAAGCACAACAAACACACACACAAAACAACCAAAAATACACATAATAAAACACACCAAAAACCACCCCCAAACCTCACAACATACACCAAAAACCCACACACACAAACAAAAAACCCACCCCACACATTTTTTCCATAGCTTTTTCTTCAAATAACATGGTTCTGCCATGTCTCGTATTAACCAAAGTCATTGCGAGAGTAGGACATCTGGGAAGGAAGATCTTACCTGGAACAATTAGGTAGGAAAATGGCAAGAGCAACTCAGAACAATATCTTGTAATGAAAAGCTCTATGTAGCCCTCTCTGCAAGGGCAGTGTCTGAGTATAATTCCACTTTGCATCACCTCAGCAAACTTACTGTAGCTAAAACCAAGGGATACAGTGAGGCAAAGAGGAAGGTTAACGCAGCATTAATTCTTATTCAGTATTAATTCTTAGTGTGTATCCTGCTGGGGAGGTCCTTTCACATAGAAGGTGAACATCCCTGTAGTTTTCTCCTGCTGCACTTGTGAACCAGAAAGTAGGATTTATTCTCCTACCAGAAAGCACAATTGCCTACATCAGTCTCAGGTGCATTAGCAGGGAAAACAAATGCTTTCAAACAGGGAAAAAAAACCAATGACATAAATATAAACGAATCAGTAAAACTGCATAATCAGATGCATTTGTGGCCTTTTTCGTAATTACAGACAGTGCCCTGGAGGGCAGTCACACAGAAGTAAATACTTTTTTGTATGTCATATGGGTTATATATTACTAGCTGGAGTGAGAGTAGCAGCCTAAGATGAAAGTCAATACAGAACAACTTAAGCTTTTTAAGCTCCTCTTTCATGTATACTTGAGCTGTATATAATCAGGGACATCCATCTTGGAAAAACATTCTTCCAACATGCTGAGATTACTGCTGCCTGGGAATCTTTTCAATCCCATTTCACATATAGCTTCTGACAATGTTGGCGACAACCATGTCACAGAGCATTAGGTAAAATTGTGAGAATTAATTACATGCTATTTGTTTAACTTCTCTTGTCATCTGTCTCTGCTCCTTCTGTTTGAAAATTCATTGGCTCACCTAAATCATCTTCCCCTCGCTCACAGTGTATGTTACCCAGAACCACATTTGCATTAAGCAATTATCTCCTTTTCTTCAGGAAAGGAACAAATTTAAACAAATGGAAAACCCTTAAAGTGTCTATGCTCCATTAAAACCAAATTCTGCTTTTAATCCCAGACCAGAGTGTTGATAGATTCATTTATATTAAATAGAACTTGAGTCTCTGTAGTCCCTTTCTCTCTAATGAGGCTAGTAGAGAAAGAAGATGCTATTCATTGTAAGCAAAGGTATCAATTCTCTTTTATTACTGGTGTTCCAAACTGTACTTTATCCTATAGCTCCCTTTTCAACTTTCATCTGCTTCATTGTCACAGTTCACAACTAGTATAGCAATGTCCCTCAAGCAATAATTATGAGGGACACAGTTATTTCAGAGGGGAGAGGTAAATGAGAAATGCTCTTCTTCCTGATTGTTAGAACACAGTTGTTCAGCTCAAAAATTCCTTCTGCCATGCCAGGCTATTTCTAGACCCTACATACAGGTCCAACAGCTACCTTAAGACAATCTGCAACATTGGCACAGTTTGGGAGTGTTTGTTAGTGGGATTTGCTACTGATATGATCCCTCATTGAAACAGTCAACCCACCAGGCGTTTGTTATAAAAAAAAAAATCCCACCCAAGTATCTACCAGCACACCTCAGCCCCACTAGTTCTGTTTCTACCTCTCAAGAAGAAATCCAGTTCCAATAAGACCAGAGAAGCAACAAATATTCAGCCAAATCCCATCATTTTCAGAATTAAATATAGCATTTGATACCTTCATGCACCAAGCTGTCTTTTTAAATTACTTCAGTTCTTTGTTTGAAGGCGAGACATTACTTTGCAAAAAGCCTTGTACTCTCTAAAGCCCTGAAGTGCCAAGCCCTTCCTTTTGTACTTGTTAGTCATGGAAAGGAGTCGCCAGGAACTGAGTCCTTCCCCTGTTACATCAAAGCTGTACTCAGAGCAACCCCATGTTTGATAACACTCACTTTCTGGGCTCAGCTCTGCGGGGTATTTGCTCTGGGGTCACCAATGAGCACGGCCCCACTGCTGTCTCGAGGACAGGCAGTGACACAGCCGAGCACTGTCCTCTTCCCACAGTTTGCTGCCATTCAGATATAAAAAGAGGTTGTTTCCCTTGTTGACAGCACTGCACTGACAACAACAAGGACAGCATCTCGCCTGCAAGCCAGGCAGCTGCTCCTACTCCTGCAGGAGCTGAACATCAGCAGAGCCCGTCTGTCCCTGCCCACCGTCAGCACAGGCAGAGATGCCAAGCTCCCACAAAGACCCCCTTGGCTTTCTGCACCCTTTCGGGGAGTGATTTTTGCATCTTTGTCACTCCTGTGCTTGCACCAGCCCTCTGACAGCTGCCTTTCTGTATTTCCTCCTGCAATAGGTTTCCCCAGAGGAGCATGTGCCAGGACAGATCAGGCTGTGTATTCTGCTGGGAACAAAAGGGATATGAGATGACCACACCTTGATTGCCACACAGCTTTTCTTTCAATAAAGCTTTTCCAGGAAAAGCACGAGGTGTTTTCAGCAGAGCATCTCGGTCTAACAGGGGCCTGATTAAGCCAGCAACCCTTGTGATGGTGTGAGTGTCTGCTATGCTGCCCCATGACACCTAACTTACTGGGCAGGATTTGCTGCCCAGCAGATGAGTGTGAGAAACAGGTACTTAACTGTCCCAGGAGGGTAAACCCTGCTACCAGACTGGAGCTTTTACAGCTTCTTTGAAATATTTAGGGAAGAAAGTGTTTGCCTGAACACGGAAACACAAATTGCTGCTTTCCCTTCAGACAGGAGGTAAAAAAAAAAAAGCAAGGGGAATGGAAGGTGAAAAAAAAAACCACTGATGATTAACTGTGGTCTAGCCAGTGGAAAGATACCTGGATTTAAGACCTATCACTGATACCAATTCTGTAATTTTCAAGTTTACAACTGTCCCTGTGTGACGCAAGTAGAAGTAGCAACATACCTGAATGCAGGAAAGAGCCTGCAGGTCCAGGCTGCTTTCCCTGGGAAGCTAACTGCAGGGACTGCTAATATGATAACACATGAGCAAGTGCAAACGAGTCTACAAACAGACACCTTAGGGATACCCACAAAGGCATTGAGATCCAGGTCCACAGCCCTCACCACTACAACATTTAGATTACATAGTCCCATTGACTACTGTGGCAACATCCACAAAATTGTTTGCTTTTCCACATCAGTAAATAATCATGACTGAACCCGTAATTCTTTATTGCCCTCCATTGTGACCTCCTAGAGAGCTGAAAAGGTCAGTGAGATGTGTTCAGGAGTACTGTAACATGCAGAAGAAAAGCCAGCTGTACTGCCATAGGCTGTGGACCACACGACCTGTAACTCCTGAGTTACAGGTAACAAATAAACCAAGTGTAGAAGCATCTAAGGCAACTCAGAAACCTATTAAAAAAAAAAAATAAGTCCCACAATACTATGTCTGTTTTGGATGAAGATAATTTAAGTAATAATTACATTTTGAGCTAAGTCTGCTAAGTGATAAATGCAAAGTATAAATCACAACCGACTAAACTTGTTCAGCAGCAGTAGGAAACTTCCCTCTTGAAGAAAGAAGGGAAGAGGAAACCTTTCTCTAACAGAGACAAATTGGAAATCTTTATTGTAGTCAGGTCAAAATGCTATCCTTCTTGAAAACAGCATTTTACAAGCTTTCTGTAAACACGTCTTCTTTTGAATTCATCTATCTTCATAGAAGCTCCCTTCCTCTCTGTTGCCCCCAGGTGAAACCTCCACTTCCTTCCACTCCATTTTCTACAAACACGTGCAGCCCGTATTACACCAGACACCAAGCAGCTCCCTACCTTTACTTGCTGTCAGCATCCATCAGGACAAGGTAGACGGGGATGTGAATGAATATCCACCAAGCTGCAGCCAGCAGTAACTGCTCTCTGGCCAGTTTGCAGGCAGAGTCCCCACACTCTTCCTCCTTCCCCTCATTAGGCTGATGGACACACACTTAAATGTGCCTCTTGATATTTCCTTAAGCAGCACAAAGTTGGTCATGGCAAGCTTGTACTCTGAATTATATGGTATTAACTTTTCTTTACAAAGCAGAGGTCATTCAGTCACATCTCTAGTGAGAAGCTGGGGGGAAAAAAGGTAGCATTCCTCCTCTCAAAGGGTCAGGCTGTGAATTACCAGGTTTGTTTCAATGGCGTGAACGCTAATCCAGAAGTGTTTACAGGGAGGAGTTGCTGCATCTGCATACAGAAAAGCTGAAGAGATTTCGGTGTAACCTATGCTTTCCTTTTGGTTACCTTAGATATTGAACCCTTTATCTGAACATAAACTCAACAGACAATCCACAGACAAATCCCTAGTGTGATATTTAAAGGCAGTCAGTGTAAATAATGCATAAGAATAACAGATGGAGCCTCTGGCCAGAACAGGGTGATTCAAGTTACACATTCTCAGACTCCATTCTCAACTTGGTGTGCAGAATCCAATTGCAATTTCTGCACCGAAATATTTGTGACACTTCACTGCCACCAAGAGCTTCAAAAGCCATATTGTGACATTTATTTTTTGAAACAGGCCTTTCTCCTGACTTCAGGGGAGAAGACACTGAAAAACAATAAAGAGCAAATGCTATTTTGGTTGGAGCCATTCTTTTTCTTTGCCACTGCAAGTTTCCCCTCTCCCAGCCTGTTATAACATTTAATTACACAGGGAAGCGAGTGTTTCTCTTTTAGGGCTTCCTCTACTTCTGTTTAGTGTCAGTGACTCTTATTTCTGGTGCAGAGATTGTTATGATTAAAGCGGATTAAAACTTCAAGAAACAGGCAGCAAGAACATATGATGTTATTTGTTCAGGAGCAGAGATATCATTACCAAGAATGGATTGTAGTAATAAAAGTCAGAAAATAAAGGGGAAGGTTTGCGCTAAGGTATATCAAGATGTTTGGCAGCAAGTCCTACACAAAGTCAATAGGCGCTTTATGAAAAGGATGCACGGACCTTTATGATTTTCAGTATGAAGAACTCTTGTCCTAAATACACATCCAACAGGTTTTGCAGGACACAGACATACCCACAGCCATGGCAGGCTACAGCAGCAGGAGCTTGTACTCTTACATTCCCACGCATAGCTCAGATCTGTGCTTTCTCCTCCTTCATGTACGTGAGATGAGGGAGCTGAAGTTGCCTCAATAGGTCTGGTCCACCACCCTGCCACTAGTATTACCTCCGAGTCATTACACAGACACCTTAAAAGGCAAACAAGTGACAAAGCACTGTAGATATCTAAAATCCAAACTCTTCACAGCTGCTGATTTCAAGTTTTAATTTCCAAAGAGCAAGTATTCAGTATTTGATGAGGTGTGAAGAAAAAAATCTTGGAGGAAGTGTCAGTTCTCACTGTGATACTCTCTGGGTTCTTTTCAGCATTTCAGAAAAAAAACAAAAAACCACAAAACAAAAAAGTAACCACAACCGAAAACCACAACACAACCCTTCTGTTTCTAATCCTTCGTTTGAATATATGACCAGTGAGATCTCAAATAGATGTTTTATTGGAAAACATGTTCTCTGGAATCTTAACATTTGTTTCTATCATCACCAGTAACAAGAAACACTAAGATAAAAAAATTCTGTTCTCTAGTATGTACCATTGTTTCCTGTGAGGATTTCTACTGTGCTTTTGAAACCTTATTGTACAGGACACAATAAATCACTTAACTGTAGACTCTAATTACGCATTTCCAGAACAAGTAGCAATCATCTAGATGACAATTTCCTTCTATGATTTTTTTCCTTATTCAATTAATTCATAATAAAGGATTTCCTCCTTGAAATGGGCCCTACTTCTGCAGTCTAAGGTTTGGAGTGATTCAGATGATTTCCTATTTCTGTTGTTTTACAAACACAACAAGAAACAACAACTTTGTGTGTTACTTAACCACAGGTCAAGCAGTTATTCATTGCGGAACAGACAACAGTAATAAGTCCCAAAGTACATAAAATAACATCATCAATAACATCATCATTTGTGCACGTTAGAACAGTGCCTGAGGACAGGCATCTAATAGAAAGCCACAGTTCTGGCAACACACAAACAACTCAGCCCTTATCCTTGAGGAGCTGTTAGGCTCCAAATGCATGAGAAAAGCAGAGGAAGAGGGTAAAAAAGTAGGACAGAACCAAAAGAAACAGAACTATGACACTCAAGTAACACATTATTTTTTTCTTTTCTTTTTAAATCTTTGGTTCAGGACTTAACTAGAAAAGCAGTATCTGAAAAAGGGAGAAAGCCTAGTCAAGAGCAGGAAAGTAATGAAAGTAGGAGGAGAGGGACATCAACCTAAGTCACAGGAATAAAGAAGTACCTCTCAAAAAGCAACCCAGTCCCACAAGGCAGAACAGCCCCCATAACTACAGATACTCTGAACCTGCTACCAGCAACAACAGTACCTTTTCCTGGTAATCTCTGCTTCCCAGTCCTCGGGGTGTAGCTTCTCCCTGGATCGCCCCCAAACTTTGAAAACCAACACAGTTGAGATAGAAAGGATGACTGCCAAATCCCTCAACACGGCTATGCCCTGCTCCTTTATTGCTGGGGGTGGTGTGGAGATTAGTGGTCGCAGCTGGAGCTTGTTCCCTCACCAAAGGTACTTGAAGTAAGTCTGCACACCTGCTTTCCCATCTTTCACAGGTGAGTATAGGGCTCGTCATGCTTATTACAGAAAACACCCTGAATAACTAGGTATAGACTTATTATAGAAATATTGCAACAATAAAGTCAAGTGATTAAGCTACTCTTAATTAATATAAACACATAGAACATCCTTGTGATGCTCCATATCTTTTTCGTCTTTGCTTTGCTGGTTATTAAGCTGGTGGAACATGTGGGTGTACCAGGGGCTACTAGGTGGTGCAAAAAGGGGAGAATGAGAGTAAGCATGTACGCACTGGGGAGATGGAGAGCACAGTAAACGCAACAACAGCTTGATTGCAGTGTTGAAAACACTGTGGGGAAAACAAATGTGAGCCCTGAGCTCTGAAGTGTGATTCTCTCACTTTCCTGTTAGCAACAGAAAGCAATTTGGTGAGATTTGCTGCTCTAATAAAAAAGAAGTTGTGTAAGAAAGCTGTGGCTGCAGGATGCTTAGCCTTTTAGCTTACAGGTAAGGTAGGGCTAAAATTTCTCAGCTCAGGTACCACCAGGCTGTAAAATAGTATGAAGTCTCCTCATTGCCTCAGCACCCAAGAGCCTTATTCATGTGGTGTGTCTGCACCTGTGACTTTAGCTGGTGCCTAGATTATTGTTACCTAAGGAACAGCTGAGCATACTGCTTTTGGACGTCAGATGGTCTCTCCCAAAGTGGGGGGGCTAGTCTGTGACAGAAAACACATTGGGCAGTACTGCATGGCATTGCAGCCACAACTGGAAAAAACAATAATGGAGGCATGAGAGGAAAAATCAGAGTCAGAGCTGGGAGGAAAAGTGCATGAGGTGGCAGCAGCGACAGCTCAGGCAGAGCTATGGGTCTGGGAGGCAGCTGCAATATAATATCCATTATGTGAGACAAAAATTAGGCTTCATGTGGCCATCACTCTCCTAAGGAAGCTCTAATTGTCACATAAACCACTTGGGCTTTCCTCCAGCTGAAATTACAACCTCAGAACACAGTTACTTGCTGATAATGGGCTGTATCTTCAGCCACTGTAAATCTGCATGACTCCACAAATGCCAGAGCAGTTGTGCTGATTTAAATGGGCTAAGTAGCCGATGCTGAACACTGCACAAACACTGCTCAGAGGCATCCCCTGCCTGCTGGATTGACAGGCGTGCTCTGTTAGCGTGGATGGGCTTGTCCTTACAATGCACCCCTTTGTGTGGTTCTGTTGTTTCGAGTCTGAAGCCAGCTCAGCCATGCCTGTGCTACACAACTTGTGTGCTTAGCCCAGACCCAAGTGCCCTGCTCGCCCACATGCCCTGCAGGAAGGCAGGGATGCCCCATCCTGGTGGACCATTGGGATACAGCTGAGGCAGCTGCTTGGTCCAGGGCCTGGGACATGCCCTTGCTCCCTCCATGACACTGGTCTCCCCAGACGGAGGAGCTTCCCTGCTCCGGAAAAAACAATAATGGAGGCATGAGAGGAAAAATCAGAGTCAGAGCTGGGAGGAAAAGTGCATGAGGTGGCAGCAGCGACAGCTCAGGCAGAGCTATGGGTCTGGGAGGCAGCTGCAATATAATATCCATTATGTGAGACAAAAATTAGGCTTCATGTGGCCATCACTCTCCTAAGGAAGCTCTAATTGTCACATAAACCACTTGGGCTTTCCTCCAGCTGAAATTACAACCTCAGAACACAGTTACTTGCTGATAATGGGCTGTATCTTCAGCCACTGTAAATCTGCATGACTCCACAAATGCCAGAGCAGTTGTGCTGATTTAAATGGGCTAAGTAGCCGATGCTGAACACTGCACAAACACTGCTCAGAGGCATCCCCTGCCTGCTGGATTGACAGGCGTGCTCTGTTAGCGTGGATGGGCTTGTCCTTACAATGCACCCCTTTGTGTGGTTCTGTTGTTTCGAGTCTGAAGCCAGCTCAGCCATGCCTGTGCTACACAACTTGTGTGCTTAGCCCAGACCCAAGTGCCCTGCTCGCCCACATGCCCTGCAGGAAGGCAGGGATGCCCCATCCTGGTGGACCATTGGGATACAGCTGAGGCAGCTGCTTGGTCCAGGGCCTGGGACATGCCCTTGCTCCCTCCATGACACTGGTCTCCCCAGACGGAGGAGCTTCCCTGCCCAGCCCAGGTTTCATTGGTACAGCAGTGGGCAACCAAAGGGCTCACAGATCTTCTGTGCAGTGCTCCATGATGAGTGCATTCCATACCATTCTGGCCATTAGCAAGTATAAGAGAAGGCACTAGATGCTGCCTGATAAATTACAGTTTCCCTGGTTATTTTTGTCTCAGGGTTCTCTGCATAAAGCCCATTTGGCACTGTGTCCCTACAATGTCTATTTACAAAATGAAGAGTGGCTGCTGCTCTAACCCACAACCTAGGCTTTTTTTGTGGCTGAAGGAGGTTGAAAAATGCACATAGCTTTTGAAATCTGTATCTAAACATCTCTTTTAGCAGCAACTACAGATCACACCTCATAAACAACCACATTTTTCAATACGAGTTTCACATTTGTTAGTTCTAATCTAATTATTTATAGAAATGCCCTTTTCCTGTGATCCATAATCTTCTCAAACCTTAGTTGTTTCTTGCTGTGAAAAATGATTCACACTGGGCTGAATGTATCATGGTAGCTGCATATCTGCTTGTTGCCATGCATTTTCTGATCCAGAAAACTGAGTCTGAAAATGGTTCCCGGTGAACGGATCTTATGAAGAGCACTGCCAGAGGGCTAATTCAGTCCCCGAACATCCAGGATGCTCCTGAAATTAACTGCAAGTGCATGCAGAAGTGATAGTAAATGTCCTTGCACATCTTCTATCAAGCATTTATAGCACCTATTTTCTCCTCATTGATAGATCTTGCAACAGATGTTTTAAGGCATTTACCTTCATGGAAGATTAGCTCTTTTAATTTACGGAGTTAATTCTAGTGGCTGGATGGACCCACACAGGTTTAAGTTGGCAGTCAAAATGAGAACTGGAAAGTTCAAATGTTTATGTGAATGCTTACCAAACCAATCTGGTCCTTGAAACCAGCTGCAAATCAGGTTGCCCGTGGGACTGGGGCTATAGTCCTTTCAAGACAGGGTGTAAGTTCAGAGGAAAATAAGTTATTGGGAAGGGAATTGATCCCAGTTTTGGTGACCTGAAAGAGCTCCATTCAAATTTGATTTACTGCAGGACTACACCAGTTTGTAGATTGTCAGAAAAACACGCGTTGCGTTCAGACTTCCCTTCTATTCCACGTGCACTCGTTTGGGCACCAGAATGCAGGTGCCCTTCTCGGGGGCCAAAGAAATGCAGGTGCACGGCCAGTGTCAGGGCTGTGTGCCTCATGCTGCAGGCTGGCTCCCAGGGCCCTGCTCTCACCTACCAACCTCTCGGCAAGCACATTCCTCTCCCGAGCGAAAGCTGGCTCTCAGCGGTGCTGAGGTTGCTCATTGCTCCTGTGGACCTCAGGAAGGCTGCAAACAGCAGAAAGCTCAGTATGACTCAGTGCCAAGGGGAGCTTTGCTCCCTCCCTTTATGAACACTCCCCACTCTCCTCTGAAATTCTCTATAGCATATTTTTAATAATCCAATTCAAGGTGAAAGCTTCTAACCAGCATTTTTTTTCCCTTTAGTATACAGTTTTATCCTAGAGTGGAGAAAAAGGTGTATTTTTGCACCACTGAGAAACACCCCACCCATATATTTCAAAGGATGGAATTATTTGCTATACGGAATTACTTGTTATTACTCCGTATTAATATGTTAATCATGATTCAACAAGTTTTCCACAGAAACCTAAAATTAATGTTAATTTATTTGGGTAAGTTTTGTTAAGAATTATTGTATAACGGTAAATGGAGAACAGATCATTGCCAAAAGGGTTTGCTTTGTCAAGGGTAATCCTGGTTGGCGAAGAATGCAACCACAAAGGGAACATTAGACATGTTAGGGGCTGGGAGTGGGGGAAGATTTTTCTCTCCATGATTGAGCTGAGTTATATGATCCCATTGCCCTGCAAAGTGGAAAAAAAAAAAAAAAAAAAAAAAAAAAAAAAAAAGAGCATTGTAAGCCAGTTGTGTTTCTATTGATAATTGAACTCATTAGCGTCACATGGCGACTTGGCCTCATGTTTACCTCAGTAGACGTGGAGTACTGAATTTGTGTCATTTCTGATTTCTCCCTTCCACGTCGCAGCTGCTCAATGTAGATACTTTTTCACAGGCAATTAAAGGACCTAGGAAAGGAGAAGGAGTGAGAGGGAAGACACTGTGTGTTAATTAGATTTTTTGCAAGTAATTGACCCTGTCATGAAAGGGGAAATATCTGAGATTTGTTCTTGCTGTTGTACTCACAGATCTGAAGTAGTTCTGCATCGAATTGACTTAAAACCTACACCAGACATGCAGAGTTTCAATAATGAAAGGTTTTGTTCTTTGGGGTTTTTGGGGTGGAAAAAAGGACCCAATTCTCAACCGTATCTGAAATATCTAAAAAATTCTACACCAAAACAATATTAATATTGTTTTCTAGAATCAGAAATATGAATCTATATATAAATATAAAAGCTGTTTTCACAATGAATCAAACACATTTAAAATTTGGGTATTTTTACCCCAATAATACATTTGTAAACAAAATTTTTAAAAAAGAACGTGAACAGAAAAATTCTCTCACTTGGAATATGAAACATTATCCTTACATCTTTTTATTAAATGAAACTAGATTTGTACTATCAAACTGTGTGTGTATCCGCTGCACTCCTCTTCTTCTCCCACAGCCTTTGAAAGCTGCTGGACAGCTTCAAGGAGGCAGCTAGCAGAGGTGCACGGCTGATGCTCTGAAACAGGGAGAAAGGTGCCTGACAGAAGAGAAATTTTGTTAATGTGTTCACTGAAAAAGTCCATAAAAGAAACCACATAGGAAAAAAAAAACCCTGCACAAAACCAGATTGCCTCACTTCTGCATACAGCAAGAGGTACTGTGCTTATGTTGGTGGGCTCTCTGTTTCAGAGCTGAGCAGCTCTATTCTCTGGGTGAACTCAGAAATATCTATGGTATCAGAAACAATCACAAAAGAGATACTGAAACATGTCTAAATGAGAAGGAAAAGAAAATTAAAAAAAGAAAAAAACCCACAAGAAAATGATGACATTTGTGTTTTGCTTCATTTCCCCAATTTACTCTCCTAGGTAGGACTTTGGTGGCTAAGTCTTGTTCCCTACCCAATCTCTCATGGTTTGCAGGACATTGCATGTTTAAACATGCTAGAAATCTGGACTTGGATGCATATGGTCTTCTTGAACACATGTATAGGATTTATCTCAACAGCAGAACATCTATCTTCTGTCTAGGTACCATGCTGATGCTCCTCTTCCATGTCGCGCCTTTAAGTCCCACCTCTATTATCTGGAAGGCTGCAAATTCTCACCATGGCCAGGAACGTGTGACTTCTGCCCTGGCAGTAAGGCTTTTTCATCAGCAGAAAGGGGACAGCTTTGTGTTAGCAGCCAGTGCGAGCAGAGAGGCTGGAGAATTAACAAACAGAATTAGCAGGTTTGCCAGCAGCTATTTAGATTAGATTCGAAAAGGTGTTAAGGAGGGATTAGCTGGGGATGGGCTCGGAGATAGTGATAGGGGTCAATAGGGACATTAGAGGGCACTCAGGGACGGGACTTTCTGCACCACGGTATTCCCCAGGCTCAGGGGAAAGATTTGGGTCAAGTATCACTCAGTGCCTGGGAGGGTGAGGTGGGTCGACACGGCACAAAGTGAGAATATCCCGTGCGCTCTGGGTGAACATTACTACTGCACTCCTGTCCCAAACTGCAGATAGCTCATCCATCCCCAGAAATCAGCTGGTCTGATGCCTTCAGGGTCCTGGGAAAATTCATAGCAGGGCTGTGAATACAATCACAGAATCATCTAGGTTGGAAAAGATGCTTGGAATCATCGAGTCCAACCATCTACCCTACTCTACAAAGTTCTTCCCTGCACCATATCCCCCAACACCACATCTAAACAACTCTTAAACTCATCCAAGGACAATGACTCAACTACCTCCCTGGGCAGCCTATTCCAGTGTCTGACCACTCCTTCTGTGAAGAAATGTTGAATGTGAATGTTAAATGTGAATGTGTGTACAATGTGAATACAAGAATGCAGACAATGTTGAGAACTTCCCTGGTGGACCTGGGTTCCTCAGGCCTGACCATGAGCTGATTTTACAGAGCCGGCAGCTTTCTGAGGACAACGTAGTTTCTGACAGGATTTGTGTGAACAGGAGGTCCTTACCTCCCACAGTGGCACTGCCTTCATCAGACAACAGATAGTCTTCACCATGAACATTGCCTGGCACATCATCCTCTCTTTCTTTAGCCCCTATTCCATGTTGCTCTGGGTCTGTCCATGCTTCCATGCCCTGATTCCTGCCACACCTCAAAATTCATCTGGAAATGAGTCCTCTGCTGCTCTTCCATCTCTCACCTGGAGGCAATGGAAATGAGCCTGGAGAGGACACATGTGGCTTTTTTTTCTTGGTCCTTGTAGGTAGGTTACTGATGAAAAGTGTCCTCTACTTTTTCTTCTTTCCACAAGATGATATGCTGGTATTTCTTGTCCCTGAATCCTCCCTCCCTCTCCATCTCCCCCTTTCAAGCGCTTCACAGCACCCCCAAAAATTACAGCAACCAAATCCACCACAGGATGAGACAGAAACTTTGGGAGTTTGCAGTTTCCCTGCTGACACCTGCAGTGTTTCAAGAGTCCTTCTGTAGACTTGGGAAAGGTGAATGATATATTTGGCATCATCCTTGCTCTGCATAATATATCCCCATCTCAAAATCCACCATTTCTCTAGTGATGTGGAGGAGGTGAACATTAGCAAAGGTCTGGTTGACTATGTGGTCGGGATGGTCCTCAAATCCTGTGGCAGGAGAAGTATGGCAGGTGGAGAAAGGGCACCCTGCATGGAATGGAAGCCCCCGCATCTGTGATTTGCATGGTCTGAACAAAGAAGACCCACAATAGGTTACTATGGGAAGGAAGGCTCAACAGACTGGAAAGCAAAATGTTTTTACAAATTAAAAAAAGAAAGAAAAATGGAGAGAGTAATTATGAACTGGCTTGGCTCTGCCCTGGGCATATATTGAGTATAAATTCCAAGGGGACAAAGGTGATAAGCTGAACAGGGAGTATCAAGGATGTGCCATTAACCGCATTTGCTCTTTCAAAAAAAGCGGATGCTGCAGTGAGCGTCCAAAGGGCTGTTGAGTCACTTTGTTCAAGTGTCTTCCCAAAACACAGGGGTACCCAGAGGCCAGCAGCTTTGGAGCATCATCAGCTCTGGAGGGAACGCAACCCCACTGCGGTGGCACAGTATCCCCATTACTGCACATCTGAATCCTGGACAGAAATTAATTTCATAGTGCCAAAAAAAAAAAAAAAAAACCAACCAAAAACCACCAAACAAACATAACAGCCATATAAAACAACCTTCTCCTGCTGGATGGCTGCTCTACTTACACCAAAACAATAACAGCACTAACAGCAAGTTGGGTGGGAATTTTGCAAAATTGGGTGGGGCCTGGAGCATCTCTCTGATGAGGAAAGGCTGAGGGACTTGGGTGTGTGTACTCTGGAGAAGAGAAGGCTGAGGGGGATCTGATCAACGCCTATAAATACTGAAAGGGTGGGTGTCAGGAGGATGGGGTCAGTCTTTTTTCAGTGGTGCCCAGGGACAGGACAAGAGGGAATGGGCACAAACTCGAACATAAGAAATTCCACCTAAACATGAGGAGGAACTTCTTCCCTTTGAGTGTGGCAGAGCCCTGGCAGAGGCTGCCGAGGGAGGTGGTGGAGTCTCCTTCTCTGGAGACATCCCACCTGGACACGTTCCTGTGGGACCTGCTCTGGGTGGCCCTGCTTTGGCAGGGGGTTGGCCTAGATGATCTCCAGAGGTCCCTTCCAACCCCATATCATTCTGTGATTCTCTGCAACCTTGGCCAAAAAAAAAAAAAAAAAACCAACCAAAAACCACCAAACAAACATAACAGCCATATAAAACAACCTTCTCCTGCTGGATGGCTGCTCTACTTACACCAAAACAATAACAGCACTAACAGCAAGTTGGGTGGGAAAACTGAGTATTTAGGAAAGCGAAGGTTAAAGCTTCAAAGAAACAGAATAATAACAAAAATTGAAGTCAAAGTATCTTTTGTGAATGAGTTGTATGTTTTTGTTAAGCTGTTGTTTTGCCACTGTAAATAAATAATTACCATTTCACTAACAGCAGCTGAGCTATAGGACTTGCTCTCACCCCCTGCATGCTTTACTCTCGGTTTTTATATCGCTGCTGCCGACGGTGCCGTGCTCGGCCTGAGCGACTAAGCCCCGCTTAGCAAAGCCAGCAGCCTCTGGCCTGAGCGGAGGAGCGGGGCTTCCCCCGGGGGAGGGCGCGGAGCTGCCGCGGCCGCAAAGAGGCGCGGAACCTGCCCGGCGGCGGTGGCGGCGGCGCACCGCCAGGTGGCGCTATCGCACTGCCGGCCGCCCCGTCGTCACCGCCCCCCCCAGCCCCCGCAGCACCTGTGCGTTTCCCTTCATATAATTAATATAAACACGATTTATTAAATGCATACATCGCCTCGCGTTTTTAACCCGATTAATTGTTCGGGATGAGCACTTTATTAGGCCATTTTTCTTCTCTTCTTCCCCTTCGGGCTGGGTGTTATGAGACACCGGAGTGCCAGCGGGACTGAAGCTCAGGGGGCTTCAGCTCTCTGCATTTCATCTGACCTTTCTATACCTGAGAGGCATGTCAGGAGAAATAAAAAAGAAATTAAAAAGTGAAGCAGGAATTAAAACGTATCCAAAAGTTGACTATTATGACAGATTCTCTGCCAATTTGTTTCCTGTGCAAGTTAGGTATGGGGGTTTTTTTCAACAGCTGTATGAAACACAGTTACTCAAAGCCACTTGACCCCAGCCCTTCTCCTTAAGAGAAAAGTTTCTGAAATGCCTCTCAGGGTCACTGTGGGAAATTTCTCTTCAACAGAGGCATGTGAGGATTTCCGTGCTAGAGCAGGAACACCCTACAGCCTCTTGTTCATACAAATGCTAGATGATTTCCAAACTAAGTCTTCCAACTTCAACTATTCTGAGATGTTATGAAGTGGCTTCTACTCTCATAACTGGCTGACCCCTTCCCATTGCTTTGTTCTGCAGCTTCTGGGAGTTGTTGCTTATTCTCACTGCCTACTCAAGTTTGTGGGATTTGAATCATTCAGCACTGTCATTTCCCAGACCAAGTCCAAACAAATTAGTTAAGCAAGTCTTGGAGTGTTATCTCCCAGGAAAGGGGTTGAAAACATCAGTCCTTTCAACACCTCTCATACAGGCACAGCAATGACCCTTCTTGGTTGGGCTGTCCCAAAATACAGAATCACAGAATCACCATGGTTGGAAGCGACCTCTGAGATCATCAAGTCCAACCTTAAAAAAAAAAAAAACACAAACAAAAAACCAACCAAACAAAAAAACCCCACAAAACACAACACCTCGCCACATCACACCCACCCACAAACCAATAATCTCAGGCACTAAAACATGCCCTGAAGAGCCATGTCTACACGTTTCTTAAATACCTCCAGGGATGGTGACTCCACCACCTCCCTGGGCAGGCTGTTCCAGTGCCAGACCACCCTCTCAATAAAGTAATTCTTCCTAATATCTAATCTAAACCTCCCCTGCTGCAACTTCAGACCATTTTCTCTGGTCCTGTCATTATTCACTTGGGAAAAGAGACCAACACCCACCTCTCTACAACTTCGTTTCAGGTGGTTGTAGAGGGCAATGAGGTCTCCCCTCAGCCTCCTCCAGACTGAACATGCCCAGTTCCCTCAGCCTCTCCTCATAGGACTTGTTCTCCAGACCCCTCACCAGCTTGGTGGCTCTCCGCTGGACATGCTCCAGGAGCTCAATATCCTTCCTGTAGTGAGGGGCCCAGAACTGAACACAGTACTCAAGGTGAGGCCTCACCAGTGCCAAGTACAGAAGCACAATGACTTCCCTACTCCTGCTGGCCACGCTATTCCTGATACAGGCCAGGATGCCATTGGCCTTCTTAAGCCGGCTGTCCACCAACACTCCTAGGTCTTTTTCTGCTGGGCAGCTTTCCAGCCACTCTTCTCCAAGCCTGTAGCGTTGCCTGGGGTTGTTGTGACTGAAATGCAGGACCCGGCACTTGGCCTTATTAAACCTCATCCCATTGGCCTTGGCCCATTGATCCAATCTGTCCAGATCCCTCTGTAGAGCCTTCCGACCCTCAAGAAGATCAACACTCCCACCTAGTTTGGTGTCATCTGCGAACTTACTAAGGGTGCACTCAATCCCCTTATCCAGATCATCAATAAAGATATTAAACAAGATAGGCCCCAAAACTGAGCCCTGATACCACTGGTGACCGGCCACCAACCGGATTTTGCCCCATTAATCACAACTCTCTGGGCACGGCCATCCAGCCAGTTTTTTATCCAGCGGAGGGTACACTTGTCTATGCCATGATTCACCAGTTTCTCCAGGAGAACGCCATGGGGGACGGTGTCAAAGGCCTTACCAAAGTCCAGGTTGATAACATCCACAGCCTTCCCCTCATCGAGAAAGCGGGTCACATGGTCACAGAAAGAGGTCAGATACCTGCTGATGTTTCTGAACTCAGCCCAAAGAGACTCGCTGCAGGGGGCTGCACCCTAACACCTCACCAAGGAAGGGCAAAGCAAAGCAGAAAACTCCAAACACCAAAACCGAGTTTCCAAATAAAATGATTTGGCCCAGCTTTGTGTTTATTAAGCAGTAAATAACTAGTGTCAGCCTTGCTTATGCAGCATACCTCTCCTTAATGAACGTCAAATGCGCTCGCTAGCTTGCTACAGAGAGATCAGCAAAGATTTATTCTTTCTTTTAAACACACAGTTGAATGGCCTTGGTATTTATATAATCAGTAACCCATAAAACCTTAAGGGGAATTTTTATCCCAGAGACTCATTTCTGTCCCCACTGATTTAGCAGTAAAACTGTGATTGGGCTTGGGACACATGGGATAATGAAGAAAGATACTAGACATTTTTAACCAGACACAGTCTCTTAAAATGTTTGGAGAAAGAAATACTGGAATCCTTTGAAGCTACTTTCAATTAAGCTTTTAAATTAATTAGGATGTTATTTCTTTGCAACAGCTAGACCATAAATTTGGTTTCTAATTAAATACTGGGTGAAAACTTTATGTCACATGTCACTGCTTGCAAATTCACTGTCGGATTTGACCTAAGTAACTTGGAGAGATGCTCTTTTCTCCTTCTCTATGAGCATAGCAACTTCCCTCTGGGAAAACAAAGCAAGGCTGAAGAACTTGCCATTATGTTCTCATATGAAAAAAAAATACCAGTTTAATTACTGTAATCACACAAGTTACAGATTTCTTCTGCAGTTCTGTTCAAAATTTCACTGGAATTTCTCTGTACAGTCCTGCAAAGACTGTCTCTTTTCTCCAAAAGAAGCCGCCAGTGTCTGGTGCCACATTAGTCCTTAAAGTGTTAATGAAATACATTTTTACTGGACCATTTTCAGTCATATCATATTTTAAGACAAATATGAGCAGCTTTCACTATCTTGGCACAAAAGTTAAGGAGCAGATAATGCTAACTGCTACTGGCAGCATTATGGGACAATGAATTTTTAATAACTACAAAGTATTACAGGTATAGCTATTTCTCTGAATGTTAGGTCAGAAGAGTTCTTTTGTCTCTGTCCCTTATTACCCTTTATTCCTCCATCTCTATAATCTTCCATTTCTTCAGCTAATTTTAAAGAAAATCCTACTATATTTCTGGCTGCAAAATTAACCTTACCCTCTCCCTTTTGTTTTCTCCTCTTTGATTCCCTGTGACATTAATTCATGATAAAAAGTTGTTGTACACCTGAAATTTTTTTCCAAGTTAACCCGTAAGGATTTCCAGCATTTAGTGAGGAACAGTTACATGAGTAACGTTAATAGTTTACTAGGACAAAAAGAACGTGAATTTCTTTCGGTCTACATAATTTGGTGATAGTACTCATCAGAGAATTACCTGAGGCTGGTTTTTGAGCTGCTTAGTTAAAAAATGTGTTGCTGCTGTCAGCCAAACTGTTGTGTTTTTTTCCCCTGGGCCACCTGTTAAAGGCTTACAACTGTCTGGTCAACAAAGTGAGTGCAGTGTGAACAGAAGCATGGTCGGAGGGACGATAGACAATATAATCCCTGACCCTGTCTCTTGCAGTTCCCTACTCAAACGGAAATCACCACCTTAAGATGGCATTGCAGAATGACTTGACCTGAAATCCCAGCCTGCAGCCTTCACCAAAGGTAACTTGATGATATGTTGCTAAGAAAGGCACGGAAGCGTTGGTAGCACACATTATTTCCCCCGTGCTGAGCAATGCCCAAATGCTCTATGAACTCTACCCCGTGTTTCCGTCTGAAATGTTTGTGCCATCCCAAGCCTGCAGGGTCTGGGACACCAAATATACAGTCATGGGTTTATGCTGCTGAACTGTCTAGATGCTCTGCCCTGACCATTCAGAAGGGCTTTGCATAACATTTCACAATTTTTAACCTAAATCTTCTCATGAATCTGTGATTTAGGATTTCCTCACCTTAACCATGTATTTCAGCAGTCTCACATGTTTCACCAGTTTCAGCACTCACTGTCCTTCATTCTTGAAGCCAAGGAATAAAACTGTGCTTTCGTTGTTTCGACCTGGAAGCAGTAGAGCACAGATGGTTGTTAATATTTAACTGTACCCTAATCTTCTTTTTCATGAGTAATATTTACCCATACTATGTGAGGCTGAGAGATGCCTGAGACAATCGGGACTTGGAAACCGTCGTGTGCTCTTGTGTTTAAGCAACTCAGCTGGAAAGAGAAGTCTTCTCAGTCCCTACCATGCAATGTAGCCTAATGTTTTAAAATTGGAAGTGTATAGTAGACACTGGTCTGGATATTCAAGCACCTAGAAACAGATCTGCTTCTTGGAGGTGTTGTAGGCAATTGTTGTCTCCAGAAAAACCTCAGTTGGAGTCTGTCCATGCTTAGACCATGCTGTACGACCCCCCAAAAAGTCTACATGTGGATGGGACCTGATCGCAACTACTACAGTCTAATACCTGCCACGTTTACACGTGACTATTTTTCCTACCCAACACCCAACAGACTTTACCATTTCCCTTCCCCCTGACTTTTTTTATTTTAATCCAGCTTCTTGGGTTTCCAAGAAGAAGAAGAAGAAGAACAAGAACAACAACAACAACAAAATCCTCTCTTTCCCATGCTCGGTGTGAGTCATAGATCAAGATTAAAAAAGAGGATCATTCAAAAGAGTTGGCCCAATGGTGTCAAAATCATCTGAATATTTTAATATTCTGATTGGAAAACATTATCAGCTGGAAGAATTATGATTTTTTTATTTACAGAAGACATTAAAAATAAATATTCAGATTTTTGATAAATATGCAAAAGGAAAATAATGATTTGAAGTATCCCATTATATTTCAATATGCAATGGCAAGCAGTGGAAAAGGTGTGTTGATGTGGAAAATTCTTAATTAACATTTGAGTAAGTATTCTCTGTCTGTCCCCTCCTCAGCTCACTGTGCAAGATTTTAATATCCTTGTGTATTCTCTGTGCTATAAATCCACACTTCTGTGTCAGGGAGTGGCATGTATGATCAACAGTTTCTCATTAAATATTGTGATGGGCACTATTGATCTACCTTCCAACAGGGTACTTACTTATGACTTCAAATGAATATTAATTAAGCTATTAGTCCTCCACAAAAAAAACCCAAACAAACAAGTGGTTTCTCAGTCTCAATAAATGAACACAGTAATTGTCATCAATATCCCTAAATGTCAAGTTCATTATTTGGCCTCCAGAGCAGTTGCCCTAAAAGGCAATAGGACATAATTCCCAAACATCAAAATTATTTCATTTCATATTGAGAGAACTTGCAAGTATCTTCTCTGTTTGTCAAGTGATGCAGCAGTTCTTTTATTTTAACAGTGATGAAAAGGTGCACCAAACATCACTGAAAACCTGCATTTCTCCAATTGGTTTTCTATGCTAGCAAGGATCCAACTTGTTTCTGATCTCAGATGACAACAGTAGATGAAGGAAAAAAGTGAGTTATATTCCCGCAGGGCTGAAATCTCATTCTGTTGCTGTTGGTTGATTTCTTTTTTTCCTGTGTAAAATAAATGAACCCTTGGCTGGTGATCAGGATTGTTACCTGTTCCTGGTTTCTGTTAAAAAGGTTTTTACTACCTCTCTTCCTGCTTTGAAGCCCACACTGAAGTTTGCATAAGAGACAAATACAGGTCCCAGAAATGTTGCCAAGGGAATAGGGAACACCCTGGGGCTGTTGGAGCAGGCTGGCAAAGATGGGATGGAGATATATGGCAAGCTGGACTGCAGCTCTCAAAGAAGCCAGAGACAACTGTACCGCTCCTCTCCCTTCTGGGTCAGTTGAATACTCTTTGCAGGAATGAGAGACAATTGCTGTTACTTCTTCTGGGAGGGTGGGTGAGGTGGTCTGAAAAAAAATGAAATAGCCTTAGAAAGAAATGTAAAACAGGTGCTCAGAGAATCACAAGACATCTTCCTCTCCTTGCTAGACAGTCAAATTTTGAATTAGTTTCTCATGTAAACTGAGGAGAAGCTAAACTAAATGATGATTAAGTAGTGGAAACACAGTAGTCCCATGTTGTTTCTTTGCAATAATTAACAAGGAAATTGGGGTATATCATTTAAACCTATTGGTATGTCCTTCTAAAATCATATTATTTCATCTTTAAGAAGTCCACACTTCCTAATCCATCTAGCTATTAAATATTAAGTATTATAAACTTTGTATAAATAATTCCATTAGACATAAACCATTGTCCATGTCTGAGACTAAGATTGGACCTGGCCACACCTAAACTCCATCAGGAGTTCAGAAAACAAAGACATCTACTCTGAACCTTGTGACTCAACGGCAGGGTTTTACTTACCCTTTTCTGTCTCTGTGTGAATCATTCTAACTCAATTTTCCTTTACATGTTTCTTCCATGCAGTAATTAATAAGGTTAACCTTGCCATCAAACTTATTGAACCTTGGTAAACCGCTGTTAAACTTTGTTAAATTCCGTTGAATTTATTGAACTCTGACAAATTATTATTTTTACCTCAATAAAAGATATTACTGTTTCTGTTTTGTGAGTGAGGTGTATTCCACTCTTTCACAGCAGCAAGGTGGCCCTTTACTGCTGGCCCATGCCACCCACAGCCCCTGGGTCCCCCCACATGGGGTCTACACACATGAAACCCTCAGCTGCCCTATTACCCTTCTCCTACTCTGGTACCAGATAGGAAAAAAATTATAAAAGTGTCAAATAAAGATCTTTTCAGATAGTAGATAATTTGCTTGTGACTCCTGCTGAACCAGTACCAAATGGGGAGATGGATCCCCTTGTAAGCAATGGTTGCTTATGGCCAGTTGTCCTGTGTCAAAGACAGGGTTTCTCTTTTTGGAGGAAGTTCCAGAATACCACTTGCTTTGAAGTGCTATAAAGGAACAAAAAAATCAGTTGAGTGCCATTTTCTTTGTAGTGCACAGAATAATATACTCATTCAAGGAAAAAAATAGACAAAGCTCATCTGCATTGCCGATTTGGAGGGATGGCTTGTTCACCTCTCGCAGGCTGAAGAGAACCTTGGGGCAGCGTTGCTTGCACAGAGGCTGTCTTATCCCGCTGCCAAAAGGCAGGAAGCTCTGGGTTACTATGGGAGTGTTTGAGGATAACTAGACAGTATTACTGATCTAAAATGTTCAGAGCTTGCAGGGCCCCAGATTGTGCTGTAAAAGCCCACACAGTCAGAATGAGTGGAGAAAAATGAAAACTTCACATGCTCAGGAGAACGCGTTCACAACGCAGTTAAAATCTAGGGGTCTAATTAAGGACCAGTTAATGTGGGTGTTGGACTCAAGAGAAACCCTCCTTTCAAAACCTTAACTATTACCTCATACAGCATCAAAAATCATTCAAATTTTGAGAAAACAGTTAATTTTTAATATTTGGGCTGAACAATACTGAAGGGAGGGCCAGTGAAAATGACATATGAGCCACTTGAGATGACCAAGTTGTCAGATCAAGAAAGCACTTGATGTAGCAGCAGTGATCTTGCACCCTTTTTTGTAGCTCCATTTTCATCCCAGGAAATGGTTCAGAAAATGGCTAGGCTGTGAGGGCAACTGAGGCCCAAGCAGAGAGCTTCAGGGATCCCCAAGGGGGATGAAGAGCAAGAACTCAGGTAGAGTTGCTCCAATCAAGTGAGCCAACCAAACCAGGTGCTGCTGTTCCCCACTTCATGGGAACGTCCATCCTGCACCCCTGGTTCCTTCTGGGCTGGATTGGGGTGCAGCATGCTCTGCAGCAGGCAGCAGCAGCCTTTCACAATCCATTTAATTGGTGCACTAATTATGCCATTTTAAACAGCTCTAAAATAAACCAGACTGCAGTCATGCTGAAAAAAAATAAATATGGCTGTGTCTGAAACCTGACTACAATCCAATTTCTTTAAAGGTTGCCTGATACAGATATCACAAGAAACAGCTCTGCAGCAGCAGAGATTGATTCCATTTCCCCTCTTTTGCCAGGGAATAACCTTAGGAAAACTTTCAAATTGATGGTAATTCACTAGTTTCAAAGGGCAGATAAAATAAATCTTTAATAAAGAGGTTTGCCCCAAGAAGGAACTGCCATTTTAAAGAGCTTAGAGCTCCAAATCGTTGGCCTGTACTCTCTGTAATTTAATACAGGAGGATCTTGGCTAATTTCATTAAGAGGATGACAGTGAAATTGAGATAAATCAACCCATGGTGGGGGAGGGACCAATACAGAGAAAATTATAACCAGTAGGACAAACAGGTTATATTATCACACAAGCAATTAACTTTCACGTTAGTGTTAAAGTGAGTTTCATTAACACAAACTATATATTTTACATCAGAACCCATGTTATTGTGAAATTAAACATATTGTATGATTCATGTAAATGCATCTATAATTCCCGGACCTTTCTTAGGTTTAGTTCTTGATTATTTTCAGCCCACTCGTTAAGAGTGAATCTTGTTCTTTTTTGTAGTAACTTCTCAGTTAAAAAATTTGTTTTGAGTTTTGTGTCTTCACTAGCTAATATCTCAGAAAACTCTACTAACGTGTAACTCAAATAATCTCAGAGTTTTTATTTCTAGTGCTAGCTTGTAGTAAGTTTGCAAAAATATTTTTTACTCTGTGAAAAAATTTCCATCTTCTGCCGTCTTTTCATAGTCATGCTAAGCAAATATTTACTAAGACTTCACACATGGCTCACAATGGCCAGAAAAAAATAGTGTTAAGAAAGATAACCCCATTGTACAGGGCTTTAGTTCTGCCTTGTAACTGCTTGCTTATTTTTTTCCCTGCAGGGAATATCAACAACTTTTGTAAAGACTTTTCCTCCAGAAAGCTGAGTCACCAGTTTTATTAAACACATTCAGCATAAACTGATAACTTCAATAACATTTTTTCTGCATTTTCACAGAAATTGTACTGAATAACATTCAGTTCTTCCTACTTAGCAAGAATTTAAATTCAGAGACTTGATTTCAGGCCTTGTAATAGCAGCTTTTTAATGCCAGCCCTCTGTAGCACGCCTCTTGTTTGTGGCTATTCCTTTTCAGAGGCAGAGTGCTGGACACTGAGGGAAAGTCTGCTCTGGTTCAGCCCTTCTCTTATCTCATCTTTGGGCCATTAGTGGTGCACATCTACAGAACTGTTTTCATTTCATGTTTTGGACGTAGCGACCTGGGAAGGATTGGGGTGGGTTGTGACTCTGGTTTTGGCTGAGCCCTGCTCTCTGCTCTCCTCTTCTCACCTCTGCACTCCCCACAGACCACTTGTCCCCTTAGGATGGGAGTCTCACTGGGATGACCATTTTTCACTTTAGATAAACGCTGAGCATCACATGACAGTGCCCCATCAATCATTTCCAAACACATCCTGAAACTCCGTGTTTTACGTGGCAGCTGCCCAGACATCCTGCACTCATAGACTACAGACATAACTTTAGAAAAGGAAGGCTTTTAGTCAGTACAGCTAAGGAGGACACACACCAAAACGAGTTCTGTGCTATTTCTTGTTCAGGTCTACCTCTGGACTTTCTGATTTTTGAATATATTAATCTCCTAAAAGAAAGTCCATATTTCAGCATAAAATACCATGGTGTAATACTGAATGAAACTCAAGAGCCTTGACTGGAACAGGAAATTTCTTTTTAATGTTTTTATCCCATTTGCATTGAGTTAGAATACATTTCCTTAGTACAGGGTACAGGAAAATATTCTTCTTATAATTGATTGATTTAAAAGGGTTCTGCTCTACATCAGCAAACAGGAACAATACAGCCTTGTGGCGGCAGACAACCTGATCTTGAAATAAGAGCACTAAACATTAACAACTGCAATAACTGACCCGTCACGTCATCTGCTTAAAAAAGACTTAAACGATGACTTATAAACTAAACTGCAGAATGGAGAATCACTAGCTATGTCTGATATTGATTCATTGCTGATGGATGCTTTATGTACATTTTGGGCAGTCACAGGGGCTGCACGTACACTTACCTGCTACCACCAGCCGTGACAGGTCTCCTGACTCTCTGTCATGGGCATCTGTTGTGGCAGCCAAGGTCCTCCCTGGGCCTCAAGCTGGACTTTGCTTTCTATGGGCGGGGTGGAAGGTAGCTGGTCCTCCCTTGGCTCATGCATCGGGGGAGAGGCTGTGGTGAGAACTCGCCCTAGCCTAAGGTCTTGCCTTCATGCAAACACCAAGGGAAGGCTAGAAACCAAACAAGCAAAGCTGAGCTTTTGAGTATTCTCCAAGTCTCTAATCAGTTTCAGCTCCAGTTTTCACAGGTCTCTAAGTATTTCTGTATTCAGTAATCTTCAATGGATTTCTTCTCCATGTCTGTTTTTCCCCTTAAATCAATTAAATCTTTTATCCTGCAGCACAAGGAAACTTTCAGGGTACAATAGGAGCTGAGCTCACACTTAGGTCTCTCATGGAGTGAGGTTATCACAAGGGTCTCTTTAACAGTCTTCTGCCTGCAGTAATATATCTCTTATTCCAGTGACATTCCTTTATTTCTATAACTCTTTATTTTGTTCACATCTCATATGAATGAATCAATGAAATTTCACAGGATCACATAATTGCTGAGGTTGGAAGAGATGTCTGGAGGTGAACTGCTCCATCTCCCCTGCTCAAGCAGAGCCACTCAGAGCCAGTTGCCCAGAACAATGTACAGATGATGGCTTTTGAATATCTCCAAGGACGGAAACTTCACAACCTCTCTGGGCAACCTGTGCCAGCACTTGGTCACCCTCAGAGTATAAGGTATACAACAACCCTAAACAAACACAGAATCATAAGAAAAAATGACTGAAACTCTGCTGGGAATATTTCTAACTCATTCATGATCTTAGGACAGCAGCAGTTACACGTAATTGTTTTTGACAGACATATCTCATCTGACCTTCAGGAATGGAGACTTCACAATCCCTCCCAGCAGCCTCTTCCATTCCAACTTGGAAGACCTGCAGTTTCTCTAATTTTTAATGTGGTTTTTTTCTTTTCCTTGCAGTTTTAATCCATCCATTGTTTCTTCTCTTAGAAAAAATTGGTCTTCCCCTTTCTTTTGTGAAAGCCTTTTATTGTGTTTGAGGTAAGTGTTCATTAAACCTCACATTCAGCATAGAAAAAAATCCCGAGAACCAAATCCTCTAAGAAAACCTATAATAAAGTTCAAATTTCTCAGTTTGTATTGACTGAATTACAAATACTCAAACAAAATCATTAACACAATCCCATAAGAAGTTGCCTGTTGCATTGTATTTCCCTGGCACTGTTTTAACAGTTACAATTCTGGTTAGAAAAATTACATGAAGAAGTAAACGTCTCAAAAGTTGGCTTCGAAAACAACAAGTTTTTGCCTCCCACCGAGTTCAGCATGTCTTATGGCAAATGTTCAGTGAAGAAGTAAAGTTTCTCTGGAGAAGTCTAGCTGTTTCTAGGGGGGGACAGTGCCACCAGAGGTTCTTGAAGTTCTGGTGCAGAGCTACCAGCTGTACAAAGATACGTGAGTCTGCTGAGAGGGGTTTCTACCATGTGGCATGGCACGGCAGAGTGCAGATGCTGCCTGCATGGCCGAGGAAGCTGCAGGACTCTGTGATGGAAATGGAAAGGTGTTGCTTTTGAGGTTAAAGCAATGTTTTAAAGGACATATCTGAGATATCGACCTTTTTTGGAATGCTTGACTGCAACCACTGATGAAACTGCCCTGTTTTCTAGTGCACACACACAACCAGAGCTATACAACCTGGTAAAATAAAACTTCTATTGCTGACATCTCTATGTAGAAAGGAATCAAAGACTTCTTTGCAAAAGACATGTTTTTCCTCTGATGCCACAATTCACAGAAATGTCAAGTACTCCTAGGAGTTGTTCAAATATTCCTATGAGCTCATTAACAGGATATAATTCTCCATATTTTCATACTGCAGTGAAGGGAAATTGGGATTATTTACAAATTGAGAGATTGACTACAGCCACATAACTTTGGCACATATTAGTAGCTAATAATGCAGGAGAGGATTATCATGGGAAAATATGCTGTCATCATTTGAATTTTCAATCATTTTTCAAGTGTTTCAGACTGCAAGGGATATGACACTTCAATGTTCAGAAATGCTGAGGCATATCTTCACCAAGTGGTTAATCTTGTATTTGCAGTTGAAAGGATCGTAACATGTTTTCTATGTATGTTCTGGGGATTTCTATATGTGCATCAGGTAAAGACCGCACAGCTGCAACTTCTATTTAATACATTAAAAGGACTGAGAGAAACCTCCAGTGAATAAATATATAATACCAATATTTCTTTTATAACATGAGGAGTTTCTTATGTTATGGTTTGAATGTTAAAAGCAATCAGATCTTGTATGTGCTGCAGCTTATAATGCATTCTTTCAAGAGGAAGCTGCAAAAAATAATAAATGACAAGTTCTTTCATCATAAATGTATTTTTTATCTAAAAAAAAACCCAACATAATGGCAAAAGAGAAGGAAAGGAAGGAAATTTCATTTGTTTGTGTACCTTATTATGAAAGGACCTGTATTCAGACCTTGATTCCAGCTACTTTTTCTGATTTGTGTGTTGGTGTCTTACAAAGCTTTAAGCTTTATTTCAGGTATGAAACTTCACAAAAATTGGGTATACCATGTTCATATGAAGGATATTGCATGAAGTGAATGAATTCCCATGTTTTAGGAACTCATTGTTTTCTTCTTTTTTTAAAATGTATGAATTTTCTTACTTCCAGTCCTTTGCCAAATGCACCCATGGAGAGAGCATTTTTCTTTTGGCTTAGATAGCGTGAATCTGTCAAATATTGCTATTTAGGTCTCATAAAGAGTGCTCCTATAATTTATGTAAAGAATTAAAAACCTTAAAAATCCCACCTAAAAATCCAAAAGCCCAGCTTAAAATGAAGCAAGAGCTATTACAAATACTAACATAGACCCTAGAGTAATCAGGTTATATATGAGACTAAAAGAATATGCAGTTCAGACATGCTCAGGGGAAATGTTTTTTATTTAAAGCATCCCTCAAAATCAAGCCTTGCCCATTATTTTTCCTGTGATGCTCCATCTCCATACAGGGAATGGGTATCAAATCCCAAGACCTTTCTGTCAGGTTTTGTTCCATGGGCCAACAGACACAAAAGCTGTCAGAAGGCACAAGCGCAGACAGCTAATGTGAGTGTGTAAACCTCGCTTTTTTAGGAAGTCAGGCAAAGAAAACTCCACCACTGACTTCAGACGTTCACAAAAATGGGTAATTCGGGTTGAGCTGAGCTCATTGCACATTGTTGCATATGGTTTGGTGCCAAGACATGGACTGCGAGTTGTATAATGTGTGAGCAGCAGCAGCAGCTTTGGAGCCAGTGTTAGAAGTGTGATTGAGTGAAATCCAGGCTCCTTTTAAGATGGTGAGAATTCTGCCAGGAACTTTTTGGAGCTCGGACTCATTAACTGCAACTGGGTTCAGAAATAAAGGCAAACATGACTGAGATTTTCTCAGCTCCTAGGGAAAAAATTTCTACACCTCAAAATATGGATTTATTTACATAATCTTCCCAAATAATAATACTTTTCAAAATGGGTATACTACAGATTTCATAATGGGAATGAGCTAGAACCAGCCAGGCGCTATTCTTACAGAAACATCCTGTGCCTTTAACACAATTAGGACATACAATTTCTAAACCTCAGCTGGGGCCAGCAGCTTTTCTTCTTGATTTGCTGTGATGGGTACAGAGTGATGTATAATGGCTTACATGGCAGGCTGCCTTTGGAGAGGGACAGGTAGAGCTAATCTCTAAAAATCTCTCTGTGAAAAGAGATGACATAAGAATGCCTTATCCCACTTGCTAGAAAATAATGACTCCCTATTGTTGATTTATCTCTAGGACGTGCATTTGAGAATATATGTAAAATCAGGAGCTGCTCACATGAGGTTTTAGGACCATCATGGACGACAGAAATTGTAAGAAGTTCACTTATAGGTACACAGGAAAGGTATTTGTTGCAAATAAAGCCTGCTGAATACATATTAACTACACCTGCTCTAACACAGTCCAGAAAACACCCTTGGAAATCTTTGTTTTCTGAAGCTACAAACAGTTTCTGAATCCGTTATTGTACCAAACGTGGACACAAAGTGCAGCTACTCCCTCATCCCTTGATTTCCTTCAGCTGCAGCCAGAACAAGTTTTCTTTGTTTCCAGGTAAGTTAATGGTTTATCATTAAGAGCAAGAGAAAGACATTTTAAATAGACAAAGTGTGGTATCAACCTGTCTCTCTCTCACACATATACACACAAAAGCCTAATCAGCAAACCAGAAACAACCAGAAACAGTGTGCAAGACTTTTAGTATAGCATTATACTGGACTATGAAAGCAGTGCAGACAGTCTGACATATATGTTGTCATGGGCTTCATATCACATAGTATCACTGGCTTTCTGTTATCGTGCACAGGCACTTGATTTCCATTATCACGGAGTGTTCACACTAAAATTAGTGTTGTTTTGTTTGGTTTTTAGTAAGACTTCAAAGAAGGCCAAAAAGACTGAACAGTGAGGACCCACTCTGTGTTGGGCAAGTTTCCGTTGGTAAGTATTTCCCCAAAAGAGATTGCTGCTTCATTTCACCCAAAGTAACGTTCTTTGCAAAAACATACTGCAAGTGATTTACATCATAAGAGATAAAGATCTATAGGAAAAATCCGTAGGAAAATTGTTTCCTCAGACAACACCTGTAGCTCTAGCATCATGTCAGAGTTTGGACTGATGTTTTCAAGGGTCTTCAGTGCCCACTTATGGCCTTTTTCCCTGTTCCTTCCTGTGTTGGTGGTCTGCTGGGGTCCCCCTATAATTTGATTAGGAAGGTCATGTACCAGAAGATGCTATGGTCCCCAGACCCCATCACTTCAGTTGATCCTCCATTACTGCATGCCAGAAGGACTGGGCAGGGAGTAGGGGTTTTAGCTATGCTCTTGCATTGCTAGGGCAAATCCCTGGCTTGTTCATGTCCATTTATACCACCTGTTCTCCTTGTGTCTACACTGTTGGTGTTTCAGTCCAAGATGAAGGCAAAATGACAGCAGAAAAGACATAATACAGTCTAATATCCCAAGTGACAGTTACAAAACAAAGAGGAGTTGTCTCTCTCCTGTAGGTGTCCGCAAACACACTGAATCCTTAGGCTGATGCATTGTTCCTCTAGAGAGACATACTGAAGGAAATTGGGTTTCTTTGCCCTTCTGCAGAGCATTTGGCATCTCCCTCAGCGATGACACATTTGTTGTCACCATCAACGTGAAAATTCATACTTGGAAGCATTTTTTGATTCTGTAGATATGGGCACTTGGGTGAAATGAATGGATCACAAAATAATAAGGAATGGAGCAATTACCAGACCTCATTTTTTATCTGCTGTTAAGCCTCAGCGGCAGAGGGAACATAGTCATCTGTGTGCCCTAATGAAATGTGACAGGCGTTTAGAGACCGAAGGCTGACATTTCCTGACAGCATCACCATCTGCACACTGAAAGCTGCTAGTATCCGGACATCATAATCTGCTAAGGACTGTTTATTATTGTACCTCCAAATTGCAGGTCACGCAGATCCTGGAGTTATATGTCACCAGCTTTGTATGCAGTCCCCTTACCTTAGCGAGGATCCTAATTCTCAGTGTCTCACTGTGTTCCCTAGTTGAATGTTTAGCTTTCCAAATAATCAAGCCAATAGCCTAAGATATAGATATTTAAAAGCGGGGGAGGGAAGGGGAGAGGGGGGGGGGAAATCCTTCTAGCTTGCCAACAGAAAAAATAGATGTTAGCCTAATTCTTACCAGGGCAGATGGAGTTATATAATCTGATTTCTAAGAGTAAGGGATTTTTCAAAGAAGTAAGGATTTAGTATATATGATATACAGCAGTTTTTGCAGCTTCAGAATCACAACATGGCAGTAGCTTCCACAATCCTACTTCTACACACAGGGAAAACAGTTAAAAGAATGAAGGATGCAATAATAACAGGGGGTTTTACCTAAATCAAGGAGAAACATGTTAGCTCAGATACGCTGGAACACAGAGACTAAAACAGGGACTGCAGGACTGATCCAGTATTTTTTTCTGAAGCATTTTTGTCAGAGCAAGGAAAAAGGTGACCTTGAGAGACAACAGTACAGGTAAGCGGAGTAGAAAAGAGCAGCCAAAAAACCCCCACAAACAGACAGTGGAGATTAACTTTATCTTGCAGACTTCAGTGTTTCCTTGCATTATACAGAAAAGGAGAAAAGGCTGAAGGCACAAGTCAAGTTACAGAAGCAGATGTGCAAATTTGGCCTTGAAAAAAATGTTTTTTCTGAGGTCAGGTATCCTGAAGAGTGGTCTTGAATTCCAAAAGCGCTTGCTAGAGCACTGTGGTTGCTTTCCTGCCTGGTAGCGAACAGGAAGCACCCAAGGGTTTTGTCGAAATAAACGAAGCACCAACACAACCACACACAAGGAGGGACTTGTTTAGCAGCTCCACCCAGTGGAGCACCATTCCTGGTCAGGTAGAAGCCCAGTGTCTTCTGCAGTTTCACTCCTTGGAGCCTGACTTGAGACATGCCTGTTCTCATCCCTCCAAGCTCCTCTGAGCAGTGATGAGCAAGCTGTCAGCTGACTCAGGCACTCATCTTTGCAGCCAGCTTTAGCAGACGGAAGGAAGTGTGTGCCTCCTAAACTGAAACAGCTCTTTGACTTGGTCACATCCCAATGCCTCAAGTGCTGAGGAAATAGGGAAATATGCAGCCTCATGTCCTTTCACCCAGTCACCAGAGGGAAGCATGGCATGAGGCTGATTTTTTTTAAACTTGGGGATGATGCAAGGACACACTTAATCCTCGTACCTCTAGTACCTCAGTTATCTCTGTTTTGAGGATCTCTCTCTTTGGCTGCTGTCTGGAAGTGAATACACGAAAATAAAGAAACATATGAGGTTAAGAGAAAAGCCACAAAGGCAGCTCAGCACTGAGAGTGTCATTTTCCAAACAGTGCAGCTTCTGTTGTTCTCCGCAGGTTTCAGTGATCTAAATGGAAGGGGACAACAAGACTCCCTCTTCCTACTTATGGACCTAGGAAGCTTAATGCTTAGTAAAACAAAGAGGCTGTATAAAAGTATCTATAATTCTGGAAAATACGATGGGAGGAGTTACAAGATCTGACAACTTGTTCTACTTAGGGTTGCTGGACTGCACATATATAAACTTCTTCAGCTGGTAAAGTAGCAAGCAAACTGTTAGATCCTCACCACTGCAGATATTCAGATCTGAAAGTCTGCTCTTCTACTATAGTGGGGTAGAAAAAAACCCCAACAAACCAGGTATGTGATCTATGGGAAATCTGAAGTCAGCTGGACCTAGTAAACTATCACAAGTCAGGGCAAACTGTATGCCAGGAACTTTTTGCCTTGGAAGAAAATATTAAAGAAGCCTGTTTTATGGCTACTCCCTCAGCAAAAGAGGGCAAGAAAGGGGTAACACAGTCGTCCTCCTTCAAATCAAACACATACTGTGGGAAAGGGTCAATATCCCACCAATGAGGCAAAGAAGATTTACTATATTCACTTTCCCTCTTCTGGAAGAAGATGGCTTTCATAGTTCATCTTGTAGTTCAGGATTTTTAGAATTAGTTGTTTCTTGTGAAAGAAATGAGGGGAAACAGCATTAGTAGGAGGTATGTTTACTAAGGAATACGTGGCAGGTGCATCTACTATAGCAGCTGGAGACAGGGGCTTAATCTTCTGGGATGCATGTGCACACAGCTATTCACTCCCCAGGGCAGTAGCAAAGGCACCCCCCTGCCAAATTCAAAGTCTTCTGTAGACAGAAGGAGGTAACATTTAAGTTTTCAAAACAGTGCAGAAATGTTCATCTTCCACCTCATATCACAAAGCAAACAACTACAGTCTTCACTAGCTGGAGTTTCCAAATGGGTTTAAACTCTGACAGGACACATAGAATGTTTTCCTTAAAACTGCCAGGAGTATCTTACTTCAATGTTTTATAATCAGCTTAGGTGGGTTCAGTTTCCAGCTTGCATAAGAGTTCATTTTCTCTCTTTCTGTACACTTTCTACACCCAGCTACTGTCACAACGCGTGTGAATGATTCATGATGATCTGCCCCATGTGACCTCCTGCTATAGGCAACTGAGGGGGAAAAACACCCCCACAACACAAAATACCATCACAACAAAAGCACACCCACCCCTTCCTTTTCTTTAGAACATTACTTATTGTTGCTACTCACCTTTAGTGAAAGAAAAGACAAAACACCATAATGGAATGTGTAATTCCACAGGGGTTCTAATCAAACCCAAGCTAAACATGAACTATTGTTGTTTCAGTGTTAAAACGAGCAAGCTCGTATAACAAAATCCAAGTAGCAGGTCACTGGAGGAAAAGTTATTAAAAAAGAAAAGCTGCTTATGTTAATTAAACAAAGAAAATCTGCCTGGCAGACAAGAACAGCTTCGAAGCAAATGCATTTAAAATATGTATCTATTTCTTGGTTTTCAGCAGAGCTCTCAAAAACAGCTAGTATGTGTACTCATCTGTTCAGTTTAAGGATTAGAGAAATTGTTGGGCATGTTGACTAAATCCAGTGAAGATACAGTGGTCTTTAGAAGCAAAAGCCCATGCTCACTCACCAGGTTTTGTGAATGAAACTCTGGAAGTATTAAAAAAAGACCCTCATTCTGCTCCATTTGAAAGGCAGGATACAGCATAAATTAAAAACTTATCAGACCTCAGAGAATCCTTGTGTTCTGGACAACTCACAATAGGGAAAAAGATTCTGCCAGAGTTTAACATGAGGCACCAAAACCAATGGCAAGAAAACCCATCCATTAGAAACCAGGCTCCTTCAGTACCGCTGCTCACTCCTTACTGAGTGTCAGGCAAGGAAGACATTATCAACAGCTCTTTTTTTTCCCCATCACTCACACAAACTCTTTTAACAAGTTGATCCCTGTGTTGCAGGAACTGATTGAGAGAAATTAGGCTGTGGTAATATTCAGGGTTTCATTAATTTAATTTCTTCTCAGACCTAAGTGGGTAACCAAGAGACTTACAGGGAATGCCACATCCTTTCAAGGATTTATTCTACTTCCTCTTATCTTTTCCCCTAATTTAGATTAAAATTTTTAGAAATGCCTTCAGTAATGACACAATAACCCTTGTACTTAACATTAGCACACATTTAAAGAACAACTCAGCATACTTCGTGGTAGTCATATTGAGAATAGTTACACAGCTGTTTTTATGTACCTGCCATTGTAGACATAGTACATTCCAGGGTACTTAAAAAATGTCACCAGGAAAAAAAATAGGCACGACTAAGTAGAGATTGCAAGATTTTTGGTGCATTGTTTGCTATTGAATATTCAAGAATGTTTAACTCTTAACTGCAATACTTTTGTAGAATGCTTTTATTTTTCTGAAACGATAGAATTAAGATGGCTGTTTCCAAGTCATAGTTGTTTTTTTGGTGTTTTTTTTTAATTTATTTTAGAGCAGGGATTTCCAATGTAATTACACAGAACCAAAAACTTTATGAACAGTGGTATTCAGCAATCTCTTAAGAACATCCCGCTCTGTTTACGTGAATTTCCATTCAGGTGCTGCTGCTTGATTGCACCAAAAAGAATAGCATATGTATGGTAATAAAATTGCCATAATCAACCTGAATGAAACCATAGCAAGTACAGCGCAGGACAGCCACAGCCACCTGATTCTTCTTCATGAAAGGAGCTGAGATACATATACTTACACATGTTTGTGCATCCTTCTATTTACTACCGATCAGTGCAAAAAGGTGGTGAGTTTGTTTTAAATACATATAGATATCATTTTGATTGTCTTGCACTTTGAAGATACAAATTATTGTGCTGAATAATGCATTCACTACTACAAACCTCATGAGCACATTGCCTGCTTCATAAGATTGTCTAGCGAATCTGAAAATTGCTTCCTTTCTTTTGACCAGAGAAACCAGACACATGTAAGGCATAAAGACTTTCTTTAAGAGTTTCTTTATTTGTAATCAGACCTGCATCACATCTGTAATAATTTCTATAGTCTGCATTTTTTCCAGAAAATATAATCTGTCAGTGAAGATACCAAAAATACCCGCTTTCACCATGTAGTAAGCATATAACAAGCCAAGGGTAGTTTTCTTTTATACATTTCTCTCACATGCAATACAGATCTCAACTACACATCCTGTTTGCAAGTGGTGTGCAGAACACCCTTTGTCAATAGGAGATACTAAATGCATGCCTTAATTTAGGGATATATACTATAGATAGGAGACATGTTATTTGGCTTTCAGGGAAAACTATGCTATTTATGCTAACAGTATTTGTTTTGCCTCAATAGAAGACCACAGAAGACTTCCTCAAGGCTCTGCTAGGCCTCCTACCATTTTTATCTTTCCAAAACATTAGACTTCTGACAGCACCAAAAATGATGGGCATGATTTACTGGTTGAATAACAGCATGCCTAAAAGGCCTAGGACAGTAAGGGATATTGTAGAAGAGCACAGTGGGAGTAGTGGAACAGGCTCATATGAAGCAGTGGCAAACACCTGGATCCACTGGCTTTTGAAATTTCTCTTTTTCTAAGACTATAATTAAAAAAAAAAAAAAAAACCAAACCCAAAAAAACTCCCCAAAAAACCCCAAAAATCCCCAAACCCACCGGTTTTTAAACACCTTTCCCAATAAAAAAAAAAAAAAAAAAAAAGACATATAAACAAGCCTCCAAATTACGTACAGATTATTAACATAATTACCAGGGATGTGGAAAGAAAAAGACATATTGCAAATATGTCTTTTAAATTAAAAGTAAAAAAAAAAAAGTAGAATAATCCCCCCAAAATAGGGGATTTTGCTGTCCTATAGCTCTCCTTCCTACAGCACTGTAGGTGAGTTAATGGCAAACACCTTGCATCACAGAGTCTCTCCCACGGGCTTCCTCTCCCTCATCCACTAGACTTGCCTGCCCATCAGCCTCAGAATGAACCTTTACTCGTGATCAGTTTTCTTAGGCTCTCAGAAAGCAAAGATGCAAAGAGTGTTTAGAATAGAGCTACCTCCCAATTAAAGGTCAATTGATGAAAAAGCTAATAGTAAAAAAAATTGCTATTACGATAAACACGCACATGTTTCAAGACTCAACTGCTTCTACCTTTCAAAGTTTGCTTGGCTGGAAAAATCCACCCAGTGTTTATAGAAGTGAACTAACTGTGTACTTGCAGTCCAAGTCACTTTTCATTATTACAGGATTTAGAACAATTTTAATCATGTCAAATTCTTCTTTGCACTTTTAAGTGAAAGAAGATTGAGCTAAATCATTATCTGGTATGAGTCAGTGCTGCTAAATTAAAAAAAAAAAAAAGAAAAAAAGAAACCATGCAGATTTCAAAGGCTTAATATTACAGTATGTGGCTATTCATGACTAAGCCTCTGGCCATGAGAAAGAATCCTGAATTTGTTCAACACAAGCAGTAGGACACAGTAAGTAATAACCAATTACTTAAAGCAAAAAGTCTCTTTGAGAATCATTTAACTGAGTAGAAAAGCAATTACGAAAGTTTGTCTCCTTTTTTGCAGATCCTGCGCATCTGCTTCTCTATATTTCTAGGTGTATTACTACAACAATTCAGCTGAAGCAGAGCTACAAGCGATTTCCAGAATTACATATACTGTTATTCATTTCAGATGTATAATAGTGCAATTGTTATTACAGTAAGGGAGCATAAAAGTGAAAGCTACATTTATTTAATTTGTATTTTCAGAAACATCATGGATTTCTTCAGCTATATAGAGCAGTTGAAGGATAAATTCTGTATTACCAGCTTAAAGCAGTGCTATTTAAGGTGACTTTATGTAACAACTGCAAATATCTAAAGTCACTTTATGTCCAGCAGGTGAGAAATATCTACCATGACAGCATTCAAACACAGTGTATTTCCACCCTTCAAGATATTAATAAATTCAAACACTTTCTTTTTAAGACACTCCAGTCTTTCTTTAAATCAATCCCCAGCAAACTTACAAAACTGAAGGAAAAGCTGGTGAACTCCATATCAGCACATCAGTTGCTCTTCTTTCAGTATCAAGAAAACTAAAAGGAATAGTCGAGGCACAAGTGATTCTTATGCAGAAGTATAGAAGTATTTCAAATAAGTAGACTAAAACTTCAGTACTTCTTTTAACTTCTTTAAAAAAAGACATAGAACATAGGTCTATGATCCCAGTCATAGATCACAGTCACTGCAGTCTCACAGGATTGCTTTTTTTTTTTATTCCAAGATTGGTTCATGGAACTTACCATATCCACTTTATCCCACCATTTCACATTGTCCTTGTTTAATCAAAGCAAAGTACAAATTCATGCTTCAAGGCAGCCTGAAAGTATTCTGCTACACTCAACAGTTAGCTATTTCTTCAGTGAAGACAGCTTCAGTGAACCCAGTAACTCAGAGAAGAGTCTGTCCAGCTGAACTGACATAAACGTCTCACGCAGAACTTACATGAAAGTGCACTGACAACAAGCTTTTGAGAACAAGTCCATACCATAAGAGCTTGTGCTTGGAACTACTTTTATAGCTATGGTTATTGTTTCTGTTAAGAGGCACTGCATAAACATGGAGTTAGTCATCTAATGCACTTAATATTTCTCAGCTGAGGACTATCGCCGCTTTACCCTATGTCTAGGTGTGATTATACTTTGGTTTGCTTTTCAACAGTAACATCGCACTAGCAATTACAGCTGATACTAAAGAGAAGGCTGAAAACACTGCAGACTGGAGGACTGAACAAAGCAATCCACTCCTTTACTTCTTTTCGTGCTTCTTGGTTAATTTTCCTCTTTCTAGCTGGAGGCTCGTACTGCTGTTTGTTCGCTTCTCCTTTTGCTGGCTCTCCTGGGAAACTTGCTGCACAGCTCGGAGGATGGCCGTCTGCACAATCTGCTTGCTGGCATTCTGCAGCTTAACTTCGTCTTGCTCCGTCCCTGGCTTCTCACCTGTCGGAACCAAACAACAAAATAAAGGGAACTAAACATTTGTGGCTACTCTGTGAACACCTGAAGGATGAAAAAGAGGAGGGGTAAAAAAAAACCACAGAGGCATTTAGGAAAATGTAGACTCAGTTTCTAGTTGAAATGCTTAGGCTACATTTTCATTTACATCACTAGATTGGATTTTAAAGGTTTTTAAGATACTAATCTCAGTTCATTCCTAATTAAATGTTGTGCTCAAGGACTTGTATTTTACTGTCCGTTTTGAAGCCATGTATTAAGAATTATGTCCTGAGAGAAATAAACCAGAGTGAATTAAAGGCAAACTGCTTTTATAAGAGGTCTACATCTGGAAATATGAGAAATTCCTAATGTTCTTTAAGAACATTCAATTTTTGCAAGGAAATTTAAGATAGAGACAAAAAGTAAAAGCACCCATTTACCTTAAGAAAGACACTACAAAATTGTGATACACTAGAGGGAAAAGACAAGGCCCTGCACCTGGGTTGAGGATTCCCAATATCAGTGCAGACTGGATGGTGAACGTATTGAGAACAGCTTTGTGTAGAATGATTTGGGGATACTGACAGATGAAAAATTGGATATGAGCCACCAACTCACAGCCCAGAAAGCCAATTATATCTTGGGCAGCATCAAAAGGTGGGGCAAGAGGGGCAGCAGGTGATTCTGCCCCTCTACTCTGCTCTAGTGATACCCCACCTGGAGTACTGTGTCCAGCTTTGGAGTCCTCAACACAGGAAGGACATGGACCTGTTGGAACAGGTTCAGAGGAGGGCCATGAAAATGATCAGAGGGATAGAGCACCTCTCCTATGAGGACAGGCTGAGAGAGCTGGGGTTGTTCAGCCTGGAGAAGAGAAGGCTCCAGGGAGACCTTATTGTGACCTTACAGTACTTAAAGGGGGCCTACAGGAAAGATTAAAACTTTTTAGCAGGGCCTGTTGTGATGGTTACAAAAGGTAATGGTTTTAAACTAGAAGAGGGTAGACTTAGACTAGATATAAAGAATAAATTTTCACAGTGAGGGCGTTGAAACACTGGAAGAGGTTGCCCAGAGAGATGGCAGATGCACCACCCCTGGAAACATTCAAGGTCAGGTTGGAAAGGGCTTTGAGCAACCTGATCTAGCAAAAGATGTCCCTCCCCATGGCAGGGGAGTTGGACTAGATGATCTGTAAAGATCCTTTCCAACCCAAACCATTCTATGGTTCTGTGATTCTATGATTTGTAAGTCCAAACCAACCACCAGCAAAATGGTCAGACCTTACTCTGTGAGAAAGAAGTTAATCATTATCTCTAATTTTTCTTTGAAAGGACTTAAAAATACACTTATTTCAATGATGTTCATAATATACATGTTCTAGCTAAAAGTAAAATAAAAATGTGGTTTAACTCTACTGAAACTGAAAAAATCCAAAAAACCCCAAACCTACAACTCTACTGAGATGACAGTTTGTCTACAACTAAGAGATTAAAACCATGAAAACTTAGAAAACATATTTTATGATGGAAAAGCTGACTGAATGGAATCACTTGAATTCTTGGCACAGTCAGCTTCCCTGATTCAGTTTGTTCCACTCCTCAGCACTTGAAATAGTATTTTTTGGATAAAATTCAATGTTACTTAACAGTAAAGTACAGATATTTCTCTGTTACTCAAATATGAACTCACTTTGTATCACACAATGAATTAGTCTTCTTGCTGGGCTGAAAAAGATCAGTCAACTCAGCTGGTGTTCAGAAGATAGCATGTTAACAAAAGCATGCATCAACATGGAATTGTAAATACAAGTTAGTATGTTGGAATAGGTTATGAGCTTATATGAAATGTGAAAAATTTGCCAACCCCTATAGGCATAACCTCCCCCCCCAGTTTATCATTAAAAACATACTGTCATTAAGCACATTGCTGTTGAAAATTTACTGTTTTCTTCCCTTAGGGATGCTTCATTATTTATTTTCTTCTTGCCACTTAATCTATAAAATCTGAACTTCAAATGTTTTTGCATTAGGGGGGGTTATTCACAGCAACACCCAGTTGAAAAAAAGGACAGTTTTCCAGTTAATTTCTACTGGAGTTTTTCAGTTGCTTATCACAGAGCAAAGCCTGCCTGAAAGCACCACTCAGGTAAGTAAAACCTAGATTACCTCTGCCCAAGTCTAACTCATTACATGATTCTTTTTTTTTGCTGGGAAAACAAACCAAGAACAGAGAACCTGCCTGTGATGGTTTAGTTATAGTTATGCACAGAAAGGAATTAAGGCAGTTCAAACAAACTCAGATTAATTTTACATCTGTACAACACAGTTAGAGTGACAGTAACCCAGGTAACAACAGCTTTGGACACAGAGAGAATCAAGACCTTGGCCTTGGGTGATGTGACCAATGAGACCATTGGCAGTTTATGCTGACCATCTAAGCTATAAAGCAACAGTGAAAACAATAGCCCTTTTTGAGGGAGATATCTGACACTGCATAGAGGTCTGAGCCTGCATTGGGACCATTACATGTACAAGCTGGACGGCCAGCTAGGATCCAGACATATCAACTAATCTGACACAAACGTCCAGTTCCCCTGGCTGTGTGCTGTCCCACCTGGACAAGATCCAGGGCAAATGGTTCTTGGTGATCCTGCCCGAGCACTGATTTGGACAAGATGCTCTCCAGAGGTCCCTTCCAACCCCAAGCCTTCTGTGATCCTATGATACTAGCTGGTGAAGATGCCATAAACCCCAGCTTTTCCACTTCCAGAAGGAATAAACAGCAGTCTCTGGAAGAGTATCCTCACTACACAATTTTCTTCCAATTATTCATTTCAAGGAAATCAGCTAGCACAAAGCTGGCTTCTGAGAAGCTCATTTATTTATTGATATGCTGGGCCTACTCCAAGCAAAAAGAGAGGGATTGACTAAGGAAAGCAGAAATGATTCATGCATGGATCCCAAAGGGGCCAGGCTGAAAGATATCTATGAAATTGCTCCACCCTGCTGAAACACAGACTGCTGTGGATGTAATCAAAGGCAGAAATTTGAGTGCCTATAGAATTAATCAGGCATTTTAAGAACTGCCTATTTTCAATTAGGTAAAACAGAGACATTGCTCCTGTTGTCTAAGCATTTGCTGTTTGGCTAATCAAAATAAGAGTTACTAGGGTGCTAAGGTACAATTAATTTTTATCTATGAATGTTTTAAGATTTGAAAAATAACTAGTTTAACTAAAATTCTATGACAAAAGGTCACTTGAAATAATTGCTGGGAAAAGCTTACAGGATATCAGAAACAACATTCTGCCTACTAGTTATTCTTGTTAATGGCTACTTTTTTTTCTCTTGACATCAGAAAATCTTTTGTACCTATTCTCTATCTTTAAATGCTCATCCGACTTGTACAGGAATCCAGCACCCAAATTCTGCAGATAGAGAACTGAAAAATCCAGGTTAATTGTTGTTAAATGCAAGCAATTTTATCATTAAGACATGACAAAGTCTCTATAGCGTGTTTTTATTACCTTATCTTTCACTTGGTAACATAGCAGATTAAAAGTAATTTGCAAAGTCCAGCCTGGTTCTGCAATCTAAAGTACAGTTTGAGAGATTAAAAAAGCTCAAAATCTTGGATTGACTGCAGGAATCAGTCACATATTCCATTTTCATGTAAATCTAGCACCATATATCAGCACCTTGAAATTCTCTTGGCTCACTTGAAGATTTTCTTCATGAAGGAAAATATGCTAGCAGTTTGGAAAAACAGTTGAAGTAGATTCCAAGTATTCATTACAACCACTACAACTAATACTAGTTTAAGTCCAATAACAACCTGTGTGGGAGACATTCTCTGTGATATTTCTGAACTATGAAATATGCCTAAAAAATTATACATGAAAAATGATAGCTACAGAGAAAGAGCATTTAGCACGGATTAAATCTTGAAGAACTTCACTCCAGTTGCACATGGACCTTTTCTCATTTACACACTTCACTTCCGGCATGCAATAAAAGTAGTCCCTTGCACTTTCTGTTGATATTCCCTGTGCCTTTTCCCTTTGAGCTTGCTACAAGTCAAATTTAATATGCTTTATAAACACTCCCACTAAGTAACACTCAACAACTGTTCATTAATCAGCAGTTAAGTTCTCTATCATATCTTTTCATAGGATTGCTGGGAATACTATTGTGAAGCTAAACTATCTTGCTCTTGCAAAGATGCAAGACCACCCCAGATCTACTCATGCTGGCAATGAGCTGTGGGGGACTGAGACACCTTTCAGTGGGTGCAGAATCAGTGATTTAGAAGGTAATAGAAGCAACATTTCTCACATGGAAAGAGAGCAGGGGCTAAATGGTGAATGAGCTGTGATAGGAAGGAAATTTGGACTCTTGAAGATCGTGGACTAGAATTTATCCCATACTTTTTTTGTGAGGACATGTTATGCATGAGTTATGCATGAGTGTGCATGACCATGAATGTACATCTAATCTCAGGAAACCTCTGCTGTCCTTCAGTTATCCCTTTTGCTTCTTTACCTGTATGAAGTTATTGCTTTTCCCAGGAGAAATATAATGCCTTTAATTTTAATTCACCTTCCCTCAAAGCATGTGACATTTATGCAGCTCATCATGTCTTCCTGCAAGTTAGGTCTCATTCTGTCTTGAGGCATAATACAAACATTGCATTTTAAAAGAATGACTTGGCTTTTATGACAGGTTCCATGAATCCCAGGTCCATGCATCAGAGGTCAAAAGTTTATGTTCTGCTTCACAGGAATAACAAATGCAGTTTAATTCCAGCAAATGAATACCACTAAAGCTGTTCTTCTGGAAAAAAAGAAATTTTTGTTTGCGTAAACAGCTTTGAGCTTAACCATATCTAAAACTAACAATAAAAATCACATTCCTCTAAGCAAATTTCTGAGCAATTTAGAACTCACAAGTACCCAAAATGTATTCTCCGGTTAGCTACAATTTTAAATTATGCAAAATTTCTGAAGCTGAAAGAGCCCTGAACCAAATATTTTTTCTTCATTTTTACATGAGACTATGCAGGTATATCCTTTAACCGGAAAATTTACTATTTGTTTTATCAATATACTGCTTTGGGTTGCAATAGTTAAGCATTATACTATTTTCTGCAGCATTGCAAAATTAGAATTATTTGTTCCCCATTATTAATAAAAATTAATAATAATCCAATGAAAATACTGCTCTCTGGTAAATCTATTTCAATTCTATTGAAAATTACTAATATAATTTTTGTAATCTAATGACATTTTAAACAGAATTGAAGCATAAGTAAGCAAAACTGTGTCGATAATACTTCATCACAAGGTACAGTATGGATGCATGGGACCTGTATTTATGGAAAAAAGTTGCAGGTTATTACCTAAATTGTGTTTATAAATTGTAGATCTTTCGAAAAATTAAAGAACCCAGCAAGTTTGTGATGACATAATGTACGTGCATATGTTATAGTGATTAACAGTAACATTCTTTCTATCAATATTGATAGTCTTCCACTACAAGAACTGAAGTTCAGTTCTTTAACCTCCCATTGGAGGCAGTGACACCTCTCTCCATCTTGCTGGCCACAGCATGGAAGGTCCAGGTGAGTAGCTTCTGTCAAGTATTTTGTAACCTATGAATTGCAATGGTTAAAAAACCTCCTTCTTTATTTTGCCTTATAGGTTGCTGCTAGGAAGCCTGATTTGAAAAAGAGATACAAAATTTGAGGCTGCACAGCATCCATAATCAGGAAGTGTTAATGAGTCATGTTAATTACATACAGAATGAATGAACACGGCAGCCAGCCAGGGCTGAAGGCTTTCCAACACACGTGCACAAACCCAACTTTATGCATGAGTGTTATTAAGCTACTTACAAGATTAGAGACCCAATTTGTCTCTATGTCAGTAATGATGCCATCTCAGGGACCTCATGAAAAGGTCCTACAGTGGAGTTCTAAATTTAATCTTAAATAAATAAGAAATGTATTCTTAACTGTATTAGAATTAATTCTATCCAGTACTGTTTCTTATGCCCTAAAACGGAGCTATCCTCACTGATAACCGTCAAGTTTCAGAGGGCAATACTCAGTTGCCTTGATTCTTTGAGGAAGGGAGGACACTGAACACATCAGAAACGCTAATAATACTTTCATATAAGATTGTGTTTTTCCAGTTCCCTGACTTGTGGTGTGCAGGGGATTTTAAGGATCACTTTCACTAGAAAAGTAACATCTCAGTTCAGTTATATTTTCTGCCCTAACCTCACTCCTTAACTCCCACCATACAAGAAGCATGGAAGAGGAGCTGTGTCAGAAAGGGGGCCAGCACAGACTACTTTGCTCGTCAAAATGAATTATAAGAATGAAGCAGGAACAACCTGGCTCTGAACACAAATCCAGGAGGAATGGAAGGGTGAAGAAGGGCAGAAATGCAGAAAAGTGTCTCAAAGTATAAATTATCATCTCCAGACTAATAATTCATTGTATCTTTTTTATCTAGACATTAGGTATATCTGAACTGAGTTTTCATATTTTTTTCCACTAAGTTTTTCTCTTTCTTAAGAGAAAAGAATATCTGTAAGTCTCTTTGATTTGTTTGCTACATAAAAGTTATCTTTTTGAAGACTCCAGTGAATTATTTCACACTATTTGAAAGATTCCAGCCAAAATGAAGCTTCCAAACTTTTTTTAGATTAAGAGGTTGTTGGCATCTACAGATACATTATCTATGCCTAAGCATTTTCTCAACATATTTTAGTAAAATTTCTTACTATAATATTATTAACTAAAAAAGATTATACACTTCAATCTGTATATTTTCTAGGTATTTGCACAAATAGCAATAAATTCACTCCTTAAGGACTATGTCTTTTCAGCTTTGAACACTGGAAGTAGTTCAAAGTAGTAGCCACTGAAAATTCTGCCACACCCAAACCCATAACTGTGATACTCAGATTTTGGTCACAAAATGAAAGTTTCCGGATCTAATACTGCAAACTAACACTAACTTATGAGTTTTTTTAACTCCTAGGCTAGCATTCAGTGTATTAAAAAATCAGATACTTCCTAAAGAGCGTCTGGGACCAGCTGCTCCAAAGTTAATGAAAATCTTAAATTCTCTTCATCTGTAAAATATTGCTGTTTCTTCTAGAGAACACACTTCAAATACTGAAATAAGAAATCTCTCTGCATCAAGTGCTGTGTTTCTCCCATGGAGGGAGAAGTCCAGTGGCACAGACACAGGTGACAGGTGTCACCTAACTCCCTCTGCCTTCTATTTTATTCTAGATTCGTAGCCAAAAAGGAAACATTAAGCACAGAAAGATAGATAACAAAACAAAAGATAGTACCAAAAAGCTCATTGGCAGACTTGCACAAATCCCCACTGAAATACCTAGCTTTCCTAGGTGTTAGACTTTTGGTATACACTACTGTATAGCATAAGTGAAAGGAAAGTTTTCAATGGAGGGACATCCCACTACCTAAGTTTTATTTTGCTAGTTGTTGTGTTTATGTTTCTGCAGTGCTTGTGGTTTTTGGTCTTGAAGAACTATGTACAGGTTAATTAAAATTTGCAATATCTGAGCCTGATATTTTTTTTTAAAGTGAACAAAACAGGGAGAGGTTACATAACCTGTCAAAAGCCAGGAAATCAGTGAAAACATCCTGTTACATTTCAATTTATACCAGGTTATTCAGAGTCTAATTTCAGAAGTTGCCTAGTTAAACCTCAGCTGAAGCAGAGCCATTCCTTATCACTAGGAAAAAAAAAAAAAAAAAAAAAAAAAAAACACTTCACTTTCTGTCCCAGATCTGTTTAGCTGTGCCATCCTGTATCACCCTTCCGGTGCTGTCGACGAGACGGCCATCTTTGTACCAAGAAAAAAAAAAAAAAAAAAAAAGAAAAAACCCCACAAAAAACTGAATTTGCACCTACCTTCACAGAATAGCATAGAAAAACTTTTCTTCTTATTTTATAATGTGAGCAGTTTGAAAGCTGCACATAAGGCTATTAGTAATTGAGGCTGAGATTTTATATATATATGTATATATGTACATACATATTCATATACACAAACTCAGAAGAGAAAGTGAATCAAAGATTATATAAATTTAAAGTGTACCTTGAAAGAATAAAAACCAGAGCTTTTTCATAGATGTAATCTTCACAGCACCCCTGTTTGCAACAGGATGCCACGCTGTTTTCCCTTCCTGGAGCTAATTCTCTAACTTTCCAGAGAAATATTTTCAGGTCTATTAAGAAAACTTACTTCAAGACAAAATGTAATGTCAATCTGCGAGTATTTAACAGAAGCAGTAATGGATACACAACCCCTCCTTACTGACAAATGGTGAGTGGATTCACTGATCAAAGTAAGAAAATACAGTGTCATTATATCAAATATGCATACTACAAAGTGAAGCAAATGTAAGTAATCCACAGGAGATTATATTTGCCTTACCATTAGAGAAATATCTGAGTAGAATATGGCCCACTTTACTTCTTCAGGCTGAAAATTTCAGACTCTCTTGATGAAGAAAGACATCGTCTTCTGATAACATGACTACAGGCATTTGCAGGGTCAGAAGACAGCAGCACAGAGCTTACCTGCCTTGACTTCCCTGGCAAGGCATTCTAAAGGATCCTGAAGGGTTTTATGTCTATTCAGGTCAGCTTTTCATTTCTGCTAACATCAGTAAAGATTCTGCTCCAATTGCAATCCTTTAAAAATAATAATTCTCGTTCCATAGGAGCTTTCAAATTATTATGGAAAGAAGACCCTATAAATGGCTAAACAGTACTCAAGAAAATTTTAGAAAGCCTATAAAGAAATTATTAATACATTGCTTGCAAAGAATTTTTGCTTAACTTAGTATCTGTAAACTTAATACAACAAATTGTGTCCTCAATAAATCCTTAATAGACAACATTGAAGATATAGGAATAAATCCACCTCTCGCTGTATTTTACAGTGAGTGCATTTAATTTCCATTATCATGATAAAGCTTACAAGGTTGGAATCACATTATTTATGTCGGTAACAAGTACAACAGAGCAATTCATCTAGAAGAATAATGATTTTGAGGGACAAACTTTAGAGGTCAGTGTAACTCATTCCTTTTGTACATTCACCGCTTGACTTTCCTGCTCAATACATGGAGTCCATACACAGTGCCAGTAAGGATGCTAATAACGACTGTATCACTTAGTACCACCATCCCCCAACTATGAACAACTCCTTCAATATAGGCCACTACACAGCCACTGTGAAGACAGAATTCTTTTCACTTCTGACCTGAATAGGATTCAACCCAGTGATACGGAATTGAAAGGTGCCAGCCCCACTTGTTTAAGCTTTCAGTTCTGTTAAAAATAATTTGAAAAAGTAGATTCTGTGCCAGTTTTTAACACTGTGTTGATTCATACTTTAAAGAAATATTGCACCTAGGATTGTTGACTACTTATTAAGCTTGCTAATTGCATCTCATTTCAGAATATCTATGAACTAACTTTCTTCACCGCACTAATGAGATCTGCTAGTGGAGATTCACAGCAGGGGAAAGATCGATGCGTCATTGGGGAGAGGTCAGTACAGGAAACAATTTTTCCTCAGCAAAAAAGAACAAGAAATTTCCTCCTATATGATTTCTTCCTACCAGATGACAAACACTTTGAAGCATTATTGAGTTCTCTCAGCAAATACATTCAGACACTTTTGGGGGGCAACCGTCTTGCATACTCATACCAGCCATCCAAAATTCTGGACAAGAAAACCATTACACCAGGCTGCATGAGTTCTGCGAAACAGCTTTGCCTGTAGCCTCTGAATTATGTCCATGACATGGTCTTTGTCAACACTAAGCTCATGAGAAAGAATCCTACTTATACTACTACTTCTTGCAGGGGGAGGAGGAGGAAGGGGGTTGGCTGGTACCGCAGAACTTAGAGCACCAGCTGAATGTAGCACAGCAGTTAACAGGGACAAGGACTGTGCCCTGCCTTACTACAATTCTTCTCATGGGTGAAAGAAAAGCACTTCGTAACTGAGAGTCCCAGAGTACCACAACATCCAGTGCAAACACTGGAGATATCCCACAAGAGGTTATCTTCAAAAAGTAAAGTTATTGGTAGCAATTTTTCCATTCATTAACAGGTCCCTCCATAGTGTCTTGGTCTGTGCGTTGCAGACAGGGTTCTCCAAACTACCTGTAACTCTATAATCAAAAAAGAAAAAAGCTATCAAGAAAATTCATGTCTTCACACCCTGCAGCACAACAGTTTGTTGCTTTCCCAGTTTTTCGCTAGATAAGATCAGGACCATTCAGACAAGCAAGCACATCTGTTTCAGTGTGCAGCTGCTATGTCTTCAATTGCAGTTTAATGAGATTCCTAAAATGTTTGGTACAGGATGTGCTTCTGATCTTCAGTGTCATTATGCAAGTCTGCTATACTGCTCCTAGCTTAAAAATGTTAAGAACAGCTGTGCTGCTGAAAAGCTAGTTGAAAAGCTATTGGCGTTGCTCTTGTAAGAAAAAGGTGCTGAGCAGTGAATATTCTGACCTCTCTAATGTCTATCTTTAAACTTTATGTGTGTTCACACATGGGGCGGGGGGGGTTTCCCATAAAAATATTGATACAAAAAAATAGTCTACCTCCTCCTCCTTCTTTTGGGATTGCAGGGACATGAGTAAATCCTGTGTGTTCCTAGTTATGAAGAAAATGTCAGGTAAGAAGGAATTCTTCAAATTACACTGAAAAATAACAAGATTCACCTGAAAGATGACACACAATTCAAAGCAGATACAAGCTTAAAGGACAGGAGCGTTCAGACACTGAAAAAAAGCTGCCAAGGTAAAATGTTATGGTCTTTCTTAAAGTATTCAGATCAAAACTGATTCCTTTCTGAAAGATATTATTTAGCTCAAAATACAAATTCCCATTCAAGCAAACAGCTCTGTACAGTACTGACTGGGTGAGTGATGGCCTGCAATGGAATTTGGCAATTTTTTTATGGTCTTACATTACAAAGTAACATTTTCAAAATATACTAAAATAATCACTGGAATGATAAATCTAGCAATAATTGCTTAAAAAACCCATTAGGTAGCTCAAACATCCTTAACATGTTTCTAACCTTATTGCCAAGCTAGTTTTAAAAATGCAGGCCATCTTTGTGCTATATTAGTACACACACATAAGGGCAAAGGTCTAAGACATAAGCCAGACATAAGCATTGGAGTGATTTGTGCAAATATGTGCAAAATAGCATCAGAAAAAAAATCCCTGGAGTATGAAAAACAGGTTTGTATCCTGCTTGTTCAGGCAAACCAGAAATAAACAGTATTATTTAAAATTTTATTTTACCTTTCCACTTGAGAAAGTTTTAGGGCTGAAAATAAGCATGGAATATGCCCACGCTCATTTTTGAAAGCAATTTGCAAAGAGATAGTAATATATTGATTAGCAACATTTAAAATTATTGTTAAATATTATAGATTCATTTAAAAACAAAAATAAGATTATTATTGATCAGATAGCCTGATATTGGAAGTGATCACTCCTTTGTAAACTAATAATGTGACAACAGGAGGCTTGCTGCATTCTACAGCTTTTGCTGATGCTTTAGAATAAATAATGTTTTAATAACGATTCATTCCTTATCTTACAAGGGTAATTATTTAATCTGTGGAATTATTTATAGGTATTAATATTTTATAAATTAGTTTGGCAGTGATTTTTTTTTTTTTTAAATTCTGGAATACACTATCTTTTGAAGTCTTCTAAGAAAACCTGCCAATTCAAAAATGATGAATTCTCTTTGCTTTTTGACTTAATCCAAAACGTTGAAATTTCATGCTTCTTTATTGCAGCCCTGTGCATACCTCCATCCTTACCTACATCCAACAATCAGTGGCACTTTTTTGTCTACTTGTCAGGCTACCTAAAGCAGTTCAATTCAGGAAAAGTAAAGAAGCCAAACTTTGCAATGTGTACTGTGTCCACATTTTCATGACATGGTTCATCCCCTGTTGTAAGGGCAGCACATCACGTGGGAATCCTCCAGCTGTAATGAACTCACAGGCATCCCAAAGAGATCACATTGCATTTCCTACACACCAATCTACCATCAGTTAACCAGCACAACAAAGTGCAATGCAGCCCCGGTCAGATTAAACCAAGTAAGGAAAAATGTACTTTTCTCAGTTCCTTTTTCTGGAACAAAGTAATTAAGACTGGGTATGAAGAAAGATCACATGTGAATAGTAGCTTTTTGCTTACCTGTAAATAGCAACCTACTGTCTACAGTGAGCCAGAAATTCCCATTTTGAACATGAATTTTTTGTAAAAATTGTGACATATCTATCTCAGTAATACCCAAGCCTGTTCCGGAGGTGTGAGCGGTGTTTGTTTGTTGGTTTGTTTGTTTTGTGGGTTTCTGGTTGGAGGTGTTGGGGTTGGTTTTTTACACAGTAGCTTGTTGAAAGATTTAGGGAAAAGAAAAGTATCTATTCAGTCAATAGTGAGTTGGCTTCACCTTTTAAAAAATATATTTAAACTTGGTAAGCTTCCTCTACTTACCAGTTTATAAACATAGCATGTTAATTCAGAGCTCTGCAATGATGTATTTATTACCTTAAAGAAGTGAGCATCATCTTATTCATATGCAAAATTGCATCTTTGTCTTCAGATAAAGAAGTTCCATTATTTTTTCTGGAAGAGAGCTTCCTTTTGGTTGCTGTTGATTTCTTTTTACCACGGCCCTCCTGGAAGGATGTTTACCATTCTGAGCCTCACCATTTACAGTTAGACACATCTTTTTCTTCCTGCTCCCTCCCCCCACAACAAATAAACAGAAAATAAGGTCATTCTTCACAGTGAGATAAAATCAGAAAGTTGGCTCAAGAAACGAAACTCAATTTCTCAGTAAACTTAGAGAATTCCTATGTCATATAGCCTTAAGTACTACGAAGATGCTGAAAATGTACAAAACCCTGATTATTTTTTTTAAAATATCTGGAGGAGAGATAATGCCAGGGCAGTAGTGATTTAAAGTGAAGAAGAGCAATAAAAAAATGCAATCTACTCAAGCTTGCTCACTCTGAATAGAAGAGATTGTCAAGCCCCTCTGATTGCTTTATCATCTTTTCTGCCAATTCCTACTTAGTTACTCTATGTGTATTATGACAACATTTGCAAGGAAACCATGGGCTTTTCTTTGTGTGAAAGCAGACTGAAGAAGAATGACTAGACAAGATGTATTTTTTTTCTTTATGGATTAGAGTTGTGAAAAGAACAATTCATGTAGTTCTTAATGAGATTTGGGGGTTATTCATTGTCAACCTTTGGGGAAAATATGCATGATTTCATTATTTTAGAGGAAATCTCTTCCTGCAGTATTCCAGTCCCATGGTGCATTTCAAAAACTAGTTCAGTTAATGGTGACAGACTGTCAGATAAAAGGAGCTCAGAAAAGAGACACTAATACCAAAAGGTGTACTACAAAAAAAAGTGGCTGGTTCTATTACGATAAATAAGTTGGTCCCAATTTCAGAACAGGCTGTATGGTTAAAGAGATAAAAATGAACTTGTAGTTGTTGAAAAAGGATATTAATTTCTCACAATATTTATTGAGTTAGCAAAGTCAACCTCAAGATCATTTTTCTTAATTAAGGTATAAAGCTTTTGGATTCTTATCCCTTCACAGACTGGATACAAAATTTCAAAGGAAGACAAAATTTCTGTTAGCTTTGCAAAACAAAGGTATTAATAGTTACTCACTATGAAGCTGCAGACTCTACTTTCCCTTTTCTATTGATCTGCTAGTTTTAGGGACAATTATACACCTTTAAAGCAGTTAATTGCAAGTCATTTCACTACAGACGACATTAGGCATGGCTTACATTCACATCCCAGAGCTACTAGGCCTCTCATCCCTTTCTGAACAACAAACTGCTTATTTCCAAGTGTACCAAGTCCAATTCAGATTCTCTATAGCTTCCATTCTTCTATGGTGTAGCACACATACACTACACAGCAGAGATTCAGAGTAGGGTAGATGGTTGGACTCGATGATCCCAAGGATCTCTTCCAACCTAGATGATTCTATGATTCTGCACCCCTACAGAGCGAGGTCCCACATTAGCCATGAGCTCCTGCCTGCTGAAGTCTTCAATTTTGTTCCAGTAAAAACCCGCCTGAACAAACTTTCTGTTCTCTTCTATTCAAATACTTAGGGGAGGTTGGGGGTGTGTGTGGAAATTTGTAAAATATCTCTCTGAGTTTCAGAGATTGTCTTATTGGCAGCTGCCAGTGTGGGTGCCAGGAGAGACTCTTTCTCCAGTCCCTACAAGGCCATGTCCCATTCCTGACCCTTTCATACAGTCTGACAAACACAGAGCCCCGCACACTTGTATAGGAGGCTCCTGTCCCTGATGGGAACCACAGGGGTGACCCTCATAACCTCCGGCTCCACAGCTAAAACACATCCTAAGCTAAGCCACCTCCTTTGAAACCGCCCGTCTCTGCTCGGCGGCAGCTCTGGTTGAGCTGCTGACCCCTCCCCCGCACCCCCCGGAGCAGCACACCGACACCGACACGGTCGGGGCCTTCCCGCTGGGCTCCCCCCGGCCGGGCGCGGGAAGCGGCTGCCCTTACCTGGAGCGAACACCATGGTGCCGCCCTGGCGCGGCGCAGCTCAGCACCTCGGACAGCTCCGTCCCCACGCGGCTCTCCCGTCCCCACGCGGCTCAGCACCCCGGACAGCTTCCCCCCCACCCCCGCCCCGAGCCCCGCACGGGTCAGCACCCCGGACAGCTCTCCCCGCCCCGCACAGCTCGGCACCTCGGACAGCTCCTCTCGGCCCCGCACGGCGGCGGAGGCGGCTGCGGGCCGCGGTCCCTCCCTCCACAATGCGGCGGGGCGGGGAGGGGGCCGGGGCGCCTCCGCCGCCCGCACGGACACACACACACACACACACACCCCACACACCCGCTCCTCAGGGAATCATCGCTGCCACAATCCCTCACCCTCCCTGTAGCGGCAGCAGGAGGAAGGGCAAAGAGGAGAAAGGTAACAGCCATCTGCCCAGCGGGGAGACCGGCTAATTGCTCCCAATTACCTCTCGGCAACAGCCCCGCCGCCTGACATTTCGGGGTGCCCTGCTCTCACCACAAGCTAACAGCCCTGCTGACAGGCTCTGGCGACAGCAGACTTTGTCACAGCATTGTAGTTTTCAAAGGTCCAAATGCTGAGGAATTTATACTCCGTTAACTCGGCTTTGCTAAACAGAAACACTTTGATTTAAGGGGGAACGTGAATGTTTCAGCATATAAAAGATGACATCGGGGCCAAAAGGTAAATAAATCAATGAATAAGTAGTAAAATAAAGAAGAAGAGGGTAAGCCCAGAGAGAAGGTAAAACTTAAATTTTTCCACCAACTTCTATACTTCATATTTAAGTTGCTTTTATTTCTGAAACCCATGCTCAGGGGGGTCCCTGAACTTCTACAACAGAAGTGAGATGCAGAACAGCCAGATGGGACGCCATTCTGAGAAATCACCTGTCCCATTTAAGCCTACACCTGCAAGAGGTATTCTGAAAAATATTGATTAGTCAGTGCAAATTAGAGAAAGTAGATTTAAAAACCCCTGCATTTTTAGCATGACCGTTTGCATGTAAATTTTTGCAATATGCAATACATTTTCCCATCACATGTTCCTATAAGCCCTTAAAAACCCCTGCATTTTTAGCATGACCGTTTGCATGTAAATTTTTGCAATATGCAATACATTTTCCCATCACATGTTCGTAACCAATGGATATTCCTATAAGCCTATTTCATTATTTTCATAGTCAAGCATTTTATACACACGGAATTCACCATTTAAATCTGGAATATTTTAAGTCTTCAAGTAAGGCCTTATTCTGCAAGTACGGATACAGAAAAGCACTGACCTGCTTAAATAATTCTGTCTATATATTTCAGTAAGAACTCAAGAATGGCACCACTGTCACAGTCAAACTAATCATCTGGTGACAGTTTTCTCTTTTTTTGGAACACTATACAAAATAATTTCTCCTTGGGAATGCCTTCCAGATTTGTCATCACATACTCTACTGTCTGATTTCTGGATATTCCTTTTATCACAAGATCTTCCCCTTAGCAATTTCAGCTTCCTTATTGCCATTTGTTTGTCTCTCTCTTATGTTTCAGAGATTCAATTTAACTTCTCTCAGATGGCAACTGAATTAACTAACCTGAACATTATACCTCTGACTGCTCAGAAATGCTGTTCCCTCTAAGAATGTTACTTCAAAAATCTTTAATCTATGCTTTTTTCATTTATCATCATTCTCATCCACCTTGCTACTGAAAACTAACAGGACACCTACAAACTCAATTAGAGTAATTTCTAGTACAAGTATCCCACAAAAAATGCAGAAAACATTAGTCAGCAACACTCAGCATTCTTAAGTTCAAAGATACCCTATAATCTTTAGAAAATCACGACCAATAAAGATTTTGGAAAGACTGTAGAAGAACTTGCACTGGTATTTTTAATTATGCATATGTTATGTGGCCCCTATGTACTTGATTCATGTGTTCAATGGAGATTCAGCCATCATGAAAAAGATCTTAATCCACTTTTGTCAAAAAAAGAAAAAAAAAAAAGGATATATTTCTATTACACAAATACTCAATAGAAATTAGATGTATGTTTCTAAGGGGGTGGCTTGTGAGATGGTGGAGTAGCTTGTTAAAAGATTTTCAAAACAGTAAATAGGATTCAGTGATTTGAAGGTCTGTAAGTAACCTGAAAAATTCCAGGTGGGTATCTTCAACTTGGTAACAACCTACACCATTCTGGTGAAAGAATACAAGACATTAAATATAATGTTCTACACACATCTTTCTTTAACTACTATCTGTATTTAATCTAATAAATTACCCAAAACATGCACATTTAATTTTATAGTCTTTCATTTTCTTGCTCGAATAAAAAGCTACCAGCAATTAATGATTTCTAACAAAGTAAAACATTGTTATCAAAAAGCATCTCAGGCTTTTCCACTTAATTTTTGAATTTCAGATTTGGTCACAAGTTCAAATGTACAAAAAAATCACAGAAATAAATGCAAAGGACAGTTTTGTAGTGAATCGTCACCTCAAAAAAAGTGCAGTTAATGCAGTACAACAACCAAAACTAACAGTGTGCTAATAGTTATTCTCATGCAACATCAGATCAGTGGAAAACAATATCAGTTATTCAGAGTTATTAAAAAAACCAAACCCTTGAGAAAGAAGTACAGTGGTAAAAAGGAGGTTCTATCATTAAAATACAATACATGGCCTTGTTCATTTGAAGATGTACCATTGACTTGTGTGAAATAGAAAATATGAAAGCACTAAAGCCCTTAAAAAAATATCTGTATATATTTTTATCGGTAATGATACAGTCCCTGCCTTGTGTATCATTTAAGTTCTTACTGTTTGAGCGAGGAATTACTAGTTTCTGTATAAGAACAGGAGACTTAAAAATTCTTGAGTATGTATCTCCAATGATTTTTCTAAGAAGTCTTGCATTACTTAGAGGGTACTTTGTTAAGAACTTTAACATTTTAAACGGTTAACTTTAACATTTTTAGACAGTTACAAAAATCAAGTTGACTGATGTCACTTCAAATCATCTGTTGTTACTCATAATTCTGTGGTTTTACATCTGAAGTAAACACTTTATTCTAATGGAGCTGAAAACAATTATTTGGTCATATAGATTCAGAAGCTTAGTAAACATGTTTTAAGGAAGAAGCCATTTTTACCTGAAGATGTTCAATGTTTTGGTAACAAGAACATACAGCTAACATTTTACAGATAGGCATCTGTGTGTTTCTGGAAGAATCATTTGGAAGTAATCACCTAAATATAAATGAAAATATTTTATAATAAAATAATATAAAAAGAGATAATCAGGAAGATTTTGTTATGTGTCTATCAAATGCTAATTTTATACTTTATAAAAAAGCTTTATCCCCAACTTTGAGAATAAACTAGCTCTAAGCCATTTTTTTTTAATTTCCTCACACACATCAACATTAATGATCAAACCTAGCTCTTTGGAAGGGAAGATTAATATGATCAGTAAACTGCTTGAACTACTTGATGTCTTTTGCTAAACAGGGTACTATCATAATGGTCTTGAAAAGGCAATTACAGTCACTGACTATCTCATGATTAAGCTTAACAATAAAAATGTCTACTAGTCAAGGTGCAACACATTACATCAGAAACTGCAAGGAAACTGCAGGAAGAAATAATTGCGACTGAGTGTCAGCAAGAAATATCTAAAATTATTTAGACAAATATATGAAGTGTCAAATGGCAATCTGTATTGCAGGGTTCATAATATTCAGTGTCCTAAATCTAGACTAGAACAATTAATGCCTCTCTGATTAATATATCTCTAACAGACAGATGTAGGGAATAAACACAGAAGGGAAAAGAGAAAAATCTAAACTGGCAGAAGCACCATTCTCCTGACAAAAGAAGTAAATGACAAGCCAGTTACCTTTCCAAGAATATTCCAGAAGAACAGCAACACACAGATTTTCAGCAGCCAAAAGCAAGAGACCTTGAAAGCCAGCAACAGGAACATGCAACATTTCCAGAGACAGAAAGAAGTGAATACTATTAGATCAAAGATAAATGTGGCCATTAGAGTTCCAATACATTAGCCTACTCATTGTTCTTAATTAACCTGATAAACTCCATAGTAGTCCAGGGATGAGATTTACAAATGTGGATAAATTTTAGATAGAGTCTAGTAGAAACAGCTGGTTTGGGGGTTTTGTTTTGTTTTTTAAATATCACAAAGATGAGCCCACCCCAGGACTACTCACAGAATGTAAAGAGATCCCAAAAGCCCCGCTTCCATCTAGGGAATCTGTCTAGCTGGTTACATCACTGCCCTCACAGTATCTGAATGCCTCACACTTGTTAATGATTACCTTCCAACAGTCCCATAAAAAGTAACTTGCTATCTTTATGTTATAGATGGGAGTCAAAACTACAGAGAAGCTGAACCCAAAGCAAAAAAACAACCAAAAAGAAATAAAGACCTAGGTAAATTTAGAAGGTCTAAGTATAAGACTGAATGATTCACCTGAAACATTACGATATATAGAATTGTGCAAAAATCAGTGGAGCCAAAGTAATCGCTGCTCCCATCTGCCACACCTCTGTGGACAGCCAGTCCCATCACAGAGACAGATGAATGAGTCACAGTCCAAATCTCAGAGCTTTTAGATCACATAGGAATTCTTTTATACAGCAAGGAATTCAGTCCAGTGAATTCCTTGGCTAATGACTCTGGATCTAATGACCGAGAAACACAGGAAAAGACTTTTATGGACTTAACACATCACCACTGACTCATAACATGGATAAGGCCATAGCATTCTGCACCATGCTAAAGACTCTTAGAATACTTTGGGAATCCGCCACAAGTGAAATTCTCATATTCAAACCTTTCCTGTTCTACTAGCATGACAACACATTTGTTGGACTAAAAATTAATATTTTTGCATATGCCTTCCTTCCTCTTTTCTATAAAAAGTGTTTAAGACCCTCATCATACCACAGTTTATTAATGTGTGTAACTTGACACATCATAAAATTAGGCATATGTTCAAGTCTTCAAGGAACTTAAAAGGAGAGAAACAAGAAGCATTTATGACTCATGTCAAAACTGCTAGCCAATAAGCAAAGGAGAAGAAAAGTCAGATTTAAAATTAATGAAATTACCAAATTTACCAAATTACCAACTTCCAAGAAAATACTATTTCATTGAAGTCCTCAATAAATTCAGATATAACATTCTGATAAATGTAAGCAACCTAAATATTAAACTACAAGCTTAATTTAACGCTCATAGAAGAGAACAAAGATATGTAAAATGTAAATATCAAAATCATCGTTTTAACATGCTACTAAACAGCTTAGATTGTTCAAGAACTGAGAAAAGGAAATTATACTGAATTACACCAATATAAAATACACAATGTGGTTTCCTAACTTGTCCTATAGAGTCAAAAGGACAAGGATTTCATCATGCATGGCTAAAAATTAAACAATTTGGCCAAATAAGATAAATACATGAATTTTAAATTATGTTTGAAAACATCAACCTTGTTGCAAAAGAAGGATTTAAAACAGTAGAGTATCAAAACTTTAAATTAGGTTAGTAAGATTCACAGAGCATAATCCATGTCCAATTGAAAAGTCTCTATAGTAGGACACCCCTACTCTAGCAGAATTTATCACATCCATCAAATCAGGGCTCCCCTCTGACTGCATTTAATCAGTCCTTGGAACAACAGGAGACCTACAAGGAAGTCATACAACTGAAGAAAAGAAAAGTTAATTCCTGAAGTGGTAAATTAAACCTAAGTTTCATATCGAAAACATTTACAAATCTCTTAAAAAGGGTAATTGTTAACTTTAATTAAAACATTTCTGTCTAAAATATCTCTGATTATGATGGCAGTCAAGACAGTCAGAAGTAAGAGTTTCTGATGCATTTCAGAGTTTTTTTCAGACTGAATGGCAAAATTCTAGCATAAGCCAACTTGCCTGTCTTTAAAAACTTTAAAAACTGTTGGTTTTAACTGTTACTGTGTGTATATAACTGTTGTACATAACTGTTATTCCAGGAAACAAGCCCAGTTATCTTCAGACCTCTAATTCATCTGAAATACAAATGGTACAGCAACTCCTTCCTTCTTGCCAAGTAGACTGCTGAACTCTTTTCCTTTATTTGATTTAAGACCAGGAATTCCAGAAAGAAAGTTAGAATATTTATTATTTTTTTTAAATCAAGTTTCTCCAATAGAAGCATTCAATGAGATCTTATTGCTTTTCAGGGGTATAAGGTCTCATGTACAGTGCTGAAAAGTTAAAGATCAAAACCTTACACCAGCATTACAAAGTTCATGCCTTCAAATCATGGTTGAAGCTCTATTTTATGCTTCAAGAGCAAGAATATGAGGCCAATATGAGGGACATTGTTGTGGGTATTTATTACAGGCCACCTGATCAGAATGGAGAAGTTGATGAGGCCTTTTACAATCAGCTCCAAGTAGCCTCACAATTGCAGGCCTTGGTTCTTGTGGGGGACTTCAATTACCCAGACATCTGCTGGAAGGGCTGCACAGCCAGGAATATACAGTTTCCTCCAGTGTATTGGTGATAACTTCTTAACCCAGCTGGTGAAAGAGCCAATGAGGAAAGAAGCACTACTGGACCTAGTACTAGAGGGACTAGTGGAGGACATCAAAGTTGAGGGAAACCTTGGTAGCAGTGACCATGGGTTCAGGATAGTGGGTAGCGCACACAGCAGAGTTCAGGATGGTGGCTAGCACGCACAAAACAACAAGTAGGACTGAAACTTCAGATTTCAAGAGGGCTAACTTTGTCCTTTTTAGGAAGCTGCTTGGTGAAATCCCATGGGCTAGGGCTCTGGAAGGTAAGGGGGCTCAAGAGAGCTGGGCAATATTCAAACATTGCTTTCTCCAAGCTCAGGATCAGTCCATTCCCAAGAGCAAGAAATCGAGCAAGGGAAGCAGGAGACCTGGGTGGTTGAGCAAGGACCTTCTGAAAAAACTAAAATGGATGAAGGAATTTTACACCGAGTGGAAGAAGAGACTGACCACTTGGGAGGATTACAGGGATGCTGTTAGACTATGTAGGGTAGAAACCAGGAAAGCTAAGGCCTCCTTGGAATTAAAATTGGCAAGAGATGTCAAAGACAACAAGAAGGGGTTTTTCAATTATATTGGAGGCAAAAGGAAAACTAATGAAAATGTGGGCCCACTGTTGGATGAATCAGGTGCCACGGTAACAGAGGATGCAGGGAAGGCTGAGTTGCTGAATGCCTTCTTTGCCTCAGTCTTTACTGCTCAGGCCAGCCCTCTGGAGCCATGGACTTTGGAGGAATCAGAGGAAGTCTGGACAAAGGAAGATCTTCCCTTGGTGGAGCAGGACCAAGTTAGAGATCAGTTAAGAAGGCTGGACATCCACAAGTCCATGGGTCCAGATGGGATACACCTGAGAGTGCTGAGGGAGTTGGCAGAAGTCATTGCAGGATCACTCTCCATATCTTTGAGAGGTCCTGGAGAACAGGTGAGGTGCCCGAGGACTGGAGAAAAGCCAATGTCATCTCAGTCTTCAAAAAGGGTAAGGAGGAGGACCCGGGAAATTACAGACCAGTCTCACCTCCATCCCTGGAAAGGACATGGAAGGGCCCATCCTGGGTGCCATCTCAGAGCATATGGAGGAAAAGAAGGCTATCAGAAGTAGTCAACATGGATTTACCAAGGGGAAGTCATGTCAGACTAACCTGATAGCTTTCTATGATGGTATGAGTGGTTGGATAGATGAGAAGAGGGCGGTGGATGTTGTCTACCTTGACTTCAGCAAGGCTTTTGACACCGTATCCCACAGCATCCTCATAGCTAAGCTTAGGAAGTGTGGGTTAGATGAATGGACAGTTAAGTGGATTGAAAACTGGCTAAAAGACAGTGATCTAAAATAGACCTAAATAAGTATGAAGTGAACATTGCCGACTTCTAATCCTTGTAAACATTAACAAATGTTACAAAAATATAATTTTACATTTTTTGTGGTCACGATTTTGTCCGTCAGTGAATTAAATACCAATTGTCTTTTATAACTATTCTTTAATCTTTAACCTGAGCATAAAAACTCAAGGCTTCACAGGATTGTTGGATGAGGCAAACAGGGTCAAATTAATTCAGATAATAAAAAAGAAAGAAAACAAAAACTGCTGCAACTTCAACCTCAAAATTCTGTTCTCCTGAAAAAGCAGAGATGAAGCACACACATCTCCCTCTTCAAAATCTGGCAGGTCTACCACCAGTGGTTATTGCAAAGGACTTATCTCTGGTCCTTTCCGTCGCCTGGCTGCTTCTCACAAACACTTTGCAACAAGTGCTATGTTTCATCACCTTGCATTTAATGTGATGCCAAAGTTGGGCAAGTCCTGCTCCACTTGTTCCCTGAACTCTACTATGTGCTCTTGCCACTTACCTTAGATCAAATCTAATGAATTGGTTCAACAAGAAAGGTCAGCCTAAAACTAACCCACTGAAGCACTGAATTGCTTTGTTATAGAAACTCACTTGACTGGCTTATCCTAAAGCCACAAGAGCCATTAAATCTGAGGCAAGCAAGACAGAGGAAACAGGTGCAAAAGGTAACATCAAGAGAGGAAAGGACAGGATGGGATTACCCCTTTTAGCAACAATTTGCAGTTTCACTATGGCACACAAAACAGAAAGATGCTGTCTTAGAAGGCACTTCTACAATAGCCAAAGTCAATCTAAACTGGGGTTGCTCTTCTGTTGACCCTAGCACTGAGGCAATCATGTGGGGCTGCTGAGAAGGTTAAGAAAAAAAAAATACCTCAACACAGTTATTAGTTTTCAGGTGCTTCAGCTCTCCATGAAGTGCTTCACTGAGGCATTGTATGTATGCTACTGCAAAAGAATGACAATAAATTGCAGCAACCACAACTTTGGTTGGCTTAAATCACCATGGATCTGATGCCTTGACCTTGTTTAGCTTTTCCCTTAACTTGCAAACAGGGAAACACCTCATGATTTAGCTGTCTTTGGACATGAAGCCTACTGCCTTGGTGCATTGCTTCTCTCTTTTTCTTATAAAATAGGATAGACAAATAGGTTTTAGTTAAAAAGAGTGGTAAGCCTGTTCCTGTTTTCTAAGAACGGATCATCTTTGGATCAAAGCTGCCAGCCATTAGCTTGTTAACAAAACAGTACATGCTATCCAGCATATTAACTACTAATCAGAATATTAGCTCTACCATAGTTCTATGCATTCTACCTGGAGAAACTGCTGAAATTCTTTTCAGCTTCCCTTGAACCTCTCCACCCTGAAAAGTCTTCTGAAAGAAAGAATTTAACAAGAATAAAAGAACTTAGGAATTAGATTTGTCCAGACAAGACAAATTTTAAGGGAGTGATTACATAAGAGAGCAAGCTGACACCCATTTCACTACAACTGAGATAAGAAAGTCCTCCTCCTTCCCTGTTTACCATCATCCCTGCTCCTGCCTAAAAACCTTCATCACTTAGCTTGCATTGGCATAGAAATTCACCAGACACTTTTATGAGCAGGAAAGGAGGGGAGAAGGAACAAGACTCACCCTTTCAGCAGCATTAAGCTTTACCATACAAAGTCTACTTTGCTATGCCTTTAGAAGACTGTATTCTCAAAAAAGAAGCTTTTTAGCAGAACAGAAACAAATAAAAAACATTAAAAAGTTTTTAAATAAATAGAGAAATACTCCATTGTAAACTATTTTTCCATACAAAGGAAGCCACTTCCTATTCCCTTTACATCTTTGCAAAGTAATCAGATCAAATCCTATTGCCACCTGAGAAAAAATTCCCCCATGTCCCAAGCACATCGCATGAAAACTTCTGTTATTTTGTAACAGGAAATGGAGGAATTACAATGGGCTTATTTGGAATACAAAGAACATGGAACCCCTGGTGTAGAGAAAAAAGGGTTAAATGCTGCTTAGATATAGCCAGACAGTATAACTAGATATTTCTACTGTAATAGAGCTGTATGAACAGATACTTCATGGCTTTCATACCCAGGAAAAATAAAAGTATACACTGATTCTAAACATTGCAGGGTAAGACAATAAAAAAAAAAAATCAACAAATTATCATCTGAAGCTACTGACTTTTTAAGCAAGTGAAAATTTGTTCTTAAATATAATGTACCCTCAATACCTTACATAAAAATTTGCATTACAGTTTAATAAATGCAACGTTTAGAACATTTTTCACAGCATATTCTTGCTTTTACTCCAACTCTTCTCCCATACTTTGCCCATGTAACCTTAAACAAAACAGAAACATGTAAACAAGCTTTAACAGTATGCAAATAGACCCAACTGATATCTTTAAATACATAGTCCTGAGAACTCTACTCTGTAAACCCCAGTTATGCTGATGATGAGTACAAGCCAGACACAAATCATCCATGGGTAACTTAACATCCCTTGAAAAGGAACTCCTGCCTGAACTCAGACAGGATCTCGTGTCAGAGCAGAGGTGAGTTTTTGATCTCAGAGTGGAGTTCTACCATACTACATCCTCCTGTCTGAGCCATCTGCAATGCCACTACAAGGTTTTGTTCCTATAAGCACTGTTTGTGGTACCGTTGACCCTGAAAAATCGGATCTCTATTAGTGAAGAATGAAAACTTGAAGTATTTTCTTTTACTTCTGCCTTAAAATACAGCTTTAAATCTACTTATATGCGTAATATGCAATATGTAATTATTGTCTTATTCAAAATGGCTCAGGATTATTAAAAAGAAACATATTTGGAATTTCCATGCAGTAGGATTTTCAATTTCTTGTTAGTACCACTCGTTTTACAAATGTTTTCTTTCAAGAACTACAGACTTAAAAAAAAATAATATATTTATGTGTATCTTGGAAAGAATCTGGCATACAGGCATCCAGAAGTTCTGCTTTGACCGTGGTTTTTGATACCCATATACTGAACAGGTCAGACTTGGTACAACTTTATTCATATGGTCCACTTGTTTTTCAAGTTTATCTATAAAAAAGTAGATGCTTAGCTACAGTTTATTAAAAAAACAGTTAAGACTTCAAAAGAGCTCTAGTGTTTTTCATATTAGAACCGCTGAAGTTAATAAAGTTTCAGAGTTCTAGATATACTTTAAGGACCAGGGCCTGCAAATAAAAGCATATAAAATAAGTGGAGAAAAATATATTGAAAAACATATCAATATTGTATAAATCACTATTTTTAGCTATTCTATTACTTCAGATTTCTTGTATAACATTTAAAAATCATTCCTGAGAAGAGATGTCTCGACTCTCATGACATATATTTAACAAAATCTATTCATGGAAATCTTCCATCTGTTCTGAAATGAGTAAGAATGTTATTATAATTGTTTTAGATCTATATGGAGACAAATGACAGACCAACTGCTGTAATGGAATTTTTAATGAAACATGCACATTTCTGGCTGATTTGGCATACTTCTGTGATCTATGGACTGATTTTTTGAAAAAGATGAAAATTCCTTAGATCTGTCTTAACCTTCTAGCTAGCATTATCCTATTCTGTACTGATCTGTAAACGTTTACACTCAGAAAAGTTGTATGTTGTTAGCGGTAGATGTACTTTATTTCAGAAATGCTTTGTCCGTTCTGTAAGACAGAGAGGTGTCTACATTGATAAAAGTCTTAATAATAGATAATGCCTCCCTAAAAATATACTCTAAAGCTTAGGGTAGATGTTCTGATACCTTCTGATATTTTATTCTGCATCTCACCCAACCCTATTAATTTAAATATCATTATTCACTGGAATCATGAAGAATACCTCTAGATTAGAAAACTGGGGCCTGATCTTCAGAAGAACTTCAGTTTGGGCAACTAAATGGCAAGATTTAGGGAGTATTTAGTATTCTGTAGCTTACATGAACAAACAGAAGCTGAACTCTTCAAACTTTTGCTACTGAAGTTAGCATGAGACATTTTCTTTCACACAACCTTTAAAGGTCCAGGTCTGAACCTTTTGAAAAGATAAAAACAGAAAAATGAAACCCACAAGTACTCAACTGTGAATTGCTTCATTTTCTAATGTTTGTTCAAATATTGATAGGAAGGGTGTGTAGAAGAGGCGGTGGGGAGTTGAGAAGGGCTGCAAGCTATCCTTTCCTGAGCTTTTACAGCTTCCAAACTGAGCTGTGCCAAATAACCAGCGGCATATCCATAGCTAACACAATTTGGATTAGAAATTAATCAGATACCAGAGTTCAAAATGTGTTCTCTTTGTTCCTTTTTCTCTTTACAAAAAAACCACACTATTTTTAAGAACACACAGTTGAGACCACAGAATAGCAAAGTTCTTATTTCATATATTTCTCTTCACTCAGGGTTATTTAGTCTTTGAAAGCACAAAGCCTTTTAACTAAATGGCTATATTTCCTTAGTATTTAGATCTTTTTGCAACTGAGAAGACTTTGATTTGGTATTTCAACTGGTGTTGACCTTATAGACCCACCTGGATCACCAGAAGAACCTCATTTCACATCAGCTGACATGTTGCTGCATTATATACATGTAAGCCCTGGTCACGCAAACACCTATTCATATATTTCACTCCAATACACAGAGAGTTCCATTGAAGCCACTTGGTCACCTGACATTATAATATGGACAGATGTTCAGTATAAGCCAAAAAAGCAATGGAGTTTTTGTTGTCCTATGTATACTAAAGACATAACTGACTGATTTCACAAAGCACAGACAGAGAAGTGTATGTTTAATGCTAATTCCCTGCATGATAATTTTGCTACTTAATTCTGAGAAAATTCGTATCTAAAATTATCTTAGCCATCTATGTTTCTATAGCATTCTGTCATTTCTGCACACACACCAATTAGCTAATTTGCCTGCTGTTGGAAACCTTGTTAGTCTGGCCCCAATAAAATCAACAGGAAAAATCCTATTAATTGGACACCATGTCATCCACTGTCTCATAAGCTCCTTGTAAAAACAAAAACAAAAATTTGCCTATTACTCCATCAACAGCTCATAGCTTACAGTTTATCATGCTGGAAAACTTCTGTGGCTTGGAGCTGACATCTGCTGCATCTGCTTCTGTACATGGCTTCTTCTGGCACACACAGGAGACAGCTGGCAGCAGTAGCATCTTAAGATGCACAGATTTACCTGAACTTCACAGACAGACCCGTGTAACATATAAGCTAACATCCCTTCAGAATGTACACAATGAACAGGATTCATTTAGAACACATTAACAATAACGTACAGCTAAGGTTATCTCCACACTTCTCTGAAACCTTTTCTAAAACTTTAAGTATTCTAGGCATTCTCCCTGTCTTGAATAAAAAGAATTGGGAAGGGAAGAAAAAGTTATCTAGTGGCTTTCAAAAGAAAAAATAAATTCACATCCTTCAAACACATAGCAGTAATAGAAATCACCAATAAAATTCTCAGCTTCACAGAAATAACTGAGCCTTTCCCTTCCTGATGATTATTGTCATTGTTGGTCTCAGGAACATAGAGCAGTTTTATGGCTCTAAGCAGCTAAAAACCAATAAGAGGTCAGGGCCCCTTTCAAAACCTTTGACCTGGCAGTAATTTCACTGGTTTCACTCATTTTTTTCCTGTGACAGACTGTTAAGACCAAGTTTCATGTAAGGTGTTTATGCCTACCCAAGGAATGTGAGACAGTGACATTTGTTCCTGCCTCTGCACACTTTTGTATTAGAGCATGTATAATATCAATCTGTCACAGTTTTAAAAAGCTACAAATATCATGCAACCCTTATAGCTGTAACCTTGTATAACTCTCAGAGCTGTAAGCTTTAACAATAGAAAAATTTACTGTGATGTAAAACACAATGTTATCACACTTTCAGTTGTGTGGTTTTTAATGCAAGCCTGCTTTTTCATAACAATTTCAGATTCACAGCCTGACTGCCTGTGCCCAAAAGTCAGAGGGCGATTTTCTTTAAATGTAAGCTTTGAGCTCTGTCATTCCATTCAAGTGTCTGCTGCCCCAGTGACCTCCATTTTCATTTATTACTTTCCAAAAAAAACCAATGAGGCTCTTCTTGAGAGGTTATTTAGCTTATCCCTCAGCTTCAAGGCAGAATTAACTACATTTAAACCATTCCTAACAGATGTTTGTCTAACCCATTCTTGAATATCACCACTAGTGGAGACTGCAGTGTCTCCCCAGGCATTCTGTTCTAATAATTCATTATTCAACCCTTTAAAAGTTTTTCCTAATGTCTAACGTAAATGTTCACTGCTGTAATTTAAGCTCATTACTTCTTGCACTCTTCATAGAAGACCTAGAGCAAATTTACTTTCTTCATCTTTTACACTTTTGAACTCTTACCACAACAGATCTGTTTTATACAGACTTATCAACCCCAATTTTATAATCTAAGAAAAAGCAAACACAATTTTAGATAAGAAAACATAGCAAGGCTGATATATTTAGAAAAAACAAGTAGGTCCCATTTTGGGCCTACTATCTTTATATCTATGATCATATACAGTAAAACATTTCAACAATGGTCATTTATCATGTTCCTCAAGAGAACCAATAAAATGCAATGAATACACATCCTCTGATGTTGCACAGATACAAAATGTATAGTTTGTTTACAAACTAATATTACTCAATGTAAAATGAAGCAACATTTTAAAAAAATATATTGGTAAAGGTCCAAAGTTTACATTTTCTAAAATATTAAGTTCATGTTTTATTTACAGACCAGCTTTCAAACAATTATTGGCATTTTAAGATAACTGCTTAACCTGATGAGTACATGAATAAAATGAAGCTGTAAAAAAACCCAATCAAACAAAAAACCAATAATCCAAGTTCCATACAACAGTTCCAAAAATGCTATTTTCAATTTCTATTAGAAAAGCAAGATGTGATCTACCACACAGTAACTTACCAGAAACTGGTCTAACACTTTCATATGCTATAGGTATCGCAAGTGACCAATGTTATCCAACCACATGCGCAAGAGTGCATTTTTTTTTTCCCATTCCAACTTCAAATGAAGTTTTGACAACAGTTGTAGTATTTACAAATTTAAAATAAAGGCTCGACATCCCTTTGGATTACATTAAAGATTACATCCAAAGACCACGTATTTTGTTGACTCTGAGTTAACAGTTAAATTAGCAGCATCTACCCCAGCTTGTCTGAAAAAAAAATAGGCAACTCTAAGTAACAGACTATTAGCGAACACTGATTCTGGATCAATTATGACTGAAATTACACACTGAAGTGCTCCCTCTTGCTGAGAGGTGTTGTGCCAGAAGGCAGAAGCTTTTAAACTTGAACAGGATCTATTAGCTGGTGTGAGCAGCCACGACACAAACGCCACCCTGAACACTGTGGGCAGGCATGTGACAGCCCGTGGCCGTGCTCTGCAGCTGCAGAGGTCCGGCAGTGACACCTGGTCACTGGCCAGCGCAGCTAATCCTCCTGTGCTGCCAGAAACACTCCTTTGCCTCAGCTTTGCTAAGTTAGGTGAACTGAAAGCTGCACAATAAAAACTACAGCCTCAGGCTGTATTAGCTTTAACTACTTTCTGCTGGGTCCAAGTAAGGAAAATACCTCCTTCTCCATGCTGCACCCCTTTCCTTTGTGGCTCTGTCCCATCTCCGGGGGCCTGCATAAGAGTGAACATAGAAACAAATGAGGCCGACTCTTTTCCCCACAGACAGGATTGGTGAATGCCACGACCTTCTGCTTCGCCAGCCAAGACCACTGTGAATAATGCAGTTTTTTCAGGAAAGCAAGTATTTCACTGAACTTGCCACCTTGATTAAAATAAGAGTCTGTCTGAGGGAATGGAATTAGAAGCAATTTCATTTTGATCACTGTCCTCCCTTACACTCTGTGGTACCAACCTCTAGCACCCACATTAGGTGAAAAAACGAAGAAATACAAAGCTTAGGGAATCAACGTCTGTTTCTCAAAAATTGTAGGTATAACACTTTCAAAATTATGAAAAACAAGTATTTCCTTTCCATGGTTGTTATTTTCTGAGATCTCAGTGTTTTTAAATGTAACTCACTGATTTCGATGTCTAAATCGTATGCAGTGTTCCACACTTGGATGAAACAAAACATCAGCCGGTGATGATCCCCGTCTCATAGAGAACTCAACCACATTCTCAAATTAAATCTGTTATTAGTGCATTAGACTGCTAAGGACAACAAAACGATTTCATATTCTAAGAATACCCATCTCTGAAATGTTTTAAAATACCAAACCAAGCAATGCTATGTGCTCCTATGTAGCATTCAAATCCTCTAAAAATATGTTTTCTTGAAAAGATAATTCTCAGTCTAGACATAGACCAACAATAGATTTTGTTCAATTAAATTTCTTATATTATTTCTGATAAAGTTTCTGCTTTAGTTTTTAACTACAAGCTATAGTTTCTAATTGCTGCTCTGCTTCAGCAGCCATAGCTGCTGCCTGTAACTGTTCTGTTTCACTCTGGATGGAATTGGCTGTAGTAACTTGTTTTCTTTCACTGTGCATATTGTTCTCATGCCTTTTTAGATCAGATGCTTTAGCAAATGCTTTAGTGCAGGAACTGCAGACAAAAGGTTTCTCTCCTCGGTGTCTTCTTTCATGGTCTTTGAGGTGGGACTTGTGCTTGAAAGCTTTATCACACATATGGCATGCAAATGGCCTCTCATTACTGTGAACTCTTTCATGCTTTTTTAGATCTGGTGCACGAATGAAAGACTTTCCACATACCTCGCAACTGTAAGGCTTGTAACCTGTGTGTATTTTCAGGTGTTCTTTCAAATGAGCTTGCGTGGTGAAGCCCTTTGTACACATTTCACAAACAAACGGTCTATCAGCCGTGTGCAGCTTTTCGTGTTTCCTCAGTCGCGCTTCATCAGAAAAGGTCTTACCACAAGCTTGACATACAATGTGTTCCCTGTGACCGTAAAGCAAATACTCAAACTTCATATCCCCAGCCGCTGTGGTCCAGCCTGGTGTTTGTTCATCCTTCACTTCACTTATGCCATCATTAAATGTCAAAGCCTGAGGAGTCTGAGATCCTAAGTCTTTTGATTCAGTTGTTTCCATAGGCTCTACTTCTTGGCCATAGCAGTTTACTTTTCGAACCTCTTCACTTCCCAACTCTTTCAGAATCGCCTCTTGCACTCTCAGGGTAGTGGTAGGTGATTTTCCATCTTCCTGACTTGGGGGAGTTCCTTCCACTGTCACATCTGATGGACTATCATCATGATCTCCAATTTCTTCCACCTCATCATCTTGGGTATCGTTGGGTTCCCCCATAGGACGGTTTATTTTTAGACAGTACTTGCTTTTGGACTGTGTGTTTTCTTCAGGACTAGACACATCACGCTTCTGAGAGCAGAGTTTATCCAGAAATCGAATACCAAGAATCTGGCCTGAAGACATCATCAAATTTACATCCTCTTTTTTAACAGAAATCTTTGCAGTATACATGTAATTGAGAACTTCTTCAAAAATATCAGAACGAAGAAAATCTATTTCTATTACTGATGAACTATCAACTTCCAGTTTTTTGAAAAGCTTTTTGAAGTAGGTACTGCAGGCAGCAAGGACACACCTATGTGCTCTGAATTTAACATCTTCAACCACGATAGCTATGTCACAAAATTCCCCTTCCAAACGTTGTTCATTTAATGTTTTCAGGAACACAGTTTTGTGATCGTCGTCATTATATTTAATGGTTTCAGACATACTGATGAAAAACTCCTGTAAAATAACAAGGGAAAGTTTTGTAATTTTTAGTACAAAGTAGTCTAAGTCATAAAATCCCAAGAGCCGATGTCATTTACACGCTAAAAGAATGGCCAAATAATTTTCTTTTGTTCAATATGACCAACAAAAGCCTTTCAGATTATAAAAGCAATACTCTTAAAATTCTTTTAATGTGAATACATAAAGGTCTTTCCCTGGGTTATACATTTTGCACAGTGATTTATAAAGGATAATTTTTTACACCAATATGTTAATTTATTCAAATATTTATTGATTCAGTTATCCAAAACGGAAACTTTCTCTGTGAACTTGCAATTCCCAGTAAATGTATGATCCAACTGCAGAAGTCACTCATAGCTAAAGAAAATGTTAATACTAAAAAATGTATAAGAAATGCTCTAAACGTGTCAGCATAACAAACTAAATGTGAAATATCAAATATAAGTCTTACCATGAACAATGCAGGAAATTTTCTGTACAAATGATTATTAAATATTTGACAGATGATTACCCCTTACAATGGGCCACCTTCAGCCTGAAAGACAGGAAGATAGTAACATTTTAAGAAATTATAAAATCTATTCCAAAAATCATTTTACATTTGTGAAACAAATTTGCAAAACACAGTATTTTCAATTATTTAAAATTACACAAAACACACTGCTAAAATACCCGGTTATTTTGACTGGTTCTGCAGATGACTGCATAAATTGATCTGATAGCGCTGTCGCCACAAACCATGTGTTTACTTTCCTCTGGCTACTTCACTTCCCTGACTCCACTTTCCTGCTACTTCATCTAGAAGTTTGAAAAACCTCTACAGGAATCACCAGCTTAAATCCATTAACCAACCCGTCAAAGAGGTGATTAGTCTTCTGCTGAATTAGTGAGCTGAGCAAGCCTAGTGGAGGGTCCAGCAAGCATCCCAAGGGACAGCAGACTGGGCTGTGGATGGATGCTCATCCAGGACCAAGGAAAGAGACACCAAGGATACCAGATCTCCAAACAACAGAGACACTTGAACAGCAGAAGGATAATGCAAAACACATATTTTAAATTATTCAATCTTCCACAGGCATCTAATTGTGACAGAAGCAGGAAAGGCAGCAGGGAGGAGGGAAATTAAATATTTGGTTCAGACACCACTCTCCATCACCTGGCACAGAGCTACTGGGAACTCCTTTCCTAAATTCTAATTTATTCTTGACCGTATATGAAACCGAAGCAGCTGACAGGTATGCAGCTTCCAGTCTTGGTGCTGGGTGTTTAACATGGTATAGGAACACTTCGCTCCCAACAAATACCTTTGTGTCTCAGCATATAGAGCTACTGGCTACAAAAGAACTGAGGAAAGCCCAAATCATTTTCGTTAAGATAACCAGATAGGAAGTGTACAAATATTTCAAAGACATAAAACAAACCCAAGAAACACTGTGTATATTTTTCTGGGTGGTCGGGGTCTACCATCCCAGGAAAATGTATCAGTCCAGCACCAAAAAGGGCAGGGCAACAAACTATTTCAACAGGATCAGTTTAGAGTTCTTTGTAAACTGGGAAAAAAAAGCTGCAAACAGCAAAACGTCACTGCTACTAATCTAGCAGCAATCCCACCCTGTTTTGTTAGACAATATGCAATTCTGCTGCAATTCTGTGGAGACTTGGTGAAGGAGAACCAATTATAGGAGAAGTGACCGGGTGAAGACAGTGTTGCTGAGCACGGAGGGGTGTGCAATTGGCGAAAGAAGCACAGCTACTCCTCTGCCAGGGGAGCGGGGCAGGCACTTGCCCAGAGTACCTGCCGCACTGAGCCAAGGCAAGGGGGAAACTCCCCTTCCCGCTGGGCTACTTACTCCGCGGGGTCATTCCAATTATTCTTACACACACACACGCTGTCACACTACCGTTACCACCGCGGGAACGGGGTGGCGGAATATGTGTGGGGTTGTAACTGTTGGTGCAGCTCCCGCCGCCGTCCCAGACACGCTGGGTGCCTCGCCACGGCTGAGGGCGCACCAGTTCGGCGCCGACCGCCGTGCCCGCCACCGCACAGGCGGCCCGGGCGCACGCCTGCTCCACGCACCCGCCGGCGGGGACGCGGCGCAGGCG
>NW_015090810.1:20198759-20299272 GCF_001431845.1 Calidris pugnax | reverse complement strand
GGGTCGGCGGGGCGACACGTACCCCTCCCCGCCCCGGCTGTGGGAGCCGCGGGCGGCCGCAGGCGCGGTGTGGCGGTGGGGCGCCCGTTGCGCGGGTGTGTGGCGACCGGCCGTTGCGCTCTGTGCCCTGGCACAGGGGCACGGCCGCCGGCCCGAATCCGCCACCCCTCGCTTTCCTTTTGTTTAATCGTCCAGGGGTTTGACCTTTGGAGAAATCCCAGGGCCGCTGGAAAGACAGGAGAGCGATTATTGTGCCACTCATCTTCCCCCTCCCGATTTTTTCTTCTCCGAAACAGTTCGTGATGGCACAGCGTTCAGTCAGATAATTTGTGGATAAACGGAACGTCCAAACGTTGCTGTCAGCGTGAAATGCAGCAGTTCTGCTAGGGGGAAAAAAAAATAAAATGGTGAAGTCTCAATATAATAACCACTTAAGTTGAAAATCCCAGCAATATAAACAAGTGACCGGAATAGTGGAATCTTCCTTATCTGTCTAGATATCTATCTAGACCTAATCTATGTTTGCAAGTACATAAAGGGTGGGTTGAAGGATGAAGGAGCCAGGCTCTTTTCAGTGGTTTCCAGCGATATGATGAGGGGCAATGGGCACAAGCTGAACACAGGAAGTTCCACTCAAATACAAGGAAGAACTTCTTTAGGGTGAGGGTGACAGAGCCCTGGAACAGGCTGCCCAGGGAGGTTGTGGAGTCCCCTTCTCTGGAGATCTTCAAGACCCGCCTGGATGCAGTCCTGAGTGATGTGCTCTGGGCAATCCTGCTTTAGCAGGGGAGTTGGACCAGATGATCTCTAGAGGTCCCTTCCACCTCTGTCAATTCCGTGATTCCTCTGGTAGCAACATGGTGACCTTTTCCAACAGGTGGATAACTTCTGCCCCTTCCTGAGTCATCTCTGTGGTGGTTTTGTGTGAGGTACTCGTATATGTCATGAATTGCTCTCCAACTGGATCACTCTGTCTTTTTAAATTATTAACTGAAATATTTTCTTTTTTCTACCCACTTTTAGGTAGAATGAAATGAAGTCTATGCTTTGCTTGAGTAGTCAAAACTGCCAGGCTTGTTTTCATAGTAACATCAGCGATTTGCATTCAGAAGGCAGAACTAAAGGTCTTAAATCTTTTAAGCGTTTCTGAATCTTATACAAGAATTCCCTCCAGTGTGGAAAGAGCTTCCCGTTTACAATTTCATGACATGCTGTTTCTTTCTTCCACAGTGCCTCAGACGCTCCCTTGATAACCTTATTAGTCTTGCGAAACATGTAACTGCTGAGTTTACCATCCTGACCAGCAAATTGTGCCTTTTCCTTTTGTTGTGCTCCCTATTTCTGCCCTATCTGTACAACGCCTGGCACAGTCTGCATGCATTTAATATCTAGAGCCGGTTCTGCTCTAATGCAAGTAATCAGAATTAAACTCCTGGTGGAGAAAAGCATGATACCACAGAATCACACGGGGCTGGAAGGGACCTCTGGAGATCATCTAGTCCGACGCCCTGCCAAAGCAGGTCCACCCAGAGCAGGTTGCACTGGAACGTGTCCAGGTGGGTTTTGAATGTCTCCAGAGAATGAGACTCCATCACCTCCCTGGGCAGCCTGTTCCAGTGCTCTGCCACCCTCAAAGTAAAGAAGTTCTTCCTCATTCAAGTTTGTGCCCGTTACCTCTTGTCCTGTCCCTGGGCACTACTGAAAAAAGACTGGCCCCGTCCTCTTGACACTCTCCCTTTAAGTATTTATAAGCATTGGTCAGATCCATAGGAAAGGTATGACACTGTTTTTTTTTCCTCTGGTTTTCTGTGTCACAGGCAACTTCTGCGTGTGTATGGCATGATTTGAATTGTATTGTCAGTAGCTCTCACTGAGATACTAAAATAGAGGAAGCCTATGTTCAATATCCAGATGTGTTAACTATGAACTGTGGAGAAAGAAAAATAAAGTATTGTTACTGCCTAACTGTGTCGTATTTTTCATTACATACAATGTCCCAGGTATTTACGGTGTGGTCTGGATTTGGCAGTGTCTTTGGTGAGCTTGCAAACTGGGAGAAAGACTTCCTCATTTCTGTGTGGAAGTGCTGGAACACTGATGGGTTGTAAACGCTATAGATAGTATTATAAAGCGTATAGAATGAGCAGCAGGAGTAAAGGCTGTTAAAACCTAGCAGGGCCAGGTAACAGTAATAAAACTGCAGGTGCAGTTCAAGCAGCTGCTAGTGAGTGACGTATTTAAACCACTGCGTGTGACACAATTGTGCATGTCCTGGTGGCTGCTTCTGCTGAGTGTTAGAGGTGGGCAAGAAATAGAAGCCGGCATCATATGAGAATCCCAAGTTTTTGGTGAAACCTGCTTGTCTAAAGTGCAGCTGTGAACATCTACCCTGTACACCTCATGCACACCCTGGGCTGAAACGTAGCAGAGGAGCCTACGGGTCACCTCGAGTGCTGGTATGTGGAAAACACAGGTAAACAGCTGCATGTATAAAACTGAAACATGACAACAGGTCTGAGTCTGAGCTTGTTGCACTAGGGTTTGGAAAAAAAAAAAAGGTAAAGGCCACAGAAATTTCTGCTGAAAAGACCTGGGATTGAAAATATGTGTTACTGAAGGTGAAGCATAAGAAAACACATCTCCACTAGTCAGTGGGCTATATAGGTAATCATGTCAGTTGCCAACAGCAAGATTTTTTTCAATCTACTGGAAAATAACCTTCTGAAGAAAGAGTGTAACCAGGAGGAAAAAATATTCTGATCGTGTATCTGACTGAAGCACTTTTCTTGTGGAATTGCTCTGTACCCAGTTAATGCAGATTAACATTTGGGCTTTGAAGCAGTTTTGCTGTTTTCCTATCTGGTGACCCAGACTGTAGATACTCTGGAACTGTTGAACCAACTGGCTGTTTCCAGACTGTTTGGATTGCAGGGGTATCTGTGGGGGGAAAGAGCCCTTTGTAGGATGCGCTTGTTTGTTTAGAAAATTGTGTAACAAGAGTGAAGAATGACAAGCGCCGCTTTCTGCAACCATACGTGTGGCATGGGAGGTGGCGTGCAGGAAAGGCTGAAGGTTTGCATCATCTATCTAGCATGTTCTAAGTGGTGACTGGTTTTAAAATGCATCAGTGGGTTCTTAGGTTTTTGTGATGGTGTGAGTTACAAGTGATGATACGAACCTTGCAATATTGTGTCCAGTCTGTATGTATTCAAATTGTATCTTGGTCTTGCAGAAGGGGTCATTGTACAAGGACATAGATTTTCTGTGTTCACTGTTGATGGGTTGGATTTCTCATCAGGCCAGGTGGGCAAAAAAAAGGTGAAGACACTAAATACCCAATATTTGTGAAAGTGAATTGCGGAGCCTGTTAGCATATTCCCATGTGAGAGCAAGGACGGTCTATGGAAGCCTCCTGAGAAAGTGAATGCACTAGGACAGAGGAGGACAGTCAGGGAGCAGATGCTCCTTGCAGTGTGTGTTTCCCATAGCAACCTGGCAAATTTCCCAGCAGAAATTTGCGTGCGAGTTAGTCATGTTTTTGCATCACTTACTCACTTCTGTGTTTTCAAGTATCCCCACAAAAGAGGGAATAGCAGAGACAAGTGAGGAGGAGCAGAGCACAGATGATGGAGCTTGGCGGCACAACCCTGTGAGAGGCCATCTCACCACCAGAATGGTTGAGCAGCACTCATTGTTTGCACCTGTGCCAGAAGGGACATGAGTACTCTCTAGAGACCCTGATTTCTAAAATCTTATTTACTAGTATTCTAAGTAGAAGAGCATCTTAATTACATACTTATCAATTAATTCTAGTACACCTTGTGATGTGTTTATCTACAGTCATGTGTAGTAATGCGTGATGATGCATGTCTGTCAAAACTTGTGGTAGGTAAGAGATATGGCTGTGTGAACACAGCCATTCACTCTCTCTGCATGCACAAGGCAGTCCATATTCTTCTTGTTTCTAAGCAAAATAGTCAGGTCTAGCTGTAACTTGTGTAATTTTACACACCTTATTACTGTCCCTGTTGGACTGTCTCTCTGTCTCTATCTTCCCTCCCCTCCTCCCTTTCTTTTTTGTGTTATATTTCTTCATGTCTTGGGGTTTGCACTCCCATTTCTTTACGAGTTTTCTCTATTTCTTCCCTATATCCCCACCATCCTCTCATTTTTCCTTTTCTTTCTTCTCTTTCACTGCCAATTTCCTTACTCTAGACCCCGTTCTTGACTTTTTGACATCTGTATTTGATTGTAACCATGTGGATAGTGAGTGAAGAGGGATGGATCAAGTCAAGTGCCGGAGGAATATCATGAAACTTCACTTTCTTTTCCTCTCCCACAGTGTTGTCTCTGTGTCATCATCTTCCTGCCTTACTTGGTTGTGATGGTGTACTCTGGTGCTCAAGTGCAAGCACTACAGGTAGAGGCTTTAGGGACCAGAACCTCTACTGTCATCCACAGCATCCAATGGACAGAGGACACTGAGCAGAGGTGAGACATCCTAGGGGAGAAGGACAGATTGTTACATGTATTTGCATCCTTCACCCTCGGTAAAGATAGTATCAAACGAACAAAAGCCTAAAATTACATATTCAATCTTAACCTGGACATTTCTTGACTTCTAAGTGTGAGATGTATAAGAGGAGTAGAAGGCATTTTGGTGAACTAGTTAATATTCACTAGGCAAGAGCGGTTTCTGTGCTCAGTTCCTGTTTGTATTGCAGACCTGCCAACATTATGAACACATGTCTAAGAAACAACTGGTCCACAAGAGTATAACAGCTTCCTTGCGGCTGATCTATCAAAAAATAACAGATTTCTCATTCACAGGTGAAGTATATTTTTGATTTACAGCACCCCTATACCATCTGGTCCTGTAACACTAGCAGGGTGATCTTGGTTTCAGCCATGTTTCATGTTAAAGACAGAGTCTTTCAGTATGGAGTTAATAGCAAAGACTGCCATTCCGTGAATTATTTACATGATGGCCAGTTTACATAAACAGGACAAACAAATGTTTTTTTGATGAATGCTCTGCTGGTGTGAGGATGGGCAGATCAGAATTTAACCCTTCTTTGAAGTGGAGTTGTGGTTACCAATTTATCACGGATCATGTCATGGCTACGCAAAGCTAATTTGTATTCAAATGTGAATTTTTGGATGTGGCATTTTCTGAAAGAAGGCAAGCTTGCCAAATGTAAATAAGTACTGTTTACTATGATGTATTTGTTTTGTCAAAAAACCCAAGCCTTTTACTTGTGTTTGTTTATTGGAATTGTCCCTCACAATTACAGATAGTCTATAATTGAAAAATCATTCATCTTACAGCTACAGTCCTCAGTTCCCCTTTGTCCTCATTCTTTGTCAACCTCATGTTTTGTTATTCCAGAAAGTTAGATGTTTATTGTTTTCAGCAAGAATAACTCGTTAAATTCTCCATTGCTATTTTTGTTATGTAATGCTCTATAAATACACTAAGAGCAATATCTAATTCGATACTTTCACATCAGTCAGCTACATGGGGTACAACAGCAAAAGGAAATGGAGCCTTGTCCACTCTACACAAAATGCTTGAAATTCTGTAGCTGAGACTGAATGAGCAGGATTCCTGCATTCATCAACCTCTCGCAAAATGCCGTTAGTAGAGAAGGATGAAGCCTCGCTGGTAGACAGCCTGCCTGCTTGTAGCTGATACGGCTGCTTTCTTCACTAGTTGGTTGCAGACACTTATTTGTGGATTTTTTTCTAACCAGTTGAGCTTATTTTGTCATTTTGCATATGCTTAAAGAGAGGTGGAGAGCTTCATACAACAAATAAATTCTGCAGCTCTATGTGTGACATTTTATTTAAAGGTAATTGGGTTTTCCGCACATTTGCTAATAACCATGAACTTTCACTTTTTTAAAAGTGCAAATTTTAGAACAGAGAGCTCTCTCACTGACTGTTCTAGTTTGCACATTTCAAGCCTTCATCAGCACTTTGCTCCAAGGAGGTCAGAAATATTTTAGCCTGCATTTAACCTGCATTTTTGATCTCATTATTTAATCTGAATATTTGTAGAAAGCATGGAAACAATTTTATGATAATGAAAGTAGAATTCAGAACTGATTTAATCTAACAGTAAAGTCATTAAAGATCACTGAAAAACACATCACTGAAAAAAACATAAAAAGAAAAAACATTTAAACTGAGTTGGATTCAGGCTAGAGGCAAAAAAAAAATCATTGCTATGTCAGAACTGTTTAATATCATTGATTTTAACCTGTTCAAGAATAAGAAAGATTTAGATAATGGGAGAAGCATTTGATTCATTTTGAGGGAATAAATGGGCTTAGAAAGCTAAAAGAGTTATCCTGATGTCATACAACATTAAGGAGTTAAGATGGCTTTTCAGCTTTCTCAGTCCCATGGACAATCACAAAACCTTCATAACCAACGATTAAAAGTACAGAAAAAGAAGGAACAACCTCTGTATTCACTTCTCTTCCCTGAACTGACAGTATCTTTGGTTGCATTAAAGGGGGCATTAACTGTCCTGGAGAAAGAATTCATTCTAATCGTCTGTAACATCAGTTATTCAAACTAGCTTCCTTTTAATTGCCTTCTAAAGACAGGCATACACAAAATCATAGTGAACATAGAAATAGAAATTTAAGTTCTTCTGGTGCTTACTCTTGCTCACAACCTTTCCCTTTCAGAAGAACAAACCTCACACATTGCCTTCGGGCAACTCTGAGATGCAACTCATTTGCACCAGCAATAAACCTGTTTAAGATACCACTTTTTGCTGATGTTTTTAGGCACATGGTTAAAGGAACACTGCAGATGATGGAGTCTTATCTGCCAGCTCCAATTGGTTCTCTGGCAGATGAGAAACAGGAAGAGAAATGAAAGGGAAAAAACTAAGGTACAGAAGGAAAATAATACAGAAGTGGGAAGATGAAACCTAAGGTAGGAGTCTGGTCTAGACTAGTCTGGTCTAGACCATCTGTAGGTCTGGTAAAGGCAGTGGTACCAGTGGAGTCACCCCCAGCTTAGGCTGGTCAGAGCATCCTTGGGCAAGAACCAGCACTTCTGCAATGGATCCTGGCCTTGGAGCAGTGGCAGGTCCCATGGCAAAGTGTTCCCCTTACCATCTGCTTGTACTTCTGCTACTGGTGGCAGCAGGCCTTGTTGTTGGATGAGTTTGTTTTTCTGTATTTAATGTTTTCCAGATATCATAATGTAAAACTAATCTCATGTGGTAGGTCTGTACCTGTCCCAAAGAGGCTGCATAATTTTTGCTTAAGAATACATAAATATATGCATATATATATATATATATATATATAAATGGTAAGCTGAGATAGGGAGGTAGTTTGCATTTTGGTTTTGGTTGGTGGGTTTGTGATGGATATCAATCTCTCATTTGCTGTTGAAATACAGCACACAGTTCTGGTTCCTATGTTCTGAAAAGGATGCAAGGGGAAAAAAAAGGAGCAGAAAAGAGCTTAAAAATTATTTGGAGGGCTGCAGGAAGTGTTTTGCAGTGAGAGACTTTAAAAGCACAAGCTATTTAGCTTCCTCAATAAGAATGCATTAGGATGATTTGATTACAGTGACTAAGACACTTACTTAACTTAATGGAGAGAAAATACCGAGTGAATAAAGGGATCTTTAGTCCAAAGACAAAAGACCCGAATTGCCCATAGCTGGAAGCTGAGACCATGAAACCATTCAGATAGGCAATGAAGCATACATTTTTTAAACAGAGGGAGTGATTAACTGTTGGAACAAACCAGCAAGAAAACTAATGGATTCTCCATCTCTTGAAATCCTCAAGTGAAAAAATGAATGCCTTTGAAAGTTATGCTTAGTCACACACCAGTTAATTGGCTCAAAGTAAAAGCAGCAAGTGACATTGTGTCCTGTTTTATACAGGAGGTCAAATTAGATGGTTATAGTAGTTCTCTTTGGCTTGCCAGTCTATGAAATACTGCAACTGCCAAAGACCTACATTAAAAGAAAGATACTGCTTTGAAGTTAAGCACTCCAAGGGTAAAGAAGGCAGAATAAAGGTTATTCTAGTAATCTTCACTATGATCCTCTGGGCATTTGCATTATGATGCACTCTTAACTGCTCAGTCACTCAGATTTTTCCTCTCAACATGGACCATTACCAAAGTTATAATCCTAAATCCTTAGAAATCAGACCCTTTTATTGCTTGATCTAAAGAAATAGCTCCTGCTTCTTTTCTTTTATGTGGGTCAACCCTTAGCGAGGAGTGCGATGAACAAATAATTGTATAAAGGACTGGCAGAATGAAAGGCATTTTGTATCAATGTCAAGGCAGTGAAAGGATGGGAACTCTTGATCTTCAAGGAGAGGATTCCAAAAGGTACCATGAGTATGGAAAGGGCATCATCCTGTCATATTAAGACCAAATGTTCTGTTCATAAATGGAGATACAGGACACTGTTCACAGCCCAGCTGGAGAATACAATGTATTTTTGCAGGGAGAATTTTCTCTCTCATGTTTATGTGTGTTACCTGAGAAGCAGACAAACAGCAGGAGGCCACACACTTGTTAACAAAAGGAATGAGATTAGGAAAATTTGCTGCCTAGAATTTTGCTTGAACCGCTTCTCCCTGCAGACAGTGGGAATGTTGCCACTCATAAGGGAAGTAGATGTTAATCCATAATTTATAATCCAGTGTACAGATAAAACTGGCTTATCAATTAACACGAATTTTTGAACACCTCACCTCATATTTAGAAAATAATATCAAATTTTGATAGAGAAAAATGTATAGAGGTATGCAATTATCTTTTAAACCCATTATAAAGATATCCCATTTTATGGCTCTGTACATAACAGAGTATTTAGGAAATAGATTTAGTAATTTAAAGTACAATAATGGTGTTAAGTACATGCTTAGGGGAGAGAGGAAAGAGGGTTTAAATTTATAATGTTGTCTGCCTTTGTATCTTTCCAGTCTCAACATTACATTAAAAAGCTGTGCATTAGAGTATGAAAGAAAAACCTAAACTTACATTTTGTTTATTTCCAGTGTGCCCCTCTATTTTTTAGGCCCCTCCCAAATGTCATGCTGTTTGGAGATTCCATCCAACATTCACTAAAGCAACTAGAATGGCTTCCACTGATTTCCATGGGAGACAGTGTCAAGCTGTGTTAATGATAGGATTGAGCATGTCCTAGCTCTCTTTGGATGTAGTAGAGTTTTATCCTGATAAATCTATAACTATTACTGTAAATTATCAGTCTTATTTCTTATAAGATGAAAAAGACTATGTTTAGTTTGATGAGAGTTTGGAAAAATAAAAATCCCCTATTAGGATCAATATAAGTAATATTACTGCCTTTCCCTGTCTGCTTTCTCAGGACTGGACTTTGCAAAAACCTGTCCTTAATTAAGTGATTACTTTTATTAAAAGTTGAAGCTACATACATCCTTCAGTGTTACTCCATGTGAACAAAGTTTCTGGAATAATAGAATGACTATGCTGAATCCTAGTAGATGTGCTGTTTAAAACTGAAACAATCCCCTGTGAACTAGCCTGGATCTCCTCCAGTGTTCTTTCATGCCTGTATCATATAGCTACTTGTCTTGCCCAAAAGAAACAATGCATTGATTGCTTGGTGGTTATGGCTCCATCCCTCTATTAAAGTTTACAGACCTCAAGAATTCCTGAATACTTCTATTTTTAAATCACTGCCATGTCAGAATATTGGAGCTTACTTTTAATAGTGTAGGATTACGTAGTTCATGGAAGTTTATATTTCTTTGCTTCTCTAAAGAGAAATAAAAAATACTCAGACCATTAGCTTCTTACATGAAATTAAAATAGTAAACTATTAATAGGCATTAAAGAGTAAAACAAAAGGAAAAGTATTTGCTTGGACTTGGAACTTGGCTGGGAATCAAAAAGCTGCATTCTGTCCTTGATTCTTCTCTAAGAGGTCATGACCTTGATCATTCACCTCTATTTCCTCCTCTTTCTTCCCTTAAACTGTGCCTATTTTGATACTTATGTTATAAAGGTTACCAGAAGAGGCATTGCTTCCCACTACATATCCTTCCACATTGAAAAAATATTCCTGTGGTCATTTTTGGACCTTTGTCATGATATTTTAATATGAAGAGCGATTAACTGTTGGTTATGGGATTTGGTGAGTGCAAAGAACGCCTGATGTCTAAGTATATATACTGTAGACAAGAATGATATTCATCATCTCAGACACATCCGAAAAAGCTGTACATAAGTTCAGAATTTAATGTCATATTAAGGGAAAACTTTAGGTAGGATAGCTAGGGCAAAACAGTTGGCAATCACTTACTTCATTTATATCAGCCATTCTCCCCTATAAATAGTTTGAATAATCTCTTGAATACATTCAAATTAATAGTTCTGACTTTTAATTCAAAAACATATCCAGAAAGAAAAGGGCTGTCTGATAGGGATAATAAATTTGAACCATGATCAATAATTCTTGTGTTGTGCAATCTTCTACAAATTGCTTTGCCGCAGTTTTCTAAATTGTGAAGCGATCCAAAGATAAGTATATCCAATGAAGATGTGCAGAAAATACTAACTTAAGATAACACACCTTAAGCAGCACTTCCCTTTTCTGCCCCTTCCGTTGTTTCTTGGCTGATCAGCATCTTCAAGAGGCTTGTTAAAGAGTCCTCAATATTTGCTGGACTGCAAAAAATGCAGTTATGAGCAAATAGTATGTAGTGGTCAACAAAACACTTTCCTCCACTATCAGTGTGGACTGTAGTGACAGGTACTATGGAGGCCACAAGTGATTTCAAGGGATTGTATTCTTCTATAGATTAAATTCTCCTCACTTTGTAATGATCTATTAATTTTGCCTTTATGTGACCAGTTCTGGGCTCCCCAGTTCAAGAAGGACAGACAACTGCTGGAGAGGATAGAGCAGAGGGCTACAAAGATGATAAGGGGCCTGGAGCTTCTCTCTAATGAGGAAAGGCTGAGGGACTTGTTTTTTTTAGTGTGGAGAAGAGAAGGCTGAGCGGGATCTGATCAACACCTGTAAATACTTAAAGGGTGGGTGTCAAGGGGATGGGGCCAGTCTTTTTTCAGTGGTGCCCAGGGACAGGACAAGAGGTAAGAGCACAAATTTGAACATAAGAAGTTCTGTTTAAACATGAGGAGGAGCTTCTTTACTTTGAGGGTGGCAGAGCATTGGAACAGGCTGCCTAGAGAGGTGGTGGAGTCTCCTTCTCTGGAGACATTCAAAACCCACCTGGACAAGTTCCTGTGCAACCTGCTCTGGATGGACCTGCTTTGGCAGGGGGGTTGGACTAGATGGTCTCCAGAGGTGCTTTTCAACGCTGTATCATTCTGTGATTCTGTGACTGCATCATTTGTGCGTTTGTGTCAATTCACTCAGGGAATTACCAGAATATTCTGAGGGAAGTGACTAGGGTTTGGTGGTTTTTTAAATTTTTGTTGTTTTTTTTGTTGTTGTTGTGTTTTGTTAACCTGCTTTTACTAGAGCTAGATCCAGAGCATACACCACTAATTCCGGTTTTTTGTTTGTTTGTTTGTTTGTTTTTTATTTTTTCAACTATTTCCCTGTTAAGTCCAATGTCAAAAAAAAACCCTAATACTGTGGCTTTCTGAAGCTCAGCTCTGCCTCTGTTTTGCTCTTGACTTTAAACTTAACACTCTGCAACAGTGTTTCAGGGCACCCTAATAGCTGTAGGTTGGCTTTTACATTGGGGAAGGTTGGAAATATCCAAATACATTGCAGCTGGTAATGTTTAACCTCTGGCAAAATACTCTGACCTTGACCTCTGAAAGAACTCTTTAGATCCATTTGACTGATGTGCAAGGATCCCCAGGGATAACATATGTCCTTATGTATGCTGGTAAACTCAGTTACCAAAATTAGAAATGCAATGACTACAGCATAAAAACGGTATAGTGCAACAGGTACGGGAAACAATTCAATTTACAATTGGTCTGCTGCAGCAAGAAGTTATGGCACTGCTGAGTGCATTTTGCTGAGGCAGGAAACCTGTGAATTTTACAAATTTGAAGAGCTTGCATAAAAGGGGAAGATTGGAACAGATCCATGGGTTGTAGCTGCTGTCTGCTAGAATGGTAATTGCCTGTGGTGTGCCACTTCTCCTACTGTGATGATGTTGTACAGTTGGACTTGGTCTGTGAACAGTGTTGGTTGTTTAGCCACAGGACTGTCAAAATTTCTGCCAAAACAGACTTTTCTTACCTGCTTGTTTGACCAAAGTCCTTTCAGCTGTGTGTGTCCCCAGTGTAAGTGCATGTGTTTTTCAAACTGATACAGGATGTTGAATGCACATGGGCTTTGCAGTCACAGTCAAGTTGTGTGCTTTTGTACTGTACAAGTTGCATGAAATACAGGAAACAGAACTTGCAATAAATTTTAGGCTTTTGTGAATTATTAGTCCTATGGGAATAAGTAGAAGTTACATTTGCTTGGTTTGAACAATTTATGTTTTATAACCACAATCTGTTAGAGTCTTTTCCACAGAACACATACAAATATTGCCAGCAGCTGTGGTTGCCAAATTACTTGGAGCAAGTGAACATTGCTCAGTCTCTGTGAGTACAAAGACAGTTCATAACAATCATGCCTTCTGGTCATCCCAAACAGTACTCATTCTGCTTTACCTAATGCATACTTTGGATTTTAATGCCCACCAACATCTGAGCCAAAGCTGTTAGTGATATAACTACAGCCTGTGATGGTAATATAACAAGCCTTTTTGCTTGATACATGCTACAGTTTCAAAATAAGGTAGGGTTCCATTAATGATTTACGGTACATCTGCAGCAGAATTTGTGAGCTTACAGATGGATTATTTTATGCATTGGCAACTAAACTAATATGTATTTACTGTTCAATCCCAATTTCTTATTCATGGAATTGAAGGTGGATGGCTAAGCATCGTTCTCTGCTTTATAACTTCTGCAGTTTTCCTTCCCATTTTATTTTGACATGAATGCAGAAAGAGATGGTCTCAGAAATGTGGGAAGAGAAACACATGCTAAAAAAAGAACCTCTTTTTGGAAAACCTTAGAGGAGCTTCACAACCAAGATACCAATCATCTGACTGTCATACTGGAAAAGATACAGCAGCTTCTCAAAGACCTTGCATAAATAGCACAATATACATACACAGTTCAGGATTGATTATGACAGCCCTTCTCAGTCCCAGTATCTGTATGTAACATAAGTCAAAGCAGGAAGGGACAGGGAGGATAAAGGAGAACACTTTTCATAGTATCAGCACAATAGCTCTGGGCACTGTCTGTCAAGTAGTGCAATTTACAGAAAGTAATATTTCTAGTCTGGCTCATCCTTGGATGATGGGTCTCATGCAAGAGAAATCAATGGAAAGTCTAGAGAGGTTCTGCCCCTTCACAGGCTTTTCCATCTTGAATATCATCTCTTCCTAAATCAAATGCAACTAGCCATTGCTGATGTTCATACCTGTTCGGTGGAGATGTGCACAAATAAAGCAGGTGTGTGATACACTGCTACTGCATTTGGACTATTTCTCTGAGCTTACCATCATCGAAACAGAGTTTTCCATATGCTGGCCAGTGCTGTCCATAATGGTGGTATTCACCGAAATGGTAATCAGGGTTATTTATGCACTTTTTAAAGTTAGACGTATTTTCTGACTGCAGCAATTTCCAGATTTGCTCTCATATTAACAAGGTATATGGTTAGTAATGGAGGTAAGCCAAATTCCTTTGTGTCAGTTTCATGTTTGCACAACTACATTCTGTCGTATTTGATAAAATGACAAGCAAATTTTCATACCCATTTAAACAAATCAAAATGCTAGGATAATTCTAGGATAATTGCCCCACTAGGGAATGTGGCTGTTGTATCTGTTAGACCATCCTGTTGATTTCTCCCATCAGTGCCTATTGGACTAGTCCTCGCATGTGCTAGAAGCGGTTTAGGCCATATGCTCGGTAACTTAATAGTAAAAGCCCAGATTTCAGAGAAATCTTTCTAACAGACTGCACCTTGGCAGAAGGAAGAGTGAAAGGACAGCAGCTATAAAGACCTCTTCTATTGATATAGGTTCTGTAGATGGTACTCATTTCAGGAGGAGAAGCCCCTCTATTTAGGTGTATGACGTCCACAAACCATTTCAGTAACATCATCATTCCATTTTTTTCCTGTGCAGTACCTCACGTTCTGTCATAGCCTTTGGCCCTTAGGAGGGAACGTGCTTGTAAGGTGCTGTACCACATACAGTCAGTAGCTATGTTTAACTCTCTACAAAGTCGAATTTAGAGAAACTTAGCAGGGTTTTTGTTCGTTTGTTTAAGATCACCAAATACATAAGTGTGCATTCTCCAAGATCGTCATTTGCTACCATAGTTGTCGTGTTGTTTCTGGAGAACCTGAGATAGCCCTTATTGGCCCACTAGCTTTAAAAGACCAGGTGCAGCTGTATTTGGGTGGGGGAAAAAAAAAAAAAGGAAAGAAAAAAACACCTGTTAGAGCTTTGGATCAGTATGCTGTCTATTAGCCTATTACACTAAGTGTTAACATTATTATATATGTTTGCATGTTTTGCCGTAACAGTTACAAGATAACAGGATTATGTATGATCAAGTCAGAGGCTAAATATATCACAACAGCCTTAGGCATCACAGCCTGCTTTGATTCAGCGATATTCTCTTGCAGTCCTCTAACAGGCTATTAAAACTTTTTGCTTGCTTGTTTTGCAAGAGCAATTTAAGCATGAATTCTGCTCAGGCAATTATTTTGCTTTGCCTGAAACACAACCATATGTAGCTCACAGGAGTTCCACATAAGCAATAACTCAAGCAAGACTTGGGTGCTGTTTCCCCCTCATGAGGTCAGTGGTGCAGAGCAGACCAGAGTGAGGATGTGATCTCTTTCCCTTTCCAGTCTTCTTATTTTCAGGTAATCTCGCCTCCTCTGACTTTAAGAGCATTTGATCTCACCTGACTTTTCTCTTATTATCTCGTGTGTACCAGGGCCATGTAGGCAACTGTGTCCACTTTTGACTTACAGTCCTCAGTTGAATGTCTTTCCGCTCTTCTCGAGGTACCTCATGTTCGAATCAGTGACCTCCTGGTTGATGACACAATTGAGCTGCCCATTTCCTCATCCTCACCTCTGCTCAACTTCTAAGCTTAGCTCAAAACTCTCCATGAGGTTAATTACCCAATTTGTGTCTTCACTGAATAAAATCCTCTGTGATCTTTGGCTCCATTCTACCTTGGTAGAATTCAGTTTCTTGCATCATTGCTCTTGGCCTTCATCATCATATCCTGCCACTAGTCCAGCCATCAAAATCCATGTCTTAATTTCTCTTCGTTTACCTTAGTTTTTCTCCCAGGAAGTCTATTCTGGGACTATTTTGGGTTTCTTTTGGGAATTCTCTATAAATGTGCATAAATTATTCCTTGAGCCCTGCTTAAAATTTCCCCTTTCAAAACTCATGATAATAGGTGAGCCATGTGTACTGGGACCCTTTATTACAGATCATGCCTGGTTTGGTTTTAATTTGAAATCTGTGCTGTAATTATAAGGTTGCTCTGATATTGTAGTTCTAGTGATTTATTTTGGGTTACTGCCAGATAGTGGGTGGAAAAATCCTTTTTAAAGGAATATTTGTCTTCCACAGAAAAATTCTGAGACAAGATCATATTTCAAAGAAATACTACACAGTTTCAGGAAACATTCAGAGAACTATGGTTTTAAAGGGTAAGAAGATTGCAAAAGATTGAATTGTAGTTTCTAATAACAGTGGAATGTATACATTCTGTGTACAGTTTACCAAATACCCAAAACATTGTATCTAGAAATGGGAAGATCTTGCAGAGCTCTGTTTGCTGCCCAAACAAAACTTGCCACAGCAGAATTCCTTTCTTCTTTTTTAATTTGGTTTCAAGTCATGTTCCAAATGTTTTTCATTGATAACACAAATAATGTCTCCTGCAAGTTCTGTTGACAAGTTTGGTTCTCACAGCACAAACACATAGTAAAACTTCAGTTCCAAATTACACCAGGTTGCATGGAAAGCAGAAAAAGTATCTGCTATACATCTCCTGCAAGCTATAGCTTTCTTTTAGGGTTATATCCTCCAGATCTGTTTGTTTGGGCTAGTTCAAATCCCAGACCTCAGAGTCTACAGGCTTTTTTTTCAAAACTAAACCTCTTTTTTAGAGACAAAGATTTCTGTTTATCTGTGTGATATAGGCAGTTGCTATAATTCCTGGGGGTTCTAGTTGACAAACGGCTGAATATGAGCCAGCAGTGTGCCCAGGTGGCCAAGAAAGCCAATGGCATTCTGGCTTGTATCAAAAATAGTGTGACCAGCAGAAGTAGGGAGGTGATTGTGCCCCTGTACTCAGCACTGGTGAGGCCACACCTCGAGTATTGTGTCCAGTTTTGGGCACCTCAATACAAGAGAGATATCGAGATGCTGGAGCGAGTGCAGAGGAGGGCAACGAAGCTGGTGAAACAAATTGTATGAGGAGCAGCTGAGGGAGTTGGGACTGTTTGGTATGAGGAAGAGGAGGCTTAGGGGAGACCTCATCACTCTCTACAACTGCGTGAAAGGACACTGTAGAGAGGTTGGTGCTGGTCTCTTCTCACAGGTAATTAGTGACAGAACGAGAGGGAATGGCTTCAAGCTCCAACAGGGTAGGTTTAGACTGAATATTAGGAAAGAATCTTTCACCGAAAGAGTGATAGGGCATTGGAACAGGCTGCCCAGGGAGGTGGTGGAGTCACCATCCCTGGATGTGTTTAAGGGCCGTTTAGATGCAGTGCTAAGGGACATGGTGTAGGGGATGACTTTGTAAAGTAGGGTAGATGGTTGGACTCGATGATCCCAAGGGTCTCTTCCAACCTAGACGATTCTATGATTAAATGCACTGAAGGAGAGCTTAGTGGTGTGACTGGATAAATAACGCTGATGCACCGTTTCAGTGCAGATGCACTGACGCGTATAACCAGTGAGTTGATACCTGACTTGTTCAGCCTGCCTCACATGGATAACATAATTTTGCTGTGTTCCTAGGGTTTATGTAAGGGTCATGTGTACAAGAATGGGAGAAGAGAGTCCCGTTCTTCAGCCCTCGCTCCAAGCAGATCAGATAGAAACCAGCTCCAGGTCAGAGGCTGCACAATGCTGGCCCCAGCGAAGGTGCCGTTTTGGTCATGGGGCTTCTTTATTGACTGAAATAAAACTGGCTGTTTATTGCAGAACAGTTTAGGTGTCAACACAGTGATGATGTTACCTCTTTATTCTCATACACTAATAAATATCACATTTTCTGGGGGTGTTTCAATTTTGCCTTCACACAGGAGTCATAATGCAGGAACGTGAGTGACAAAAGTGTTTCTGCTGAATAGCGCTGCAGCTGTAAATACACACAAATTGGTTAAAGAGAAGCAATATTAACCTTACTTTCAACAGCTGAGACAGATATATGAGCTGGCTGAATCCACATTCATGAGGAAGATCACAGTGAGGCAGTGTAAAGGGAGACTGGATGCACACCATATGCCCCAAAGATTCCTACAGAAAAGTGGAGTCAAAGAAGGGGATCCTGTTGCTAAAAGAACAGTTGGAGAGTCAGGAGGACTTAGCTGAGCACAGAGAGGAGGATGGGATTCAGATAGAAGAGTGGAGTATGTTCTACAGAAAGAGAATAGAGAGAATGGTCATGGAGAATGATAGCAGAGTACTAGTCCTGAGCCTGGAGAAGATGACTAGACATGCTATGGTAGCTGTTGTGGGGGAAAACATGCTGGCCTGCAGACTGGGAGAGAGCAGCTCTAGATAATGCCAAAAACATGGTCCTGAATGCAAAATTGAGAGTTGGTGGGGATCAGAGCAGACATTTTTAGAATGAGCGGAACTAAAGATTTAGGAAATAAACCTGATATTTTAAGGACAAAGATCCCTTGGGAAGCAATCATGAGGATGTGCTCAGGCTGTCAAAAGTTGAAGCAGACGTGAACCTTCTACATCTGTGAAAAGGTCAAGTGGAAGCTGAGGAAGAAGAGGACAGAAGTTGAGAGGGTGATAAAAATCATTCTGCCTATAAATATACATTCATTGGAAGGTACGGGCAGGACTCCTTGCAGAAAGAAAAAGAGGCAACAAGGCAGCGTGAATATTGTCTGTTTGGAGTGGGCGGGGGGAGGTTTGTTATTTAAATAGAAGATGATTGTTGTTTTACATTGCTAGAGAAAGTTTTTCTTCAGTACAATAAATAATCTTATCTACAGGATTTCCATCATGCACGCTTTTCAGTGATGGGTCAGAGAGAGGAGCAGAGAAACTGGGGCTGGGGCTTGAAAGGTCTGAAAGCAGATGACAGCCCATCAAAGCTAATGGACCAGAAAACATGAAAGAGCCAAGTATCAGTGTGAGAGAGAATGGGCTGATGCTGAAAGAGGTCAGATGATGGCTGAAGAGGGAAAAAGTGGCTATAAAAAAATAATCAAAGAGAATACTGCTTGATAAAAAAAAAATAATGGGAAAGACACCAGTGTTAAGAAGAGAAGAACAAACCAAGACTGAAATTTGAAGAGCGATACGAAAGCAAAGAAATATGCACTTAAGGGTTGGGTGTATCATCACTGTAGAAGTTGTTAAAGATGGGTGGGGCAGAGTGCAGGACAGAGAGAATTATCATGACTTTAAAGAAGGTTGATAGGGTATGACAGCAGAATGAATGGGAAGAGAAGAAGCAGGTGCAGTCTGCTCAAAAGCCAGGAAAAGTTGCAGGAGAGAAGATATAGAAGAGAGGATCCTGATAGATCAAACACAGATGGATTAAGTTGGAAAATATGAAAGCAAGCAAGAAGGGACAAAGAGAATATAAAAGAACGGTGAAGTGGTGGGATAAACCACTATACAGGGTGCCTTCCCAGGGTTTGCAGAAGCTTCCTTGTCACAGGACCACCTCATGCAGGTATTCATGACAGCCCTTTATTTCTGTGATGGCAGGCCACATGTTGCAGTGTTTTCATGTTACATACTCACTTTTATAGATCAATATGACAAAAAGTATTTGTATTGACATACGGCATCTGATTGTGGGAAAAAAAATAATCTTGTGTCATGTCAATCACCAAATGGCATTTTGAATGGAAAAACAAAAGAAAAAAATAAGCCATTGTTTAATGCATATTCAAGGATGATTTCATAGAAATACCGTTAGAACAAATAATGTTCTGTGGGAACATGTTTGTGTGTAATTTTCCAGTAGTTTGGGATTTAAAATGTGGTGAAACTGTCAACACTTGTGTGACTATATAACAAGATCTACATTTTTCTAAGTTGTATATGGATTGGAGATTGGACTAAAGAAATATAAATGCCTTTAGAAGCCTTCATATGCCAAATCCATCAGCTGACTTTGGCCAGAAAACCAGTATGTTCAAGAAGGAACCTCGTAAATCCACCGAGGAAGGATATCTGTACTAGTAGCGCTCTTGATTTACGGAGAGAAAGCATCATATTAGCTGGACTCTTCCTACTGGAAGAAGCTTTGAAGGTTTCTTAATGATTAGCTTTTGTACCTTCAGACAGATTGCTTTCATTTTTTTCCTTTGCTCTGTTGTGTGATTTAAAATAGGGCCTTCCCAGAGACTTTTAATGTGTTTTTTCTAATATTGTGTCTTTCGCACTATAGTCACTCGGGATTATCCTCCAAAGAACACATGCCCAGTACTTAAGAGCAACATGTGCACTGTAAGGCAGGACTGCTTTGGGAAAATACCGCTATGGGTTGCCATTCAGGCAGCTCCAAACCTCCACACGTTCCAGGAACTGTGTTTTGCAGTTCAGATTAGTTGACATTGTTGCCTGAGCTTTGGTTGTGTGCAGAAATTAAGAGCCATTGTACACCTTGCCACAGAAGCAGACAGCAAAGATACTTCTGTAAAATGGAAATTTCTAGCAAACTCGGGATGTAAAGAAACAAGAATAAGAGGGTCTTATTTAAGTTCTGGAGAAAACAGAGCTGGTACACTGTACAGATAAGTCTAATGTGTTTAAAAATGAACTAATGTCCAGTGTCAGTACCCTTTTTTCTCCTCCCCCCACTCACCTCCCCAATGTCACTGTAGTCATTCTAAAAGACAGGCCATTCATTAATCCTACTCACAGTGAATGATGGGCATTTCAGCTCCAAGAGTGAGGTCATTGATTTATGGAGGTTATAGCTGCATTTGGGAGCATGAGATGAAGGAAAGGTTGACTGAGATTTTTGCATAGTTTGAGCATATTGGTTTTCCTTTAAGCAAGGATTTTTAAAATTCTGTTCCTAACAGTCTTTACAGCAGCCATTAGTTCCAGCTGAGAAGCAGGACTGATGCTGAATGGGAGACAGAAAAAAGGGTGGGGGAGGAATCAAGCAGCATAAACCAGAGAAATTTACATTATGCACAAGGGCAAACAGTACTTCCAAGATAATAATCTGGTTTCAGTTGACAAATATAGGCATTTTTGGAAAACACTTCTATATAAAAACTAGCAGCAATGTTCCTCATTGTTTATTTAAACTAAAATCCCCATTTGAGGCAGAATTAAAAGATGCATAACAGTCTTTTAAAGTTTTTATTAGGAAGGCTGGTCTTTTTGTGTTGCTCTGAGGGAACCCAGAGCAACCATCCGTTGTGACCTAAGACTGATAGAGCATTTGGAAACTGCAGATTTACTTAAAAAAAAAAAACAACCATTCAACTGAGTAGGCGTTTCTCATAGTCATCCATGAGTCCACCCATACTCATCTCATAGTCCGTCCACAGTACCTCAAACCACCGCTATACCCTGGGATCTACACAGGACTTCAGGAGGTCCAGTTCAGTTCCCGTTGTCATAGATAGCATTTCTTCCTGTTCATCCAGCCCCAGATCCTGTTTCAGGGAACTTTGGTCTTATTCCACTTGATGGAGAGTTTGGTGTCATCTCACGAGCACGCGGCCATAAAATACATCAACACTGAAAGCCTGTAACTAGAGATAGTGGGTTTCAGGAGCAAAAGAAATTGCAAAGGTATCTCCAGAGATTAGATCAGTCCAGTCAACTGAAGAAGGTTTGGTACCACCAGAAAATACTTGAAAGCAAGGATCTGCTCCTTTATGCAGTGGAGGGGAAGGGAAAGAAGAGACTCTAGTAATTGGTTTTAATCTCTTCTTATTAGCTCAGTGTTGCTCTTTTAAGTACTGCAGAATATAGATCTGAGACTCAGGAATGGGAAATTGCCCAATTAAGAACTTGCCTTAAAGTTAACAGTATGAAAGAGCTCAGATTAATTTTTGAAACAGTGAACTGTAGTTTGGGACATATTTACCTTGAAAAACATCACTTCTCTTCTTAATGCTTTGTAATAGTGGAAGTAAAATGAAAACGGGGTTTCCTTTGGCATTAGTTTGAACTTTGCTCATTAGATTTTTTGTGTAGGGCCTCTGTCTGTGTGGTAGCCAACAATACAAAAATGATGTCAGCCAGTTTGATTGAACACGTGGCTGACAGAGCAGGATTTTGTTTGGGCTACTCAGTTAATGGTATATAGTATACGCTGCTGGTGTGTTCAACTAACATTAAAAAAAATCATGCATTATCTCAGCATTACTTCGGGCTTTTAATAGACTAGACTAGGCAAAAGGATTAAAAATGAAGGTTTGATTCCTAGCTCTGCAGAACTTGGACCATTACTGCTCCTTTATGAAAAAGGGGAACACATTTACCTCATCCTTATTACCTGCGAAGAGGGAAGATGTAAAGGTGAAGCTTGTAAATGGGCCTTGTGATCTTAACTGACAGAACTGTTTTAGCTTAAGGCAAGAAATCTGCAGCAAGATTTGCTGGCGTGTTTAGCCAAACCGGAGCCTGGATTTAATGTCTGATTTATTTGCCATGAAGAACTATCTATAAGGAACTATAATTTCAGCAGATACAAACTGTTGTACAGGTGAGCCACATCACCTCACCAGCTGCCTAAATCTCCTCTGGGAAGAAATAAGATTAAGCTGTTAAACCCTTGCTTTGATCTAATACCTGGATTTAGAAGCCCATTAATTTTTTTTTTTATATGCTTGAGTAGAGAACAGCATTACTTGCCATTTGTGATGAGACAACCTTAAAAACCTTCAGAGGGATAAAAGTTAAGTGATTTCAAATGGCCTTACAAATGCCAAAGCAATGTATTCATCCTTTCTGTATCCGTACTGGTTGCAATTGCTGTGATTGCTCGCTGGGCCCATTCTTGCCTGGTGTGCAAAGCCCTGCCTGGCCATCCTGGTCCCTTACCTCAACGGTGCAGGGCAGCCAGCTCTCACGGGTCTGAAGCTGTGATTCCAGATGTAACAAGCAAGGCTGTCCCCTATACTGGTCTGTGTGTTGGTAACGGTGTTTTCAAGTAACACAATGTTTGATGGTTTGTTTTCTAAGCTGTTTTATATTGAGAAGCAGGACAAAGACCAACAATAAATGAGAAGAGACAGAGACAAAAGATGGTTGGTAGAAACAGGCAGGTGTTCTTTATTTCATGTGGCACAGCATTAGGCAGACAACCCAAGAAACAGTTTCTAACAAAAACCAAAGCTATCACTTCCAGGAACCATCCCCCAAACAAGGGTCTACTGCCAACAGTGGCACTGAGATGTCTTTGCCTGTCCACTCTCATCTCCTCATAGTTTGCACACGCTTAGGCCGTATCTTAGCTGTGAGCGTCCTTTCCAAGGAGACTAACTTCTTACCATACAGTATCTTTAGACAGCATACATACTTTGCAGTGTCACCAAAGTACAATCTCCTCAAGCCATGCTAAAATATAACGCTAACTCTGGAGAGAAGGCTGTGCAATTGCCTCGCGTCTCTCTGAGGTAATACAATGCTGTTTCTTAGCCGACAACATGAGGGGCACCTGAGGGAAGATCAATATGGCTTCAGAGTCTATTTTTAAACTCCTGATGCAGTAGCGAGAACCTGGCATGTCGTCTGCTGAGACACAGGGCGAGTACCTCCTCCACCCCTGGCTGCTGCCGGGCACCGGCAGCACCGGGGAGCTGAGCCTACCGTCACCGAGAGGGCTGAGAACGTAGATGCTCTTCTACACATCTGAAGGACTAGGAGGAGGAGAGGTGGGTCAAAGATTACGACAGAGAGTAATCTTTGCGTTGGTCGTTAGGCGAGAGGTAAGCAATGATGGTGGCTGGGGGAGTTACATAGTTAGCACTCTGGATTAAAGGCATGAAGAATGGCTGGTGGAAGGAAGACATTTTAGAGACTAAGGGCAAAGCTTTAAAAGCTCGGGATATTACTTTAGATTATTATCTACAGGTTATTCTCTCTATATATACTATTTTTCTTTCTAAATTAAGAAAATAAACATTTATTAACAAGTCACTGGGTCAAATCCCGCTCTCCACTGAAGCCAAAGCCATTGACTTCAACGTGAGGGAGCCCCGTGTAAACAATAATGGGCAAATTTGGCCCTTTATGTCCTGAAAAGTCTGCTTGTACCCATTTCTTTCAATCCTGCAAGGAAATACAGATAGAAGGATTAATTAATTGTTATGAATTTCTCTTGAACTACCAGGGGAGCGTCAATGGGATGTGGCAAAAGAGCAAGAAAAAGGAACAGATAAGTAAGTATAGCTTTAAAGAGAATTTTATCCATGTTTCAGAGCAAAAGTACAAAAAGAGAGTGGATCTGAATCAAGTGCTACTGGCCTTTACTTTCTAAGCAGCCACAAAATCCTTCATTTAGACTCGATGCAACAGTACACAACTAGAGAAAACAGAAGGAACCAAATACTCCTTTCTTCCCTCTGCAAACATCATTTGCCCAAAGGTGACCACTGTCATCCCTTGGGATGCTCCACTAACTCCAACTGTCTGCACAGTGCAGTGTCAGCCGCTGAAGACAAAACGTGGCTACTGTGCAGCTGAGGGAAACCTGTGGTGTCTTACAAAAGTAACTCAACGTTTTGAATATTAAAAAAACACTAGGTGCTTTTTAGACACAGAACAATACGATTTTGGATGCATTTACCACTTTTATTTCACTATGCAGAAACATACATTCACCATGTGTTGTGATGCAGCTGACAGTGTAATGGACGCTATCCCTTCCGTGGGTATTATAGCTGGACACTAACGAGTTTTCAGTGGACGTTCTGTACAGGTTAAGGCTTGACTCTGAACTAGATAGTAAATGCTCACCAGATTCTCAAACAGATTTTTTTTTTTCTTTTTTTCCTTTGAGAACAAAAGGGAAATCAATAGAAAACCATCACGGTTATTTCAGATTAATAATTTTCTAACGCTGCAAACTAAGTAAAATACAGATTTTTTCTTTTTTTCTCCAAAATAACTACATATAATTTACACGGTTAGGATCTGTGAGGGGTGACTGGAAGCTGACTCTGAACAATGCTGACAAAAATTGTTAAAGTTAATATACTAAAATCATTACTACCTCATAAGGTATTCAGTCAGGTATACAAAGCACACTTTGTAAGCATTTAAATATTTTGATAAGATTAAAGATTCGTCATTGTTTATCGGGCAGTAATAAAACCAGATGAAACAAATATAAGATTCAAGTTGTTTACTGAATAAATCGTGTTATTGGCACATCTAATGTGTGGTAAAACATTATACACAGTACCTATACAGCTTCTAGCATTTTGGGGGTAATCTTCATTTACAATATCCGTAAACAAAAGGCTCGCCACCTAACAAATTTTAATTTGTTTAGACTTTCATAAACTGTGAAAGGCATGAACTGTTTATGTGTTACATGAGATCACTGCTTATATCGTTTATGAACGTGCAGGTATAGCTGAAAACTTAGACATTTTAAGAAAATTAAAAATGCTGCTTTTCTGTAATTTTATCGTTGCTTCATGCAATATTTTTTAACTGCTGCTGATTCAGATTGCTTTCTATGGGAAGGTATCTCTGCCAGTTTCTTTATTAACAGTCAAGATCGATTCTTCTGTACTGAAATTTTCCACAGACAGATACAAGTCAGTCAGGTTGGAACTGAGACTCCGTATAGGCTCTCGTATTCCTACTGGTGTGTATGTCTGGATTCATATGCAATCTAGGTTATTCCTGCAGGAAAGAGAACCGAGGTAATTATTTGAAGCAGCTACTCTCTTGCAAAACTTTTTTGTCAATTTGTTCGCATAACAAACGCTATTTGAAAACAGCATCATCCCAGCATAAGCAACTTGGCGCACATCCAAAGTCCACTGACGCCAAGGGAAAGAATTAGTGACATCAATAGACTTTTAAGAAAGCCACATTGCGTTGCCTCTGAAACAATTAGCAGAATACCACAAGAATCACAGCTACTCACTCCTCAGTGACTGGTTCCATCTTCCAAATAAATAACAGACACTGAAATTCAGTTTTCTTTAGGTTCTGTATATCCAAAAGCAGGAGAGCAAAACAGCTTCAAAAGGTGCTGTGCATCATACTCTGTTACTTACACCAAATGCTAGGGAATATATATTGTTTTAAGAATAAAATGCTGCTATCGATTTAAACAAACCAGACAAGCAGCTTTTTTTCCCCATTCTGCAGACAGCATTCAAAGCAATTTGTGCAATGGTGCTGGCATTAACAGCTTTTGCATAGCGGGTTAGTACGCATGACATGTTTTTGCTCACAGAATAAAAATAGTAATATTAAGAGTCTGTTTAGCCAGCCACACTTGGAGAGCATGCCTTTACTGAAAAAAAAAAGCTTGACACAGGAAAAGCTGCATTATCATCTCATCCTGATAAACAATGCTGCTTTAAAACATAAAATGTTCTTCCAAATACAAGAAAGCCAAGACACCCAAATTCCGACACGCTAATTCACTGGATATAAAAGAAAAATCAAAAACAAGTTGGATCACATCTTTGCAAGTTCGGAATTAAAGCTTAACTTGTAACGTATCTGCACATGACATTTACAAAGCGGCTGTAGGTTTTTCCCTTGGCATTTTTAAACAAAATGCATACCTTTAAGAACAAATCATTTTTGTTCTTAAATAACATAAAAGCAGACAACAGATTTTTATTTTTTTTTTGACTTCAGAATTAGAAAATCAGACTATATCGAAGCATAGACAATGAGGACTTTCCAGAGAGCCACCAAAAGCAAATGAGCAGTTTCTCCAGCTGGCACCACTAAATGAAGAAAGACGTTTAAAGCTGAATGGGGTTTACATTCAAATACCAGAACTGATAACCAGCACGAATGCAACTTGCAAATGCCAGTGAGAGAAAGCAAAGAGTTAGAGGTGAATTATGGTAGGAAAACAACCTTTGCAGCATGCCAGCCCAAAAAATGCCTAGGAAAATCATCTAGTCCTCTTACCTGTGGTCAATCCTCCCCATCTTCTGGTGTGATTTCTGTCTCTTTATGTACCACTACTTTGGTCACTGACATGTCAGGGTGCTGCTCTTTGGCTTCTTTAATTGCCTGAGCCAGCGCCTATCCCAAGGAAACCACAGAAGGGCAAAAACAAAAAGGAGGTGGAACATGCATGATCAGTAGCAAGGTGGAGAGATTCATGAGATATTACACAATTTACAAATGAGGAAAATGATTAAAATATGAAATATACCATCACTGATTTAAATACTAATCCAGTTTAATTTAAGGCATGCCAGCATGAACAGTATCTTTTAAAGCAACGCTTAGAAATGTTCTCTTTGGCAGTCTTCAGGGTAGCCTTTAGCAGCTTATAGATTTTACCTGATCGTGATCAATATCTGCATCTCCTGTGATGACTATTCGTTTTTCGATTCTTGTCTCTGAGATGCCTCCTTTCACAGTCTAGATGGGAGGGACAAACGCATGTCAGTAACTTTAAAGAGTACTGCAACTCATCAGTGCAGGAACCCAGGTGTGACTGGACTGAACTATCTCAAACAGCACGCACAGAGGGGACAGCCCTGAGCTGCAACCAGGGTAGCTCTGAAGATGCCTTGCTCTGAATGGACTAGATGACCTCCAGAGGTCCTTCCGACACAGATAGTTTTATGATTCTAATCACTCTGCACACGTGTCAGGAGAGTTATTCCTATGTCAAAAATGGCAGGTATTTATGGTAAATTCATCCCATGAAGAAAAAAATGAACACACAGACAGCTCATATTAAGACCTAGTTAAGTCCAACTGCAGGCTTCAGAAGGACATACAGGGTAGCAAGGCCTTTGTACAGCTCATCTACTGAAGGGTGAATTTTGCTGCAAAAAGATGAAATCCTGTCCTCAGTGAATATCATCAGTAGGAGAGCTGTCACAGCTCTAACAGGGGTTCTGCTTAGGGAGGAACAGTTATTTAGATGCTATTTTGGAACCTGGAAAACCCAACATCATTCTTCTGTGCAGCCATAAGCTTTCTGTCTGGCTGTGGGCAGGTTCCTTAGGGTACAACCCAGCAACGGTGGTGTCTGAGTTGTCCTGTTATGACTACATGATACAGATTTACTATGTGCTTTCAACACCGTGCAGGGATAATAGCTCAGGACTCAAAGGCAGTAGATACATGTCAATGAAGCCTCATGCTCAGGCAAAGTATTCCTTCCTGGCTACCATATGATGCCAACGTGGCTACGCTGCTTCCAGCTCCTCACAGTATTTGTAGCTAACTCAAGTGTCTCTGCACAGCAACGTTGTGTGCTTGTGTAGATGTACCCTAAGGGATTACCCTAAGGGACTCTCAGGAGTCTTGTCAAGTCCCTGAATGATGCATTAATGAAGCCTGTATAGCCAAAGACAGGTAAATGAAGACAGGTACCCAAAACAGACAAGATTTTGTCCAGGGTGTAAGCATGTGTCCACTTTTAAAAATAAAAATTAGAACTGAAATTAAGAAAACATACACCCCTGTGAAAAAATAAAGCTCCCTGTTTCCCGAGGACTCACTTTGGTGATATGTGTAGTGGTTGTAGTGCTGGTGGTTTCAGATGTGATAGTCTGTGCACTCATCAATACACCCGGTTCTGAGTCAGCACCACAATCCACCTAGGAAAAAGAAAACCAGTCATCAAAAACATGCTCCTGAGCACAGGGAGGCAAGAAGTGGACTGGCTGAACTTCTCTATTTCTACAGTTTTTAATAAAGTGAGTATCTAATGGTAGGGAAATAACTGCTGTTAGGGTGAGATCATGTGTCAGTATTTCTCTCTGCATCCAGAGACTCTTCTTGGCTTCTGGAAGACAGATGAGAAGCTGGGGCTTTCGAATCTGTAGTTTCATCAATGTTCTCAAAAGGCCCTACACCAGGACATGAGAGTCACCCTCACGTAAGCTATACTTACACACATCCTCCTCATGCTAATATTTAACACTTAACCAGCTTAGAACAGTTTACACTAGGGCATACAGTTAAAGATGAGTGAAGGAACATGGGTTCCCTAAGGGCATGTTAAATTAGACCCTAGCTTTTGCAGAATTTCTTACCTGAGAAGACTCATATGTAATGGTTTTTGTTTCTGTATGGACTACTGGCACTTCCTTTGTTGCAATTTCAAGGTTTTCCCCACCAGCAGAAACGCTACTGAAACTGATAGTCTCAGTTTTCACAACTGGCGACTGCATGAACAAAAAAAAAGGAATTGGAACATTTAGCAAAGCTTATGGATTTCTCAGAACATTTTGGTTTTTTTGCTTAAGAAAAGGCAGGGGAACAAGTAAAAAGTGCTCTGCATTTAAAAAAGAAGAAAGAATTCTCTTGGTTATAGGGCTACATGCATGTATATAATGCTGGCAACATTTAGCACTACCCTGGATTTCATGAAAACAAACTTCAGAAAGGATCTAAACACTACAAGAGACAATAGGCACAACCTGAAACACAGGAGGCTCCCTCTGAATATCAGGAAACACTTTTTCACCGTGAGGGTGACTGAGCACCGGCACAGGTTGCCCAGGGAGGCTGTGGAGTCTCCATCCTTGGAGAGACTCAAATGCTGTCTGGACATGGTCCTGGGCAACTGGCTCTGGGTGCCCCTGCTGGAGCAGGGGAGTTGGAGCAGATGATCTCTTGAGGTCTCTCCTAACCTCAACTATTCTATGATTCTGTGATTCTACATTTTCTTAAAATGACAAGAGAAAGAATCATTCTGTTCAGTCTTAGTCTTCCATTCAGCTCTCAGAAAAAAGAGCAAGAATAGGTTTTTTTTTTAACCCCTTGGCATAACAGTTCTTGAAAATCTGCTAATGGGGCTAAGATAAGGACCTGGATTGTTTAAGACACAGTAAACTTATTTACAATTGTACCACGCATGGAAAAAACAATGTATTTTCTGTCAGTCTTTGAGGACACACGAACTTTGTCAATCTTGATGGACTTTCCCAAAGAGAATGCCAGCTGAATCCTTTTCATCAGTTGCATAAAATATCACCGAATTAGGTATATCTCTGCAGCATGAAAGGCACTTTTAGGTATAATAGCCACAGCATTTTGTCAACAAAAAAACAACAACAAGCCTCAAAGGTGCCATGCAAGAGGAAATAAGAAGAGAAACAAGCTGCCTGCTGCAAAGATGCAATTGTACAATCTTGGTACACTTGGCTTTCTTTCCATGAGAGGACCTACTGCCTACATTTACAATTTGGCACAGACACGACTGATTTGATAACAAGTTACCTCAAAGTGAGATTTTCTTTCCAAAGACTCTGCAAGGTGGCCTGTTGTAGCGTGCTCCTCCACCTGCTCTCTCGAAGCAGCAGCGACTCCTTCCAGTTTGGTGGGGGCTTTCCCAGCCTCTTCCCTTTTTCCCTCCTTCTCCCCCTCAGTCCCAGCAGAGCCCTCCTTGCCCTTGGCACCAGCAGCCTCCGCCTGGGCATCCAGCGCAAGGCCAGCCGCTTTAGCAGGGTCCCCGCTCGCCTGCACGTTCATCCCGTGTCGCTCCTCCACAATCACGGTCTCCTGGACAACCTTCTTCACCGTGTCCTGATGCGGCTGAACGGCCTGCTTCGTTTCACTGGAAGTTACCTCCTCAGATGTTGTCGTGTCTATTCTCTGCAGGGAAAGAGATAAGAAACCCCAGCCCTCAGCGTCAGCGGCAGGCAATACTCCTTGCAAGAGCTCGTCAGCTTAATGTACTGTGAACATAAATAAAAAAATGGGTATTACATTTTGCCAATTTATTTCTCTCACGTTGCATGTATTTTCATTCTCAGGGCACTATCAGAAGACTAGAAATGAAAATCAAAGCCAGATTCATGACTTTTAAAAGTGAAGAGAAATGTCACAGTGTTTTTCTCGTTGGTATTTTTGTGTGAGTTTTATAAAGGCAAAATACAACACCCTGCAAAATGACCAAAATAAAGTGAAATGAGAGAAAAGCTGGGTTGTTTTTTTTTTTTTTTTTTTTTTTTTTTTTTTCTTTTCTTTTCGGTGAAGTTTCTATTGTGGTCTGTTGTGACAAAGGAAAAGGCACACGAATACATGCGTTAGTTATATAAATTCCGAGCTGTGCACAAAAGCAGGAAACAAAAGAAAAGCAAAAGTAATCGGTGTGCATTTGTAACGCTGATGGAGGGAATCAAATGGCCACCTGAGCCCAGCTATGTGAAGTAGAAGTAACCCCTCCTATGAACTCAGTCGGTTTTCTGGCGGACTCTATTAAACTGAAGATGTCTGAACCATCCAAGGTTTTTTCACCGGTGGACTGCTTAGTCTAAACAGACAAAGAAATGTAGAGTCATACACAGAAGAAAGGCAGACCCACATGCACAGACATATTAATTACCAAAACCGGAGGCAGAGACAGAGGGAAGGGAGAGAAGGCTGCGGGGGCACGGAGAGGTTGGAAACAGGAAAAGAATGGGAAAATAAATCAGAGCAAATTCATAAGAGCTGTAGTAAGCAACAGTTATAAAGCATAGTTGTTAGCGTTGGCATTTTGCTGGTTCAAGCAAACCTTTTTTTTTTTTTTTCCTTTTATTAACAAGCCACAGCAGCAATACCGCACTTCAGTAATGTGGATCTTTAAATAAACCAGAAAGGTTGAAAGCCTTATAGAATATCTGCTTCAGACCGTGGGACGGATTCAAAGTATGAGGGGGAAAAAAATAAGCTGGGTTGGCTGCTGTCAACACAAAGCCAGGCAGCAAGAGAACTGAAAGGTAGGGTGGTGTGAGGGGATTGCCTAAAAGAAGTCATGCTTTAATTTGTAAACCGTGGCACGAAGTCAAAGCCACTTGTTACCACTACTTTTGATGCAGACGACTCGGTAACATAGTGAGCAGTAGCAATGGTAAATGGCTGTTCTCTGGAATATCTCCACTCAGACAGGCTCTTATCTCTCCGGGCAAACGCCCCTGCTTTTACAGCTTCACTGCCAAGGTGTTTTTCTGCTTTGCCAAGCTGCAAGCTTCCCAGTGTACCATGTAACTGCACATCCTGGTCCATCTTTAGGGTCTTTTTCAAACTCTCCTCTTCAGGACTTTGCAACTGAGATTCTGCTTCCTTTATGGGTGTCAGGGAGTCGGACAGCTTTCTTTTCGTGCTCTGCACGTCGGATCCCCGCCTGGCTTTCTCATCAGTGACAGGCTCGAGGATTTCATACTCAGCCACTACCGGAATGATTTTCACAGATTCTTGCACTTCCCTTTCCATTTTTTGCAAAGCTTCTACTGAAGGCTGTACTGTTTTCTCACCCTCTTTAGCTTTACTTGCCACGGTAACAATTTTCCCGGATACAGTATCATAGGACTTTCCTAGGGTGAACATTTGCTGCTTATTCTCCTCTTTGGATTGTATTTCACTTTCCAAGTCCTCAAAGCTCTGCATTAGAATGGTACTGGATTTTAATATCTCAGGTGGAAAGGAAGTTTTACTGCTCACAGTCACTACTTTGTATGCCAGATTTTTTTTCGATTCACCATCAACTACCTCAGAGGGTAATTTGTCTATAATAACCCAATCCTCAGTGCCCTATATTTGAGATATAAAAGCTAAATTAGAATATCTGAAGGTTTAGCTGTACTTCAGAAGCACTAAAGTATGAAGACTTTTAAGAAATCAATGCTGCCTCTTCTGAAATCATGTAATATCTTTTACCATCGTACCTCTTAGAGCAGCTATCAAACAAATAAAGAGCATCACCTTAGGCAAAGTATGATTCCTTTGTAGATTCCCTCCCCGTAGAGGCCCATATAATGTGGACACAAATATTACTTTCGCCACACTATTTCTGTAGTAATTTGAAGCAGGGTAGCATTTTAGCACATCATTTAAAACAATAATTGGAATCATCCTGAGGTTAAAAATCATACATCACAATGGTTCATAACGTTGCAGTCAAAAACAAATTACAAAAATAGGGCAAATAAGCCCATTCAGCTGTTCCCCAGTTGTCACAAACACACTGTTGATGAGGTTTTAGAATAGCATGCATTTATATGTAGATGCAGCCTGTACTGAATTTCCTTGTTTTCATTAGAATAACATCAACCCCCTTCAGCACTGTTTAAATTGAGTAGTACAACAGAGTAAATGCCAGACTGCTAAAGATACTGAACTTAATGCAGCACCCTTTTTCCTCCTTATGTAAATATGCTATGTGATTTGCTTTGACTATGCAATCAACACCCAGTTATTTGACCTTAAGACCGTAACTTCTGTATTTAACTAAGCAAATGTGATAGCTTAAAATTGAATGAATTAAAAATAACCTCTAGGGATGATGGGATACTTTTCTGGATAATGATTTGATGAGAAGTAACCAAAGTGCCAGCAGATTCTCCCTCCTGCAGCTTCTTCTCTATCACACTTGGCTAATAGAAAAACCAATAAGAATACAAAGTTCACCATCACTCAGCATAATCTGAATTCACTTGACAGTATAAAGGAAATTCAAGTGCTCCATTCACCATAACATTCTCAGTGAAGCTTATGCTGGAAATGCATGCACAACTGCAAACAACATCCACAAACAGCACCGTGCAAGTAGATCTCTAACTGGCAGAGAAATCAGTCTCTATTAGGAAGCCATAAACTCTAGAGGGGATTCATTCCTCAGAATTTTGCCCCCGGATTACATCTCTCTCTGGAACTTATGAAACTTAAAAAAAAAAAAAAAAAAAAAAGCCAAACAGTCCCTTTGGGAAGGGGGAGGAGCGCAGGGAAAGCGGACGAAGGCGGCTGACGAGGACTTGTATTTAGCAAATCTTCCTTTGCCCACAAAACCATGTTTACAGGATTTATTTGACCAGTTTCTGGCTCTGAGCAGCTTCCTTCCCCTCTGGAACTTATAAAAATTAAAAAAAAAAAAAAAAAAAAAAATGGCTTGAAAAGGAAAAAAATAATAAAATAATAAATAATTGCCAGCCTATCTGACTGCATTCCAAGAAAGTATTATTTGTCTTTACCTGCAATTCAAGGAATGTAGTACCTCCCTTCTGCAAAAATATGAGCTTTTCTGATTTTTCTCTTTCTTCTTTGGTCTAATGTCAGGGGAATAAATGATTTTAGTAAATGGAGGATATAAAGTCCACTTTACAATAGCTCATCATATTTCTCTCTCTACAAATTATTAATTGCATGGCAAATTAGGAAACAGAATTAAATAGAATAATTTTACAGCAAAGAGGTTTCCAGTAAGAAGTGAAATGAGTGTCTCTTCATGATGAATGCCAACAAGAGCATACTGTTTGCGTAGCAGGAAAAACAATAAATTGACTAACACCCGGGCGTGGATGTACTGTGTTCCTTTCACCTTATATCATTCATTTAACTGCGCCTGGTGCCAACTTCTATGGCTTCCATCAATATCCGAGAACAGGTCCCTCCACCTTCACCCTTGCTTTAGCTCTCTCCTGGGTTTGCAGCCTTCCCTGCTGAAGCAGGCAGAAGGTGTGTCCTCTAAAGATTTCAGCTATGCTTTTCTCCTTACAGGTACAAGAGTCCTTTTCCTATGCAGGAAGCTACCCATTGCTGTATTATCTCCATATTGTGACACCAAAATCCTCCTCACTTTTATCCCATCTGTGCCTTCCCAATGCTGTGAGAATGCTAAGAGTATCTCGGCAACCTGACCAACTGGGTAAGTTTTAAATGTTGGTAAAGACTCAATTTCCTAAGCCTTTTCAGCCAAGCTTCTGGGCTGGCCACCTCTTGCATTTGGCCAGAGCAGAGCAGGTTTCTTGCCAAACCCTTTCTACCCACTTCAACGGCTGGTGTACTCATTAGACATGCCAATGGAAGTACTATGACTGGCATATAAGGAAGGTACAAATTTAAAGAAAGATACAAAACTAGAAACTAGAGACAGGGAGAAATGACTCATCTACCTCACTGCAATGGGATGTATAACTTTATTTCGAAAGTGCCAGTTTAATCCAATCCAGGTCAGATTAAACCATGTCAAGGAGTTCGTTAATATGATGGCTTTCATGTTCTGCAGCTACCTGGCCACTATTATGGCAACCATTTAAAAGCATGTTTTTCATAACTGAAGAAACCAACTGGTGAGTAGACAGGCTTAATGTCAAACTGACCAAGCACACACAGGTGCCAAAAGCTCAAAGCACACATTTTGAAAAAGGTGTATTTTCCCTTCTGCTCTTGTGCTATTATATTAAAGAGCTACCAGCAACAGCACCGAATCCATTTTTTAAGTGAATATGTTAAGTTAAACGTGCAATTCCTTTGAACTAGAAGAAGCTACCACATAATGCAGTTCTACATGCTCTCTGTCCTTACTGCCTTTGCATTTCTTAGGGACATCAAGGTGCTGATTTTGACCTAAACACAACTTAATTTTTGCATAACAAACTCCTCTCTCGGCAGGACACGTGAACTGAAACCAGCCCGGTCAGCGGGACCAAAAAGATGTTATCTGCAGCAGGGGTCCTTTAGTGCCTAACCCCAGAGGTAGGCTCTGATTGCTCAAATCCACTCACATTTTTCCAGAGAAACTCCCTCATTTGCATGAGATTCTGTGGGATAGCTACAGTTTACTCAGATGCATATAAGATATAGTAACTAGACATTGCTTTTGAGCAAGTCCTTTTCTTCCAGTAGGAGAAGAGGTACCAGATAAGGATATTCTTGCCCTTTTCCTTTTCAAATGAAGGTTAAATTCAGATGTGTTTCATCAGGGTGAAGCCTACACAACTGTGTAATGCTTTGCTACTGCTTGTGTATTTTAATTAAAAATTGCTATTAAATTTCTGAAGTCATAAAGACTTGAAATTAAGTGAGGTGGTTATAAATTTGTTTCACCTCCATTCCTCTGATTCAGGCTCAGCTACCCACCCACTCCCTTTTTAATAGTTCCTTACTTCTTTAATATTTTAAGTGCATTCAGTTTATTACACTTAGAATTTTAAGGAAAAAAACCCCTGTTTTCAGCTACAGCCAAACATGGTTGTAGGGTCTATTACGATCCCTGAGTAGGAGCAACATTAAGACTCCTCAGCACTGTCTCCAAAAGGTAAGCTTTGAGCACCAAGTCTGCTTTTCAGGTATTTTAATCAACTTGATGGCTGCTCTAACGCATGCCTGATGCCAGTATCAGCCACTAGTTAGATGGGTATAGCATAGGAGTTGCCTTTTTCTCAGCAATTTCCCTTTCCCTAAGAGAAGGAGTTGACATGTATTGTCTGGGTGCCTCCAGGGATTCCCTTCCCCAGAGAGCTGTGGGTCTGCAACATCAACCTCTAAGGTGGGAAAGCAGAAGACTCTTCTGAATTATACTCTCCGGCCAATTTTTGCTGAGTTCCTTACAACATTATATCCATGCTGGGGGAACAGAAGCAAATTTTATGACCATTTATTGGTCTAGAATGCTACAAACAAGTGGTAACCATAAAGATGATTCCTGTGAGACAGAAACCAGATATCCATCCACAACAGAATAAAAAGATTAATCTTCATGCAGACCACACAAACATATTTCTTTTTGCTCCACTGGATTTAAACCAAGACTCTCTGCTTTTTTTGAAGATCTATGAATCTTAGGGCAACCTGAATGTTACATTGTTACCTCACCATCTCATTATCTATCCACAAACTAAATAAAAAGGCAGCTTTTTAATTGGCAAATTCCTTGCAAACGCTTCAAGACTGCTCAGTGAGCAAAATCTTTTCCTGCATGCACGCTGCATGAAAATGCACATGCTTAGCAATCTGCATTGGGTCTTCAACAAAATGGTATCCAGCAGACTGCAGCAACCACCAGTTCCCTTATGGAACTGGTCAAGCAGGTCTAATTATCGTCATTATTTCTACCCCGTCTTCAAAGACTGAGAGAGTTCTGCCTTTTGCATTGTATTTTCTTGTCAAGCTTGGTACCGCACCCCCATCCATCCTGCTACATCGCTGCTCCCAACCAGTCACCATTATTTAAATTTTCTCTCCATCACCTCCATGGTTTCTTTCATGCATGGCTGGACTTCCTCAAGCTCATCGAACCTGTAAGGAAGCCTTCATTTTGCACCCTCAGAGAGACCAGATTCTGCCATGCAGCTTACAGTGAATTTCATGCTCTAACTATATATATATCTACACACACACAAGGTATCCAATCCTCCTTGCATGTTTGCTGCCAGAGCCCAAGTCCTGAAGAAAAGGGAGGACCTACAAGTGGGGAACGGCCTCTAAATCTGCTGAGAGCTATCATAAGTAAAAACAAATAGACAAATACGTAATGAAGCCTTTCAGCTCACGCTGACCTCTTCAGGCACTAGTGGTTCAATCATAGGAGCTTCCTCCTGCCTTGCTGCAAGCCGAACGGGAGATGTGGAAAGCCTCTTCTCCCACTCATTAGACACAGTTGTTTCTGTGGAGGTTTCCAAGAAGGTGCGTTTCAGCTCGCTTATATTGGTCTGATGTTTCATCAGATCTTCCTGGGTTTTGTCTAGGTCCTGGACAGTTTTAAAAGAATAGAGCAGTTTGTGATACATCCTAAACCAACCAAAGTTTAGAGCCAAAACACACAACTTGGTTAGTTAAGAGGGAAGGTAACATCTCAGGGAGCCGGGGAGCACAGCACTAACACAACACTCTGTGAAAATGTGGCATTTTGAGAGATAACAGCATAGCATATCTCGTACAAGTGAGTATAAATACACTCTTAAAGAGCTTAATCGTATCACTATCACTTACACCTGATAAAGAGGCTTCAAACCAACATACATATGCGCGTGGACGCACACACACATACGCGCACGCATATATATATATATATTTATAGTTCAAGTTAGAGAAGTCATCATAATCTGAGAAAAAAAATATCTATTTAATTTATTAGCAGGTGGGAATACACAGTTCATGCATCATAGTGCAGATTCACAGGTTACCACTAAAACTAACACACATGTACGTACATGCACTGGTATATACCAATACCAACCTCTAACATAAGATTACTATGTTTGACATACACATTTTCACCCTGTATTCGCTTAATCAGACTATTCTGAAAGAAGTGAAAAAGAAAGGGAAAGGTAAGGGACACAGTATTGAAAGGATACAAAATGCTGTTTCTACACATTTCTTCACAGAGAACCGACAATACCATGCTGAGAGAGGTGAACACCTCCAATACTTGAGCAACATCTGGGCCTTTGGTTTCTGTACCTGTGCCTTTAGATCTCCGTCCTCGTCTTGATCCGACTGCCAGCATGAGAAAGATTGGAAAACAACACCTTACCCACTTGTATGACTGAAGGCTTTACACAAACTAGTGAGAGGAACACGCTAAGTTAAAATCACATTTTCTCTATGTTAAAAGCTTAAGGAGAAGGCAAAGATACACTGGCTGACTTTGCATGGCTCTCCTAACTCAGAGCAAGCCTCCTCTTATCAAACATGTTAATTGTGAATGGAGGAGTACTAAACATTTTCCTTTGATAAATACCATTGGTGCAGTCCGTGTTCACAGATCTTTATTTAGAGAGCAGCCGTTGGACCTTCTCACCAAGATCGTGGCTGCTTTTGGACTAAATGGCAACAGCAAATTCTTTGGAAGCCCATAATCTCAGAGTTTAAACATATGGCATCTCCTGGGCCACAGGCAAAGCTTTGGATTAACTCACCATGGGTAAATGACCCGCAACACTTTCTACAGAATGAAGCACAATTTATTTGATAAAAATGCTATTTCCCTAACCTCAGTCCCTTGCCATATTTATATAGCTTTATTTCATATTTAGTCGGTATATTGTCTTTCAGGTCTTTTGGAATTGCACCCATTTCAGCTCAAATTCACTTCAGCTCTCATTTTCAAAAGCAATGCAACATGCCCTGCCAAAGCAGCCCCCTTTCTGATGGCTGAAGTTTCAGGTGGCAAGTACACCACGTGCTTTGAAAATCAGCTATCCAGAAGGAAAACAAGAGGTTCAAAAAATCTTCTCCCCTAAAATAAAGATGGACAACAGGGAGATTATCATGCCTTTTACATGTCATGGGTTTAGGATTATGCTTTACTTTCTGTGTGACTCAAGGCCTGAAGTCATACAGTGCAAGAGGCACTTCAAAGCATTCTCTACTCCAGACTCATCTCAACAGACTCTGTGTTGTTGATCCATTTGGATTCTTTTAGTGCTCGTGCCACTATTTTATCGTTAATTTTTCATATAGTCCTAATTAGTCAAATGACCCATAGGAAAATCTTTATCTGTTGATTACTTTATAACTCAGCTCAAATCTATTCTATTTACAACCAAGGCCGAATTGCCCTGACACGTCATACAGAGAATTCTTCCTCGACAATAATTTTAACAGTCTGAAATATTAATGAGGTCCTACTGAAAACCTACAGTAGTGGCTGTGGTAAGGCGCTGTCTTCTACTAGATGTCAGACCAAATTCAGCTCATGTTTGCAGCTGCACCCATATTAATTATGAAAGCATTATATGCACTTCACTGGAGTCACATAGGGTCGAATTTGCCTGCACAGTCTATAGACCGTGCTGTGGATACGAGGCTTCTCAGGGCAGAGAAAATACAACAGTGCCTCCTCTGAAGACAATAACTGGATGGCAATACGTGAAGATGACACAGGAAATTGCATTCAAGGAAAACCATAGGTGTTCGTAATATGGCAATACCATTATTCAGAAAACTTGAAAACTGCTTTTTACTGTCTTTTTTCCCCCCACCCCTCTCTCTCACACCCAAGCTGCAGATGATCAGAGCAAACAAGCAAACTGCCCGACCCAGGGCACAAGCGGGGCCAGCACGACCGTCCCCGGGGCGGGTGACACTGCCACCGCCTCGCTGTCTGCAGGGCACAGAGGCTGGGCAGCTCCCAAACCGAAGGCAGAAACACGAGGAACCCACAAGGAGCAGGGAGAAGTCCCCGAGCGAGGCTCTCGCACATGCAGACGCGCGCAGAGAGGGCCCCTGAACTGCCGCGGGAGACATGCGGTTTGGCACTCGGGGTGGGGAAGAGACGAGGCAAAAGGCCCTGCCCCTGCCCCAGCTGGGGGCCGGCGACTGTACAAACCTCGGTGGCAGTGGTCTCACCATCAGCTGCAGTGTCCGTCTGCTCACTGTCAGTCTATTGGGTTAGACAAGTGACCGGGTCCCAAGAGGAAGGCAGGAATAAAGAATAAACCCAGCTCATCAGTACAGGCGGCTCGCGCGGGGGAACCCTTAAATTCAACATCCCTGCGAACTGCATTGGCATCGCTTTTTCATCACACGCACAAGTCAAAGAAGCAAAATAAAAAGGCTATATTAGTAAACAGAACAGACTCAGAGGAAGACTCGAGGCGTATTGTACACAGTATATATGGCTTTACTGGAACAAATTTATAAGCCAAACAAAACATTACTGGAAAAGTGTTATTTGAATAGCAGATTTTTTTCTTAAGAAAGCCAGGTGGCTTTAAAAAAAAAAATGGGGGAAAAAAAAAGCTAATATTTTTCTAAACAAGCTTTTCCTCCCATAATTTTTTTTCCTAAAAGAAAATTATTCATCCAATTTTTGTTCTATTCAATATAGATTAATGTGGTATTTGACTTTTACTCCAGAGGGGGAAAAGATAATTGAAAGAAAAAAAAAAAAAAGGCTACTTTAACAGTCACCTGACTTTCAGCCCCTCATTTGTACAGAAGTTGTTCTTGTCTCCACATTTATACACCATGAGGCTGTCTGCATTACCAAGGAGTTGAAATAACCATACCCCCAGCCCATTTACTGTCTGTCTGTGGAGTAATGGTAAGGCTCAGATCCCACTTGGTTCCAATAAAGAGAAGCTGATATTGTTAACAATAGTAAAAAGAAAGAAAACTGCCATTAAAAGAATCAAAAATACTTCTCATTCCATTTAAGAATATGGATGAAAGCAGGAGAGAAATAAAAGTACCCCCCCAGCCCAAAACACTTACTGGGTACAAGTGATAAAAATGAAACAAAGCACAGCATTGCACAGACTGATCTATCCCTACATGCTTGGCACTGTGAAAAACATTTTAGTGGAGAATACAAGTGTCAAGATTTTATAAATAGAGAGTCGAGTGTAGCTTGTTACAGGCTGAGAAGAGAGTTCAAAATGATTATTTTTGATGTTATGCAAGCTTATGGAAAACTAGTAAGTAAAGAAAGTGCTCCCTACTGCCCCAGATTTGCACATCCAAGTGGTTTTAACATCAGTGAAAGCTCTGGTTTTGATTAGAGATTTTCTGTGGTCCTTAGATAATCTAGAGTAACCCAGGCAGGTAATCGAAAGCTGGGACAATACAACTCATCCCCAAATCACTTCTGTATGAAACAAGACAAAAAAGCAACCTACTGGTGGTGGCAGTATCAGTCTGAACTTTCAATTTCCAATCTTCTGTCATTTTCCGACAACTGCATTGTTTCATAAAACTGCTTTTTGGATATTTTTCCATTGCTTTTCTCTCTATCATTCCTTCCTTTGAATAATTTGTATTGCTTGCACGACAGGCAAAAGAATAAGCAGGTATTTTGGACTGTTCAGTAAGTACATGAATGCAAGTTATTTCCAATTTTTCAATCAATAACCACTCACAGTAGACAGAGTGCTTTAATTTTTAAAATGAAACTGTAATGCCAAAATAGCCTACCTAGCTGGTCAAATTGCTTTCATTAAAGTGCTAGAAAATTATTTCTTTATTAAGAAAGAATCTCAGATAACATTATAGGCAATTGTAAAGGTATGAGAATATAAAAAAAACAAACAATCTATGCATTGTCATTCCTATTAAAAAGAAAAGGAAGGAATGAATCTCGGAATTCAAAAAGAATTAAAAGATTTGTATCAAGGCACCGTAACACGTGACTCTGGCGTATAGGGTTCATTTAAGAGCTTGAAATTGGGAACATGATAGAAAAAAATCAATAGAAATATTAGCTGCTAAGGTACGAACGCAGAAGCTAATGAAATCTAAGGAGAGAAATTCTGCCTCTGACTGCACCGACTGCCTCCAGCTGCACTGCTCAATGGAGAACCGAGCTCAGCAAGGTGTGAGATTGGTTCAGGATACTGGCTGTAGCCTTCTGCATCACTGTGTGCAATCTTTTGTGACTGGGGGGAAAAATAAGGTTTCTATTTCTTTCATCATAACAGCAATGAAATCCTAAATAAGGCGTAAAATTCACTTTATTGCAACACACATCTGCTAATAAGCCAATCAAGAGCCACGGAGTCAAAGTCAGCATTACCGAGCTACTTGAAATAAAGATTTGGGGTTATTGCAGAGCAGGGAATGGCGAATTAAAGCTCAGCAAGGCAGCTCTCCCGCAGAGCAGAGAGTAAGAAAGGTTGGACTCAGCTCTGAGCTGGGCTGTGGTGCACTGAGGGACAGGCAGCTGCTGGGGGTGCTCATGGGGGGGCGAAGGATGGAGCAGGACGGGAAGGCAGCTGTCTCCTGAGGTGCTGTGGCTGCACCTCCTCTAACTTGCGATTGTAATTGCTGTGATTTGTTTTGCCAATGTAATGCAGACATGCCCGAGTTTAAAACATACTCACTTTCATGCAATATTTTGAACAAGAAATACCCCCTGGATTAGGCACAAGTCTGTGTTGTCTGCCAGGAAGCACTGCCAGAGTAATCACCCTTATAAAAGACTGACACTAAAAAGCCTATTTCATATGGTTTTATGCACAATAGTTTCTAACTTTACGAACGAAAAGAAGTGCTCATTTCTGAAAGAGGAACAGACCAATGTATTACATAAACACTGCCTCGTTATTGCCTCTGGAGCTGGCACTGTATTAATGCTGTTATTGCTATTAGATTAATCCAAGTGCAGAGCTAATGCAAATTGAGACCTAAACGCTATCTCAAAATGAGGACACAAAATGAGACAGCAACATTTTGGATGCCTTTTATCAGAAATTGCACATTATTATTTAGTTGTTAGGCATCACAGAGCCAAAAGCGTCTAAAGACAATGTTTTTACAAGATAAATTGATGTGACTTTTGGCTTTCCATAAAAGGGAAATGAAATCCTGCACCAAGGATAACAAAACCAACAGCGGCAGATCACACAAATGTGTCGATGCTCAAGCTGGCTTATTGAAGACAACTAGTGCAACGGCATCGAAAAGTGGCCAAAATGGCTTTTTACAAACGGCCAACTGGTCTGTGATTACCCAATCTGGTTTGGTTTTTTTACATACAAAGCAAAATCATATTTTTGCATTTGAAGACGATGGGGAAAAAGGAAAAATGAGGAAAAGCCAAACTCATTTTTTTTATTCTGTCAACAAAGAATAACTAGGCACCAGCAGAAACTGAGATGCCAGTTACTGTTACTTAAACAAGCAGATTCCTTTCCTTTTTCTGAATATATTATCATCTCTGTGGTTCCCAGAACCACTGTGGACTCTTCTGCAGTTGGTTTATCTGCCTGTGATAACCCCGGTGGCTTGAGGCATCGGTTTTGGCAGTGCTAATATAACACCGCAAATAGCAAGGTGTCCCACATGGCATGTTCCCCCAACAGCTGCAGAACAGCTGTCCCAATCTGACCTCTCACTGATACATTGGATTTAATCACAGGAAAATGATTTAATCTGCAGCAGAGATGGGATTAAGGCTGAAAATCCAGATCCAAGTTTTGCTGGACCAGAAAGCCTCTTCTAGGCTCAGGCTACAGCTCGCAGCCTCGTGCAAAAAGCTGAGTCCACCTGTACTTTGAACATCCTGAAGTCTGTGAGGGTGCCCATAATTATTGGCTAGCTATTTATATAAATATAACGTATATGCATACACATATATATGCATGCATATATAATTATGCAGGAAATTGTACTTAATTCCCACTATTTAGATAACTATTCTAAGCCTAGTATAAACTGATAGGGGGAAGAAAAAGGTCTTAGTGGGTTCAGATACAATACTTCAGAGCTGAGCAGTGGCAATTTGTTTAGTGCAAGTCACTTTGCATCAGCTGACACAGTTCAAACCAAGCCACTTCCACACAGTGTTGTGCCTAACCCTGGGCCCCACACTGCACTCCCAACACGAGAAAGAAAAAAAATAGAAAAGAAAAAAAAAAACACCCAAACCCCAACCCCCAAACCAAAAAAAATAAAAATAAAAATAATCAAATCCAAACCAAGCCCAACCCTTCTAACATATCAGCACAGACAGAAATGAGGCTCTGAAAGTAGGACCACTATTGCAGCAATCTAACACTGGTTAGGACTGAAGCACTGAACACAAAAAAAAGAGTGTGTTCGATGCCGAGGTACACACCTCTTCCTCTGAACTGTCACTCAGGTCATTGGCAAGTGAGGCACTCAAGGAGGCCGCCTTGGGCTCCAGGTAGCAGAGGCACATAGCCAGAGGGAAGGAGAGAGTGAGGGCGTATGGCACTGAGAAAGAGGCAGAGAGCAGAAAGAAAAAAATGAAGAGGAAGCAAGGCACCAGGGAGGGGGAGCGGATGGGAAGGTAGTGCTGCACGCTGGCAGGCAGGAGGTTGGTTTCGGAGAGGTTAGGGAGCGACAGGTAGCCGTCGTCATCCAGGAGGGAAGGAAAGGACTCCGGGAGTTGCAAGGAGAAGGAAAACAGCGTTCCGCCTTTGCCGGCTTTTTGCTTATAGGCGAAAGGCACGTCTTGCTCGGGGGAGCAAACTCGCCCCTTTCTGTCGGAGTCGGGCTCCGGCTCGCCGTGCCGGGGAGCGCTCTCCTTGGGCCCCTCGCCCCCCGCGGGCTTTGCTCCAGCGCTCTCCTTGCATCTCCTGCGGAGCTTGGCGGGAGGTGCGTGGGGGCCAGGCGGCGAGGATGGCGGGGGGTGGCGGTGGCGGGAGTCGGGGCCAAGCAAAGATGGCTGGTGACAAGAGAAAGAGCGGCAAACAAGGCGCAAAAGCAAAAGGACAAAAAGAAAACTGTAATTAGTTAATTTTCTTCCGTGATGATTAGTTAGATATATATATATATTAAAAAAATTATAAACAGTATTTTAACACCACAGCTTTCCACTGAGTTAAACGGTGCACGTTCCCGTGCCACACACCCCAGGTATTAGTGAATCAGGGTTACAGCTCAGCAAAAGGCAACTTCTTGATTCAGCATTTCTCTAGTCATCTGCAGCACAGCATTCCCACAAAACCCTTCCCGGCCGTATGCAGAGTTTCAGGTGCTGCCAGTTTCCACTCACTGTGAGACTGGCTTCACATCATAAGGAGCTTTCAAACATGAAGTACATGGAGAGCAACAAAGAAACGAGGGAATGTATTTCTAATACCAACACTGCTTGTGACAGCACTCCCGCAGTCAGGAGGAGACCCAGTGGGGGCCAGATGCTTCCCTTCTATGCCTTGGACAACCTCAGCAGTAATAATTAAATCCCAACGATTTTAAAACTCTATGTACCCAAATTCTTCTATTACAACGTTAAAAAAAAAAAAAAAATCTAGGTCCTAAATCTAAATAAAACACATTCTGGTTGGGAGGGGACATAAATCTATATGCCAGCCATACTTGATGGAAAAAACTCTACTAGCTCAATACCCCCTCAACCCACCAGCTCCTCAGCACGGCTCCCATCGCCACCCAGGCTGGTCCCTGCCCTCACCTCTGCCTGCTCCTGGCCACCCACCCTGCTGCCCCCACCGCTTCAGCAGCACATTGACAGAAGGGAGCTGAGGGTTTGGGTTAGGCAGGTTCCCCTGCTCTCTTGCTGGGGATCTGAAGGGGGTAGGGGGGGCTGACCAGCGAGAGGTCCATGCCGCACACGGCCACATCTCCCCACAGACAAAAAGTGAGTCCTTGCCCATAGCAAAGAGGCCAAAACATATCCAATGCTTTTGTTACAAATTCTACCGCAATGCAAAGAATATTGGCTACCAACAAGCAGGATTTGCTTCGATACACCATTTCTAGGGCATTCAACGGGTCTTTAAGGTCATTCAAGGGCAAAAAATTGGTATGGGCAGGGAAGTAACTGAGCAGGAGGAGAGCTCGCGACTCTGACCATCACCTAAGACACTCCCTGTGGACAGCCACGACTGCCCTTTGGAAGGACAACAGCAGCCACTGGCACCAAAATACCGCAGTACAAGAGACCTGCCACGATATTAACAGATCAGAGACGTTTTGGCCAAAGTCAACTCGATGCACTTAGCTAAAGTGGTTCGCTGGCTCCATCTCCGTGACCAAACCCCAAGTACTCCATCTACCAGGCATCTCCCCGAGGAACTATAAAAGGCATTTCACTCCCACTGCCACCCCCAGCTCCTCAGAGCAGAATGACTTCAAAGCCAAAACAGCATTTGCCTGTACAAGCTGGTGCCAAATCTGAGCCAACAAGCAGAATTTAGAAACAGGTTGCAGCAATGCTAGCTATGAAGCCTAATCTTTACCAGATATATTAACAGCAGGAATGGGATTTAAGCCCAATATTTACATGGAAGAGCTCCTTCCCCTCCCCTTAATATTTTGCTTCTTTCTCTTCTCTAACTGGAACAGTTAAAAACCCAATCTATCAGTTCAGGCAATCTGTATTCCCAAATTAAGCAACCAAAACCAAGCCTAACTTCAAACTGCTTACAAATGTCTTCTTTATGGGCTTAAGATAGTAAGCTCAAGTCAAAATTTAATGCTGACGGACTTGATGCAAGCTGAACACACAGAACTTCTCTTTATATTGTAAAGGCAAAAAAGCCAAAGTAAATTTATTCTTTGCTAATACAGACTATTCACTTACTGACATCTTTGCAGTGTTAATATTTAGAATAACTTCTGGTACTTAAATATATATGGATAAAACAAAGGAAAATGTCTTAGTTGAAAAGTTGAAAACCTACCTAATAAAATTTGTATACTCTTAAAAAGGAATTTAATTTCAAATTTGTCCTGTGTTTCTTGAGACCCTATTCTCTTTATAATCAATGACGAAAGTGTTGGCAGATCCAGTGGAAGCAGGAGTGAGATCTCCATAGGCTTAGTATTAGTGGGTGCTTTAAAAAGAACCCACCTCCTGGGGAGAGGGGGATAAAAATCATTCCTTTGTGCGTTTATAACTACCATCAAAATATTCTCCTAAAAATATCTTTGATTATTTCTAGCCATATATAAGGAATAGATGGTCTTCGAAACGCAGCTGATCTCTCCATTGACCTAAATTTACAAACACTTGGAACAGAATTAGTTTCTATTGGATATTTACTATATATTTGATTTTCATCAATGTTTCTTCCATGCAGAAACCAATGGAATTTCAAGAAGACCCCAGTAAAATTTTACAAAGACTATTTTTTTTAATGCCACAATTACAGCACACAGTTTAAAAAAAAAAAAATCTTTTTTCATCTGCAATTTTCAGTAATTCAATTTGTTTCTGATTCTTGGTACCTTGGTACCTTTTTGAGGACTTAATCCTTTAGCTATGTAGCTATTGTGACCTCATATGATAAGGCTAGACGTTCAGGTTCTAACATTTGCATGCATGACAGTTTTGTGGGTGTAAAGGCATAAAGCAAGGTTCTTCCTCATAAACGAAGAGGGTAAATCTTACTTGTTTAGCAAATGCATTACATAGTACACTTTTTGAGTTATATCCTAGATGTAATATTTCATATCCTATTCTCCTCAATGTAAAAGAAACAGAGGACACATTACAGTCAATCTTTTCTGATTCTACCTTATTTCTCTTTGCTGTCAGTCTCTGAAATTCAGTATCTTCTCTGTCTCTCTGTTTGATTTACCCCTTCTTAGTAACTCAGTAGATTAATGCACGGCCATGTGTGTATGTGTGTGCGGTGGTGGTGGGATTAGAGATGGTGATGGATGAATTAAATTTACCAACTGAGCAGAGAATCATCAACAAAAACAGTTTTCTTCAATTCAAAACTTCAAATGAGGGAAGCAAATGCTTTTGTAAGCCAGAAAAAAAGCTTATAAAGTACATTAATACCCAAAAGTTAATAGAGAAAAAATGCGCATTGAAATACATGCAAGGAACCAGAGCATTATGAAAAGTAAATGAGAAAAATACAACTGTTTAAAGCACAGAGCTACATACAAGAACACAGAACTATTTTATTGCCTTGTCAAAAAATAAAAAACATGATCTCCATACTAAAGTCAAAATACGACTGAAGACCAAAGGAGCAAAAGGTGCACTGCTGGGCTACTTTTGGGTATTTCCTAAAGAGCTCTTGAACAGTATGTACAAAGCACTGCGCTGGCTGTTGAATGGATTTACTTTTAAAAAAAAAAGTCTGAGGCAGGAATTGACTTTTACCCCATTGTAGAAATGCAAAAGGACTATAAAAATACTGATTCAAGACAGGTACATACACATACATACAACTGTGTATATTCCAGTTTCCGTTCACTGAATTAGGTATTTTCTCCCTCCCTAACAATTCTGAGTTTCGCTGAGCGCTCTGCAGGCAGGTCAGTTTAACACAAAACCCCCAAAACTCTACCTTGGTGTCATGGCGTATTGCCGAGACCGGGGTGACTTCCTCTGCTCTTTTCTTTTTGCCCTCTTCATCATCTTTCTCTTCTTCTGCCTTTTTCTCCGGAGTCACAGTGGTTATCAAGTTGGTCTGAGAGATGCCCTTTGTTGTGGCGTACTGGCCAGTACCAACCTCTGCAGCAGACACAGAATCCTTCATGTACATTTCATGGTTTTCATTCACTGATGCTAAAAGCAAATATTTAAAGAGGGAAAGTCTGAAATAGCTTTTGCTCGGAAGCTGCGTAAAATTAAAAAGCTGGGTTAGTAAAACATTTGAGGTATTGCTGAAAACATAACTATGTGTCATGTTTCAGGAAACCAGAAGCATGTGCATACATTTAAATAAACTGTTTACTTGAAATAAAGCTTGTAGCTTTTATATGCATAAACATATATTATGGATGTGTATACACACATTACTGTAGCTAATGTGCGCATTACACAGTTGTTAAATGTTAGCAAGCCATTAAAAGAGCTACTGTAGTAAAACATCAGAAAAAAAAGAATCAACGCATCGCCACAGTTATCAGGCAGGAAACATAAGGAAAACCAGCTATGACATCAGCCATGGGGGTGGAAGAGATTTTTTTTTTAAATCTGTCAGAATCTAACAATGTAGATCAAACGCACGGTAAGTAGCGCGCTGCATTGCAGAAAATGACAATATTGATGCAACACAGGCATAATATCTGAGAATTGAGAAATGGGATCTTTGTATTATTGAGTTTTAAAGTCTGCCAGCTAAGCCAGCTCATTATCCTAAAAAATTCTGGGAACTGACGGCATTCAATTCAGTGAATCAAACCAGAATATTTTAGGATGTAAACACTGGATAATTCAGCAAACTTAAATGATTTTGATATAAGTAATAAATTCACAGATGGACTATAATTAAAACATTAATATATACCCAGACCCTGCTCTTTACTATTGCATAACTAATTTCTAAGTCAATAGGACTATTTAAATTTATGAAGGTACTTGCACCTGTAACAAATGACAGGGCTGGGATCACAGTGTGATTGCAATGCAGAATGTTACAGACACATTTTGCGTTACAGTAACAACATTAGTGAAGAAATCATAAGCCTTGATTATAAAAACCTCTTTTCCCCATTTGCACTTACACAACTTAATATCATAAAAACCTTGCGGAGTCTAACAAATGCTGGGGAAAAGCGTTTCAGGTATCTTGTCTCTTGGGAATGAGCTTAGGAGGCAGGAGAAAGCAAAGGGAGTAGAGGGAGACATCTTGTTTAGATGTTACAAACAAAATAACGCAGAAGTAGAATTTCTGCTTTGAGACACATGCACAGCAATCAGGTCACCAGTTGCTTGGTAACGAGCAAGAAGCACATCAGAATTAGAAGATTCCAAAATAATTAATGACAAGCAGCACCTTTAGGGGGAGAAAAGAAGGCTTGTCACTAGTTCTTTTAAATCAAAGCTTTTGCCCCTCCCCACCACCAGTTATATTCATTGCAATTTGTTTGTGATATTTTGTGGGAGAATTCACCTTTTTCTTTTTTTTTTAAACTGTAGCAATTCTGAATTTAGCCTCCTTTTTTTTTTTCTACAAAAATAAACTACAACCTCTTTTTACTCATTAGCTGACAGGAGTAACAGCTGGTGAAGTAACTGAGACTGAATCACATGCTGGTTTAACCTAAGGGAGCAGGAGAACCCTCCAGGAACTCCAGAGAGAGAAATGAGGAGTAAGGACATACTATAAACCCATGTATGTTACTCTCCATCTCACACCTTCAAAAGTAATGTATGGAAAAAAACCTGTTAGCGCTCATCGGACTAGGACACGAGGTAATTGGAAGCAAGTGTTATTACTCAATCAAGGGAAATAATCCATTTATGAATTGTAACATACACTTAAATGAAAAACCTACATAAGAAAAAAAAAACCAAGGTAAAGCAAAACTCAAAGAGTTACTCATGCAAACCCTGAAAAATTGTTGAAGCCTGACTTGCTTGGGCAGGCTGGCAGGTTCAGGCATCCTGTCCTTCCCCAAAAGGTGGAAGCCCTTTTTAGGTGTGAGGACAAGGAGGGGGGCTGCACAAAGAGCAGGGTCCCAATGACCTCCTCCAGGCAAACACTTTGTGAGGACCACAACACAGTATTTCTCTGTATCCTCCCCTAGTCCTGCAGTGACCGCGCAGGTACTCACAGCTTCCACTCTGCTGAAGCTCAAGGAGATGGGAGGACAACAGGCTTGTACCTAAGAACCTAAAGCAGTGACCACTGTGATGATAACTTCTGACAAAATCAATGAAGAGGACCTTACCCCCATCTAAGCTGCGGGACATAGTGTAACGTTTACTAGAAGACCGCTCGAAGTAAGGTGCGGGACGGTCGATGAGGGCACTGGCTCTTCTCGTCTGGGCCTGCGTCCGGCCGCTGTAGCGAAACTTGGAGCCCAGCGTGAGGAACTTCTTTGGAGGTGCTTCTGGCAGCAGGAGCCTAAAACACACCAAGCAGTGCACTCGTTACTCCCCCAGCCTCCAAAAATCAGTCCACTATGTCTGCAGAGGAAAGACGATGACTCTTGGGTGTCACTCTCCATTGTAAGCTGTGGCTCACGGGTCTGTGGCGAAAAGGGAATCAAAGGATGTCCCTCATAGAGCATGACAAAACTGCTAAGCTAACGCAGTCGAAGAGCTGAGTTCTTCCTAATGGGCAAGAATCACTCAATCCCTTCCTGCTTGAAAATCAGATTTATTATTTTCTAATCACCGAAACTAAAAATAAGATGTTCCTTGTGTCAGGGACTCTGATCTGGGCTGAAATATACATATAATTCTTATACGTGCGATTTCTGACAGTGCTATAGCTGAGAACAGGATCAGAACAGATTTCCAGTGAATGCAGGGCAGTATTCATTCACAGGGACACAGACATTTTTCAGGTTAGAGCCTTCCCACCCTCTGTATTTTGGCTACGGGAGTAGCTGAAGAAGCCATTTCTCCTGCTATGCAGTTTATGCTTTGGACATTGATTTTCCATTAAAAATCTCAAAACACCCAAAAAATGCAAACTCAATTTCTTTTTAGATCTTTTGCTACTGAGGCTGCATTGCATATGAACATACAGACAGCCTGAGCCAATAGTTTTAAAAAAAGAGAAAAATTCTTCAACCCCCACAAACACCTTGAGAGGGGTTTTTAAGTGCTGTATGCCCTTTGTCACCATTGAGAAATCTCACCCTTTTGAGTTCCCATTGCTAAGTATCTTCTTGCTGACTGTGTCAGCACAAACTAATTACAGCATCTATTCCACCATCCCAAGCTTTTCTCAAGTCTTCTTAGATGTCAAAAACATAGCTGCAAAATACCTCAGTAATACAAAAATTCCAGCTATAGACTGGTATTCACCAACTACTGTCTGTATTTTCATCTGTAATTAAATAAATATCCCCATTTTTCCTTTAAAACTCTTATCCACACCCCCCAGTAACTTTCCATATAGGTTGTTCTCCCTATACAAGTGTATGTGCAGAAGCACAGCAGATTCCTTCGTCTCTTTAATCACAGCAGCTGATAATATCATGGCACAGATAAAGCAAAACGATTAATTGGAACCATATGGTGTTTTAAAATATTCAGTATCTATCTGAAGTAGTATGAATAATTTGGGTGAAACATTTCAAATTTTGAAGAAGCAATAACCTTCCCTTGTCTGCTCAGAGATACCTCATAATCAAAAAGACAATTTGACTTGAAGGGCTTCGTCTCTGCTGACAGAATTGGTCTTTTCTGTTGTGTTTCATACCACACCTTTAGGAAAAGAAAACCACATACCTGAAAAATGTATGGTGCTCAACACACACTTTCCATAAGCGCTTTGCAGCACGATGATTTGGCAACTTAAACCCAATAGTACTTTCAAACTGCTCAAACTAGGTAGGAAAAAAGAAAAAGTACGTTTTTGATGCTGTGCATCTATTTTTACAGTGTACACAGGTTCATCTTAATTTCCTCCATCTGCATCATCTCATTGCAAGGGTGAACGTATATGCTCATGTATATAACCACATATACACATATTCTACAGACCACTGTTTGGGAAGGAAGCTGTGAGTGATAATCAAAGGTAACCTCTGAGGATTGTTTTTCAGGAAAAACACAGATAACGAGCAAGAGGGTTTTTTTGATGGTGACAGTGATGTTTTATGGCCTATAGTAACAAAGACATCAGTTAAGAGTTGCGAGACTTCTGAGAAAAACATCATTGAAGTGTTTTAACCCTGTTGGTTTAACTTCACCAGTTTAAACAGTGGGAAGCCTGGTAACAGCCTGGAGGGGAGCAATAGTCCCCAGGGACTGATCTGGTCTCACACAGCCTTAGATTAAGGAGATTCACGGTGAAAGAACTAGAGTTCGTAAATTACAGTGTTTTTAGATAATTTATCTCCTGGGGAGGCTGAGGAAAAGACAGGTAATTGAAAGAGTCTGCCGGGGATACTAAGAGACCTTTCTAGGTTGTGCTGCAGATTTATATTCCAGATGCAAAAGTTGTGCCAGCTACAACCGCTGTAACATTGATGGCGACATGCAGATAGCTAAGTAGGTGGAATAGTGTTGCTGTGACCAGGGAAAGATAGGCAGAAGGGCACTTGTAAGGAAACCTGGGTCCCTACGGGGAGTTGACAGAGAGAAATAAGGCAGGAAACAGCAAAACAATAAAGATGATATAAGCGACACATGGGATGGTGACTCACATCATCATCAAATGTGATTTGGAAAGAGACTGCACTAGTTATTTTGCATAAGGAGCTGTGACCTGGTCACAGGATGCTACACACCAAGACCAGCAGAGCTCAGTAGGACTTCAGTGGTGGAGACCTTGAGTACAGGCATTGGGAACATCAGTGGTTATTCATTTATTTTAAAAATCGAACTCAGTACTGGGAAGTTGGTCATTAAAACTGTGTCTGCTGAGAGGCAGAGGATGTAGTTTTGTGGATTTTAGTTTAGGACTCTAAAAATGGCTCAATCTCTGGGCGTCAGGGTCGAGGGGGTGGGAAGGGTCAGCAGATTTCCCAGGTCACTTACGAACTTAGTACTGGGAGCCATTGGCTCGGGACTCCCAAATGCCATATTGCACTAAGGGAGAAAAGGCCAGTCCTCCACCCTCTAAAATAAATATAGGTTTTTCATGTATCACAGACTGATTATTGGTACCAGCACTTAAAATGGAGACACTCCTTTGCCTCCCATAATCTGATTTATCATCTGATTTCTGCCTTGGCGCCTGCTCAACCCACGAGGTAGGTATTTGCTGTGCATCCGGCTGAGCCACGAGAGGGCGCTCGCTGTACGGGATTGCACATCGCCTGCTCCAGAGCCAGAAGAGGAGCTCCTGCCGGCCTGGGAGGGCTGATGCCTGTAGCCACCAAAAACGCTCAATGTTGGATGCTTGGCTCCATTTTTATCAGCGTCCAGATTTCTATGCAGACTTCCAGTTTGCTAGTCTGAGACACTTACAAAATTTGGTACGGCCTGTCTACATCTCTTAGTGGGTAAGAGGAATAGACGCTAATTTAACATAGAACAGGATGGTGGGTGAAAAGCACTCCATGAATAAGCAGTATGTTACTTAAATTCCCCAAATAGTCACAATATGGATGAGCTTTTTACATGCAGATGGCCATATTTATTCTTTATGTTAGTTCATGGATATAAACAGGAAACCACCAAAGATGATTTTACCTGTAGTTTAAATAAAGTATTTACCTATTCTTTCCTAAGAAAATCAGCACAAATTAAAAAATATAAATGGAGAGGAATGTTAAAGGCTTGTAAGACATGACACATCAATAAATCAGTGAGAACACAGGTTTTTTGAAAAGGCACATTCACTAGAGTGTCAGGATGCCCTTACCTCCCCTGGTCGGATTTTGATGTAGAAGTTGTTCCTCTTGTAGGAAATTTTCAGAACCTTTGGCCAGGCAAATCTATTTATTCTGAGTCTGTCTCGATATATTAAGAGACCACTTGCACAAACTCCTAGCATGATTTCCACTCCTTCAGAATCCTGGAAAAAGCAAACAGTGCACTTTGTTGAGGATTTCTCTCCTTACATCCCCCAGCACTACATATTCTTGTATACTGCCTTTCTGTCTGAGCTACGTCTTTTTAATGCACCAGCTGTAGTGACCTGATTTCTGAGCACTACCCTACTCATTGACTGCATTCATGCAAGAAATAGTAAGGTTGGGCAGGGTGGGAGAAACTGAATGCTGCGAATGTTTCCTTTTATTTTAGACAGGCTCTGAAAGGAAGGGGGGAAATTTTAGGTGTTATTAAAAGAATGATATTAACCACATAGCAAAATTTTATTTGCATAATAAAAAAGTGCTATTAGCATAAATACCAGATTGAAGGTAAGTAGGACAGCATAGAAATTTACTTCTCCCAGCACCACTCATCTCCATGACTAAGGCTTGTGAGTTCTTAGATAGATTTTTCTTCTGTAGTTTGCTCATCTTGGCTTTAGCTGGTTTGCTAGTTTCTTTAATGCTGTTGTGCTGATGCTCAGTATTTTCATTTTGAAATTACCAGAGGGGAGGAAGTTGGGCATTTGGACCAGAAATTAAAAGCATGCCACTGTGCCTATGCTAGAACCCATTTTTGACAGGGAAGCTGTAGGTCAGACACATGAGCACTATAAAAGATTTGGCCACAATCTTATCAGAATATATCCATGAATGTGTATTTTTCAAGTAAGAAGTATACAGTTCCCTTTCCTTTAGAAGCCTTCAAATAGTCTAACACCAATCTTCACTGTTTGCTATCAGCACTAGACTGTATAATTCTGTTTTTTTCATTTAGCTAAGTACTAACACTGCCAGAGAAAAGAAGGATCAACCTTAAAGCAGAGTTCCTCAGTAATTATTTTAAAATAACTTAAAGCTACAGAAGTCTGACAACAGAAGCTATGAAGACATCACCCTTTGATAATCATGAAATGACTTCATCGTTTTCCTCTGGTTTTCCCAACATGCCATCTTTTAGGCCGACAGTGAAAATCTGATTACATTTTAAGATGAACACAAAAGCATGCATGGTCAGTCATGATGAAAAGGCTATGGCACAGCTTGAAAAAAAACCAAAAAACCCACCTTGTTTTAAAGTCAGAGGCAGAACAAAGAATTAGTGCCACAAATAATATCAGTGTTGGAAAACACACTAAGAGAGGATGTATGTTCCAACAATGATGGTATCACTCCTTAAAGGTAGATTTTTTCTAAATAAAGGTCTTCTGTGATATCATTGTGAGGTACTACAGAAGAGACAACACTCATTTTTTTCAGTGGACTTCAATTTCACAGTTTCCTAGGAAAAAGAAAGTCTCATTGCCAGTAACCCCACTGCCTGGCAAATGCCTGAAATGCACGCGTGCTCACATACGGCACATTGCTGCAGGTGCAAGGGGCTCCTTCTTCTGAAACACCCTCTCAAAAACTTGTAGAGAAACACCTTCTTCCCTCAGCCCACCTTTGGAGCAGACCTAAGTCCATTCACAGCTTCTGCTATTTGTCGGTGTCAGAGTCTGCTTTTCAATGTGATACTACTGCTGCAAAATGAAACCTGAAGAGAAGAGTGTGGCTTTTTTCAGGAGCAATGTGGTTGCACAGAACAGAAAACTGTTAGCTGTAATGTCCGAGGCATGAGACGCTGAGCTGCACATCCCTGCAGCTCTGCATACGAATGGGGGGCGTTAACAGAGCGGTGACAGCCCAGAGGACAAATCTGTCTATTTGAACATTTTTTATCGTAGGCTTGTGTTGGATAATTGAGAACTAGTTTTAACAGCAGCTGGCGAGTCCAGCATCTGCTGAATACCTAAGATACTGGCACAGCCTTAATGAATTGACATTTACATAGAGACATCTGCCACGACGTGACTTCAAAAAGGCATCCACAGAGATACTTGTCCCCTAGCCTGGTACCATCAGGTCTCACTGGCAGACCTAATTAAAACTAAACATCACTTCTCACGCAGAGTCTGCTTTTCCCACCTCCAGCTCAATTTCCAAGATTACCGTTGGGTTTCTTAACCCACAGACAGACCCAAATTGGTGAGCACTGCAGCTTTTTAAATTAAGAACATCACTTTGGAGAGAGATTGGCTTGTCTACTAACTTCTCTTGCTCTGAGTCTTTCCATACGAAAAACAGAAGAGTAAAACTGGATACTAACCTTTTTTAGAAAAAAATAAAATGGTTACCTCAGGATATCCTTTCTCCAATATTCTGAAAAAAATACTTGGGCTTTAATGTTATGCTATGTTAAATTTTCGGTAACAAAGCCTGTAATGTATTTAGAACAGGAACTCACTTTGTTGCTGCTTTGCAGATTTCTTTGTATTGGAGAAAGAATGCTGAAAAAAAACCTACTGAGTGAAATCAGCCAATCCGTTTCTATCTCTGCTCCAAATGTGCCTCAAGATTTTGTGCCTATCTGCGAGACACAGGGAAAGCAGCAGCATGCCTCCTGGTAGAGCGCTGCCCATTGAGCCATACCCAGATTTTTCATTTTCAGTGAAGGCAATTAACAGAACACAAAAGATTGCCTTGAATTCTGTAACACACATGCACAGCTACTACAAAATGCCCCAGGGACACGGTTGCAGGCCCTTTCAAGATCCGAGCTGCAAATTTATCTCAGTTCTTGAAAGGATCTGCTGCAGCATAAAACCAGGCTCACAATAATTTAACCTTTACAGAAAATGCAGCGCTCTCCACAGCTGAAGATTCCTTGTTCAGCACTCATTTGCCAAGGATGCTTGCTAACCTCAAAGATGTTAAAATCATTAGCCTTACTTTGAGAAGCGAAGAAAAAAAATAGTAATGATTTATTTGGAAAAAACAAAATGAAAAACAGACAACCAGCACGAGGCTCTCCCAAACCGCAGTAAGAATGACCATGTTTTATTCATAACTTAACCTGACAATGACTAGAGAAACTACTTGATCATGGGAGAATATTTCCGGCAGAAATGCTGCCCTTCCAGTCAACTGCAACAACCACACTTCAGAAGAGACACAAGCCACTGTCTCCCCATTACTATCCATCTGATTAGGTTTCCAGCAAGGCTAAATAATTGCTTGAAAGTTCTCTGCAGTGTTAGAAATGATCTGCTTATCTAGTTAAGATACCACAGTTGGCCTTATTAAGCTGGAAAATGTCGTTGAATGAAATGACAATTGATCACTTTCTGGACAGCTTCTAATATCCTTCCTCATTACTCTGACCATTCAATATTTTCCCAAAGGATTTGGTTATTTAATTAACATGAAAGGTTGATGTGCAACATCTTTGTATCTATAGGCTAAGTTATGTTACAGCTACAAGATATATTTATGCTTATCCCATGAGTCATCTTTCCTCGTGTTGACACATGATTTATCCCACAAAATGCCCGTCTCAAAACAACAAGAAAGAATAAATCAAGGAGTCTATGTAGATTCAAGTACAATGCCAGAGGAGAAAGATGACTGGTGAAAGAACTGTAATCCATACCTTGGCATGATGGAGATCTACTCCATACATTGACAGTTTTTTGGCATTCTCCAGGAAATGCATCTCAGCCTCTGCAGGTGTCATTCCCCTGAGGAAAAGCAATGGATTCTAGCATCAATGCTAAGGAAATAGAGACCAGAATAAAATCCAGCACCTGGAAAACACTTTCAGCCTGTTAGAACTACAGCCGTGTCCCTTAGATAGCTGGGTGCCTACCAGAGCCAAAGCTTTGGTGCAGACCCTGTTATCTTTCAGAGATGCAAAGTTCTTCTCTAATTGACGACATGGCAAAGAGCCTTGTGGAAAAAATATTCCTATTAGGTATGCTGCAGCAGGTTTTAATGTTTCCTGATGTCCCAGGATGGTACCCGAAGGCAGGCTGCAGCCCACACCAATGCCCTCTGCCCACCTGTGGCTCTTGTGCAGCTCAATCACTTTATCCTCCAGCTCTTTCGTGTGATTCGGCGCGAAGCGAAACTCGCTGACGTAGTCGCTGCCGTACTCGTCGGGGTCGTAGTCGCCGAGCTCCGACTGCACGGTGTAGGAGCCCAGCAGGGCCAGGGTGACGAATGAGCACGGCAGCCGACCTGACACGATGTCATCTCTCAGCTGCAAGCAGAGGTAGTACCTGCAACGGAGCACCAAGGGGGCTTAGAAAATGCTCCTCCACCACCATCCCCAAAGGAGTGCTGCCCAAGGACCAGCAAGTGGCCTTGACTCCTCCACTAGTTTGCAAACAACTCCCAATCCCAAGGCATTTCAGGTGTTAACAAGTACAATATTAATTTTGAAAAAAAAACCCCAAACACCACCTTGCCTAACTTATGAGTGCCAACATCTAATTTATCTTTATAAAGCAGCGCGGAGATTTCTTAATAAAATAGGTTATTACTTTGTTTAGGGACCTAGCTGGAGAATAAGCCATTAAACATACCAGGCTTCTATCATAAATCACTAAGATACATAGCTACCTGATAATTCTTTTCTTTAAGGAGAAAAAAATAATTAAAACCCCAAATACTATTAATTAAAGGGTAGCTGAGTTCCAAGCCATTCAAACAACATAAACTGTCTCTTTAGCAAACTGTTGAGCTTTCTCAAAAATACACTCAAACAGTAAATGCTGTTAAGACCATGGTGATAAAGAGCGCAAGGGACCACCAGACAGAAGAAAACAGAAGAAAAGTGGAGAGCGTTGGATGGTGAAGACACGGAGTTCCCAGGGGAGATTTGAGGGTAACAAGAGATAAAAAGCAATCCTTTCTTTTGGGGGATCTCTGTTGGAGTATGAACTCTTGGCACACCGTCTTTCGGCACAAAGCGTAGCACAGGGAAGTCTGATCTAAGCCAAAAGGCTTCATGCTTCCTTAAAAGTAACAAGTAGTCCACAAAGCAACAAAGGTTAAAAATATCCACAAATGGCAAAAATGTTAGAACAGGCTTTGAGAACGTTTTGCTGATGGCATAAAACTCGTCATGGCTCCAAAGTTTTCCTGCCTTATACCAAGGAGGAAACCAGGTGAAGTTTTGGTTTTTTTTTGGTTATGCTCACTATCTTTATACAAAACCAGAGAGCAGAGGTGCAGATTGCAGAGCTAACTGACTTGGATGGCAGGGAGCAGCCATTCATTACCACCACATTCCCTGTATCAGGCACATCAGCTGCTTACCTTGTCAAATGACACACCAAATTTACACGCACGCCTGTTCTCATCCCACTTCTTTCCTTTCATAGTTATGGTTTTACTAATGATAATAACTTATTACCACTGGCAAAACCGGGCAAATTTGTGAAAATTAACTCTCAGGCATATACATACCAGAAAAGCTTGGGTTTAGGGCTAAATTATAGAAAAGAAAAATTCTTAGCTCAGAGGACAAACTGTGTTCACAGTGTCTTTTCTGCCAAAGCATCGCATATTTTCCATAAGCTCATAAGAGAAAGGAAACCAATGGGAATACAAAACATTCCTTTTCTTGGGTAATTAGAGTGCAAGCGCTACTACGAACAGCTTTTAAGTCCCTCCTGGAAAGCTATTTAATGTTTTAAACACCTGGTAATATCTTCAGATAGCTGGGCAGGGTCCGGAGGGTAGAATTTCACATTAAATGCAAACTGCCAAGCACCACCTGGAAAAGAACACAGGTTGACTGAAAGTACACTGTTAAGTGCAAATAGAGATACTCATACTGTTTGATTACCAGCGGACTTAAAAATATCCCAGCCAAGCAATTCATAAGAACAGGATATAGTATTTGTTTCCCATACCTCGTTCTGAAGAAACTACATTTCTCTCTCGCAATTACAGTATTAGATCAGATTTTACAGCTCTTTTCTTATTTAGTAAGATTTCCACTGAAGCGAGGACCGTAAGGGAGCAATAATTTATTACTAACACTAAAAAAACCCTCAGTCTGAAAACAATGTTTACTGGAATTAACCGTCTGAAAGCACAGCCTATAGAAGCTTTAAAAACCAATAACCCAAGAGACAGAGGCGCTGGGAACGCTGCAAGCTGGAGTCCAAATGGGCTGCGGGGTGGGGTGATGTGCCGAGGTCTGGCACCCCAAGGCAGCTCAGGGCACCCTCGCAGAGCGCTGCCTCAGCACACAGCTCCTGTCTCCAGCAGACAGACATTCCTGTGCAGGCAAAACTGCAAGGACAACCCGCAGAGAGCAGGGCTGAAAACCGGTACATAACACTAAGGAATTCCTATTGAGTTATTTCAGTAAGTTTAGGTGACCCATGGGATGGATACTGGTTTTCCTCACCACAGTTTGTGCAATTTTTTTTTGAGTGTTAGCTTTAAAGCTGGTACCAAGACTTAAAAAAGAGTTGAACGTAGTACGTAAATATAAAAGCTCTTCTGAAAAAAGGGACAGGTTATCCTAGCGTGTCTCAAATACAAACAGCAGAAACAAAACCCCAAACCACAGTGTTCTTACAAGCAATGCGGTGGTTTTTCAGTTACAAGACTTTTCACCAAGGCCTTTGTTGTGGGATATACCTCTTATATGGACTTCTACCGCAAAAATGACAGTATTTCTGTTGGTAAGAAACCAAAGCCAAAGTAATGACACATCTGTTTTCTGAAATGCATTGATGTCACATTACAAATCTAACTATAAATAAATAAATCTCTCTCTTGAAAAGTCATATATTGGCTGTGTAAGAAAGTGCTTGTGAACACTATGAAAAATAGGACTCTTCCTTATAAACCTGACAGGATAGGGCTTTCCCATGATCTTCAGTGCAGGGGCACCTTCTGCCTAGGTACCTCCTAAAGAGTACGGGGTTTGAAGGCATACCCAGTACACTCTCCTGTCAGATACCTTATATGCTGGACAGGTCTGCTTGCCTGGAAATACTATATGGTTGTCCTAATTGGGTGTTGGGGAGTATTTATTTAAAGATGGCAAGGAAATTTCATCCCATGCAAAGCACCCATGCAAAGGCAAGGAAATTTCATCCCATGCAAAGCACCATCTGCTTTGGTCATCCACGTACCCAAGAAATCAGGCTGAATGTGCAAGAAGACTTTTGACATTTACCACCAGGACTTCAGTTCTTGGTAAGACTTTTGGGCTCCTTGATTTTAGGAAATTTTCCACTTTCTTGGGCCACAAAAGCTGGTGGGAGGAAGATTTGGCTGGCAGTGAGGATGGGGCGTGGATCCACACCAGGGAGTGGATCAGCCCTGAGTTGGGAGCAGAGCCTGTGGGTGACATCTGGCCACATAACAGAGGAAAGAAGCCATGGCCCAAAAAGCTATTCCTCTGTCACACACAAAATAAATCAAACCTATGATGTAGTCTATCGTACAATATGGACAGTTAAGATACAAGAGTAAGAGGCCTTCACCCCTCACTTACAGGGGTTTAAATAAAACTTAACTGTGCAAGTTTACGGATTATAACTAATGGGGTGTGAATGAGGGGCCACATGCACGGCGACAGCCTCATTTCTCAACCACTGGCATGAAATCCCTTTGGTCCACAGTGGAATCATGGATATCTGAGTGTTGTACAACTCAACCAGCGTTTAGCAGATTATACATACACATATATATGTGTTTTGAAAAGCGTCATGGGTAACAGGCCTACTTTTCACCATTGCCCTTTTCCAAACTTCTAGGGTGAGTTGTACAGAGCAAGCAAATTATTGCTGTCATCTTCTGCAAATACAACTGTCCCCCACATCAAGTCCAGGATGAGACTCTTCTGCCCCGGTTAATCTCTTGCTGTCACAACCTTTCATTGTCTATCTCACAGCTCCAGCACATATTAAATTTCAAATCAGTGGTGTGGAGCTGAGCTGCTTTACTTGCATGGACCATCAGCACCTTCCTCTCCAGGTCCATCTTCACAAGACATTAAAAAAAGGCAGATTTTCGTTACTTTTTACTGCAGATCACCTACTTTTAATGAAGATAATACTGCTGGAAAGGTGTGGTTGCTCATAGCAAGTAGGGAAGTTTTCCAGTCAGTGTAACCCTTTGAATCTTGGAGAGGGAAATGATTCATTTGCCAGGCCTGACCCAAAAATACAAACTACCAGATGTCTTTGCTTGTGAAAGCACAAGTTCTAGAAGAGATAATTTATGAAATGTGCAGAGAAAAAAAAAAACCAAAAACTATGGAGGCTTTCCTGCCCAAAGAAGTTACACACACAAACATTTCATCAATTTTAAGAAGGGGGGGAAAAAAAAAAGGCAGGTCAAATTTTGAGCCTGGCAGTCTTGACAAGATTTTCCTTTGAGAGGTTTTTGAATTTCTAATGCAGCAGACAGCTAAATTTAACAACCGAGCTTTTTAAAATATTCATGTGAAGCAGAAAATTGACTGGTTCTCTGTGAACTGAATGGTCATTTTAGGAGCAAAGTTCAAGCTTCTGAAACGCAGGAAGGAAAGATATTTTAGATAGAATGCTATCATTGCATCAGCGAAGTATTTCAGTATGGGGCACGAGCAGCGTTCCTGGATATGATATAAATATCAGTAACACAAAGAAATAATTTATATACATGGCCTAGTTCCTAAGGTTACGCTGCTTAATGTCAAACTTCAGGTTTCTGCATCTCTGCAAATGTCAAGTTGTTTTCAGCAATGCGAGTTCACGTGTTACGAGCCTCAGTAACCGCCTGTGCTCATTGTGGGGTACAATGCCTAAAAGACGCAGGTAATTCCTTTGCCAGAGACTCAGGACAGGATGCAAAAGGTTGTGAAATAGGATTTATGGCCCCAGGGGGAGCACGCTCTTCTAGGGGCAGGCACCGAGAATGGGGCCACAGTCCCATCCCGCCTATCCCCTCATCCTGTGGGCAGCGGGGCTGGGGAGAGGGATCTGCCAAGTCCCCCAGGTGCTGGGGGCACCCCAATGTGACAGGCCCTGCAAGCCAAGAGTGCTGAGTTACCCCAGCTGTTTAGGAACAAGTCCAGAGGATCAGAGGGGCCGGGCAGTGATAGGCATGGGGTGCCCATGACATGTCGATTGTGTGCCAGGAGTCCCCTCTGCCTCTCTCATCCCGGCTCGGTACTACAGGGGTCCAGCACCTTCACAAACACTGATGGCAGTTTAGAGGAAGAGACCTTTTTTTTTTTTTTTTTGCAGATTTTTGGGGTCCGGATACACCAGAATTAAAGTTTTCCAGACCCCCTGAAATAAACACAGAAACCATAACAAACTTACTTCGGATCTGCTTCTTGATTTCCTTGGCAGGGTCCAGGGAAAGACCTTTTTTTTTTTTTGTGCAGATTTTTGGGGTCCGGATACACCAGAATTAAAGTTTTCCAGACCCCCTGAAATAAACACAGAAACCATAACAAACTTACTTCGGATCTGCTTCTTGATTTCCTTGGCAGGGTCCAACCAATTCTGCAAAGAAAATGATTCCTTTTTTTTCAATTTGAATTAGAAAACACAATAAACATTCTTTTTAAAACAGCACTGTGAGTCAAAGCTAGAACATGTGAAGGTCTGCAAGCCCTTCTTCTCCTTGGAGCAGCAGTAGGCAGGGATAACACTAACTTTCAAGATGTGGCCCTGGGTAGAAGCAGGATTTTTATTAACCTTCCCAGGCATTGAGGGGCTGAATGGTTTGAAACAAAAAATAGAAATTAGTAAAATAAATCCACAGAAACCTTTTTCCAGAGTATCTTCTGGAAAAATTAAATGTCTACAAGCTTGTTAAGAAGGGTCGGGGTTTTTTGTTTGTTTTTTTTTTCTCCAGTCCTAGAAGGGCTGAAAAACCTTGCTAGAGGATAAGCAAGCATGCTGTAGGGTACAACCCCATTTGTCACCTGGCATGGACATGAGGGGCTCCCCAGGGGCACAGGGAGGCTGGAGGGGAAACCAGAGGCAGAACTGCAGCACCAGGGCTGCCCTCATCCATGCCATGCAGAGCCCGGTGACCACACGAGACAAAAACCCTGCCAAGGAGGTGGGCAAGTATGACAGCAATGTGTTACTACTCCATGGATGCCAAGAGGCAGATGAAATTCCCCCTCCCAGAGGAGATGCACAGCAGCCTGGGGTCTCGCAGTGTCACTGCTGCAGCCAGAGCTTACAATTAATAGAGCAGCCTGCCTCTGGGGCACCAGGAGGTAAAGGCTCTGCTCTTCTGCGTTGTCCTCTAACAAAATCAAATTAATATTTAAAATGCACCAGCACAGCCCAGAACAAAAAGTTCGCTTCCCCTAGGAAAGTTCCACTTTCACCAAAGAAAAATAAACAAATGTATCGGAGAAAAAAAAAAATACTGAAGAAATATCAAACAAGCAGAACACAACAATCTGCCCCCCCAACAAAAACAACCCGTTTGCAGCTGTCCAAACCCGATCTGTGGTGCAAAACCTAAGCCTGAAGTGCTCCAGCTATTGCTGAGCACAAAAGCACACTATGCACCAAGAAATTAAAGATGCATCAGGATTTCTGTTTTCGAAGATGACATGTGATGGGGTCACATCTACTGTCTGGTTGGAAGTTCTCTGGCAGAGGATGGAGGTGAATTGCTAAGTACTTTAACATTAAAAATATGCATGTTATTGATCAGTAAGTGTGGTGGCAGGCAGTATTCTTTTAGCTGTTTAGCTCTGTAAAGTAACTGGTGATCTATAGATGTTTAGTGCTTCTAAACCACCTGTTAATAATGAATTCATTCTTCTCTTTCCTCTACAGGAAAGCACACTGATCTGGAAATGCACTTAAACATCTGCCTAACTTTTACCACAACTCAAAACTAAGCATATGATAAAGTGTTATCTTCTACTGACATGGACCAAGTGCCTGCTTAAATGATTTTTTGAATCAGAAACAAAATCCTTCTACTTAGAAGTCTCTAAAGAAAGGGCAAAAAACACACAAAAAGACTGATTTCGTATTACATATAACTGAAACAAAGCAAAGCCTAGAAAATAAAACTGTTCTCACAAAATGGCTGAAGAAGCATTAATAGCTCCAAATTAATCGGGGAAGACCTTTCAGGCTGTGCAAAGCACAAAATACCTTCACCTGGTGAGCTCTGCTGGGCTACAGCACATATTGCTACAAAGTTTTGTTACTTGTTTTCTTTCAAAATATTTATCTTAAAATGCGAAAACAACACAGCATATTTTAAATTATCCTTTTATCCTCTATTTCATCATAACACGTCCAAAACAATATATATAATCACCTGCACATTAGAGCAGCCTGGACGCTGTTAATGTGCAGGTTATTTAGGACTGAGGCTGAGATGCAGACAAGCAGAATGTGATTCACTGTTGCTGCCAACTGCTTCTAAAGGCTTATGTCTTTAGCCAAATCAACAATAATGCTCAGATAAAGCAAGTCAAGACTTAAAACCTTACTTTTTCTTAGCAGTTAGCAGGAGCAGTCAATCAAGTCCTGCCTATCTGGATCCCAACCATGGTATTACTAAGCCATATTTTAGTATTATATGTTTAGTAGTGTATCTATGAAAGTAAATCTGACTTTCATCTATAGCAGTAACAAAATTAATCATACCAGATAGGGAACAAGCTATATGATTAACTTCTTTCATGTCATAATTAGGTAACAAGGAGGGAAATGAGGAATGCTCTCGAGAGGCAGAGAGTTACAAAAAGCAGTAGTTCAAGCTAAGTCTATGGAGATTGGCAAAGAAGATAAAAATAACTTCTGGACTGGTTGCAACTGTTTGGAGGTGTGTGTGTCTCAGGGGAGCTCTAAAATCCATGTGCCAAATGCCAGCCACAGTTTTGTGGGTTACCTTTTGGTTTTCCGTGTCTCTGTAGGTTAGCCCAAAGTAGTCTTTTTCCAAAAGGTTCAAATGCTCGCACACTTTGTCAAATAGCACTTGACCTCTGGAGCGTTTCTGTGGGAAATGAACAGGGAGGAAAAAATAAATTACATTTGCAAAACAAAGTAACATATGCATTAAAATAAAACCTTTTCTGTTTAATCCTCAAATCAACAACCCCGGAATGATTTAATTCAACGCATCCATCTTTCAAACCTATTGACCTGGAGCTTCGTAAGAATGTGCTGAATGGGGCAAATCTTTTTCTGATAAAAGTTCAAGTGTTCTTGCAGAGTTAAAAATAAGTCAACACACATCATGTTTCAAGTTTCAGTGAGAAGATCTCTTCTGTCTTTCAGAAACTGCAACTTCAAACGCAGGCTGAAGTGGTATCTCAGCAAACCAGAGCATTCTTTGTGTGCAACAGTAGCAACACACAAGGGCACAAAATGTTCCTGGTCATGGACTACCAGAGCTGTGACTCGGGGGTGATCCACTGGAGGAAAAACCAAACGTGAGGATTTTTCTGTGTTTAGTAACTGGACTGATTCCAGGATCCTTTTTGGTCTAACATATGAGGAAATGCGATGCACTACACCATCTACTGAAATCACTGCGAGAGCCTGGCATCTCACTGGGAAGGCAGCTGGGTAAGCAAGCAGCTTTCCAGTGTCCCACTAACCTTCTTTACTACTAACACGTTAGAAGAGAAGATCTCTCCCTGTCAACAGCCAGAGCCCTTAGCAGAAGCTTCGTAGTATCTCTCGTATTGGACAGTAAAAATTCAGGTCATCTGAGTTCTCAGCATTATATGCAAAAATGAGAAAAATTCTCCAAAAAAACCAACCAAACACAGAGAGAAACATCCTCTCTATAAGCTACATGTGCCAACTTTGATATGCATTAATTATGATAAACAATTCAAAATTATTTGGGCCACTGTTTCATCATTGTCTGCTTTCTTAAGTGCAACTCAGCTAAAGGAAAAAAAAAAAATCTCCCCGCTTTATATCAAACACACGCATACATAAATATTTTAGTTGATGTCAGTGCCGCAGTTTCTTTATCTGCAGCACACACATGACTTGAAGCAGACTGGAAATACACTACTTGCTTCAAAGGCAGCGCAGGAGGCTGACACAGAAGAGGAGAGAATGCTGCCTCCAAATTTCGGTGCCTCTCTCCGGACAGCGCTGCCAGCCCAGCAGCCTTGGCCGGGGGATGGACAGTTCACAATCCAAGCTGACACAGCTATGCCAAAAAACCCACGGAGCCCAACACTGGCCTCAAACTATTTTAGAAGTGGTAAACAAGCCAAGAGTAAAGAAAGAAAACAAAAAAGAAAAAAAGAAAAATAGAAATTAGGGTTGGTGTCTAACACCTTGCGAAAATCCAAGAGATGATGGAGGGAGTTGTGTAGTGTAACCTCATTTATGTTAAATCTGACGGTACATTAGAAAGAAAGCAGGGAAATATCCTCTATGTTTTTATCAATGGAGAAACTGAAAAGTCTGGCTGACAGAGTCTAACAAGTGTCCTCCAGCTGAGAAAAAAACAGGCACAGAAGCGCATTGCAAGCATATTGCTGCAACTTCATTTACTGTGTTTTCCAGCATCACTTGAACAAACAGCTCTAGGGCCTTGTTCTGCTTGTCACATGCTTTCCACCCTGCAGTAGGAAGCAGAACTACAGCCCACCTCCTTTATAATTTCAAACAAATGCTTAGTTAATTCTTCACGGTTCAAACTTGGAAGTAGATAACAAGAGGTTGGTGGTTTTACACTTGATGCTCCACTGAGATGATCAGGCAGATAAAAAAGATTTGACTCCTGATGTGCTGAGGGGAACCAAATCAGAGCCTTCAAGCCAAAATAGCCAGGTTTCTGCTACAAGCAAGCAATGCTGTATTTTGCCAAACTTCTGGCTTTCCCACATGATAAAAAACCAAGTGGTTACACTGAATGAAGAGAAATAAGCAGGTCACCTCTATAGGATGCCCGCTTTGAGAAACACTATGTTTGAACCACTGTACCATTTACACATGTTCGAATTGTGACACTCCAGTGTCCTCTTAATTTTAAGAGTCACACAAGGCCAACACAGGAGCCGTTTTATGTGGCTGATCTGTGCAGCTACACAGATGTCAGCTTTGAGAAATAGCAGTTTGCAGCTGCAAGGTACGGTGCTTTAACAGGGAATTGCAGGAAACAGTTGTGTGGGGCTGTGCTGTAATAAAACCCAACCAACCAAAAAACCCCAATGCTCAGGATTTCTTGTTGGGCTACGCATTGCGGGCAAGTGAGAATAAGTATGGCGAGCCTGGAAGAACTAGCACAGCTCAGTTTTTGTCCATGACAAAATGGATCCACCCCCTGTATGAAGATGCCCAAGTTGTACTTAGTCACTTTCCACAAAATTCCTGCTGCATCAGGACATGGGGAAGCCCTGCCAGTGCTGTGAGAGGACATCAGAAATACCACGTAAAACTGACAGCCCTTCCTGGACAGGGGCTTCTCTTCACCAAACACCCACTGTGAACTGATGATGGTGGAGGATCCACCTTCCTTCTCACTCTCCACAGAAACCAGCACCTCCATCAGTATCCAGACAGATGAGCCTCACATTGCAGCCTCACCGCTGCCCCTGAGCTCCTCTTCCCAGGTCAGAGCTGACCCATGGGAACAGATTTAGAGGGCTCCTGTGATTTGGGGAGTGGGGGTTGCCTGGAAATGTAGCCACCACTGATGCCCTCCAAATCCTCATGTACCTGCATATATGTAGCACTGCTGCTTTATTCCCAGGCAGCATTAGCACGTACACCATCTTTCTAAAACAACATTGCACAAAAACAGAGTGAGAGGAGGCTACTGCATTAATCCATGGGAAATTAAGAGGTTTAGTTAGGAATATATAATTAAGGCAACTGAACAGACCTCCTGTGCTCTTGCTAATTGCTTTTATTTTACTGTGTGCCCAAATAAGCATGCCAGACAAGGCACGGGTATAATTGCTTTGGCAGGGAGAGAATGGGAGGAGGAGGAGAGAAAGGTCAAGTTACAAATTCATACAGTTCCTCGACCCATCTTAAACCTTTGCTTTCCACCATTTTGGGGTGACAAGTCTAAGGCGATGAAAGACTGACAGTCTGCAGGTTACTGTGGATCACAGGTTAATGCCAAAGATGATAACCAGTTCTCAACAGTCCAAAACATGTTAAAACATTAAAAAAAATCAGACTTTCTGCTATAAATTACTGGCCCTGTAAATAAAGAATTTTTTTGAAAGGTAAATATGGCAAGATTCTCCTCCAGAAATACACTTAGGTATTTATCAGGCATGAACAGAATGAAATGACATGTGCAAATGGGGAAAGAGTGACACTTTGCTCAAGCTTTGGGTAATCAAGACAACAGAAAGAATGCAAAACATAGATTGAACAGTGTAAATGAGTACGGAAGTCCAGGAGCAAAAACTTTACACTTTTCACAGTCTGCTCCTGCAACTCTATAAAGGCCAGGGCTCTCCCTGAAAGCTGGAATGGGAATAAACAGCCTCCTGGTCAAGATCCCAGTGAAAGGAGCCAGCAGCAGCAAACTTGGCAAGCCTGTGCCTGCCAGAAATTCCCACACACAAGGGAGAGAAGCTCCCAGCTTCTCCTCTGTTTAGGAGGAGAACCTCCTCCCTTGTTGGGAGGCTGAAGGCCACAAAAGGCTCTCCCATCCCCTAAGTGGCTTCCCCAGAAACAGTCCACACTCAAGCCCCTCCACATTGGCTTCTTCAGCCTAAAACCTCCCATCCCACCCTCGTCCCCTTACAAGACCACCAGACCAAGAAAACACATTGTACATCACTGAGAGCTCAAGCCCCTCCACATTGGCTTCTTCAGCCTAAAACCTCCCATCCCACCCTCGTCCCCTTACAAGACCACCAGACCAAGAAAACACATTGTACGTCACTGAGAGCAAGGAGCTCCAAAATTAAGTACTTCCGTCTTAGCTCTTGGTGGATAACAAGATTATAATAAAGTCAATTATTCTCTTTGACAAACACTTGGGTACAACGTCTGGTATTTCTTAATGCAGAAAAATAATGAGAAAGTTTTCCTTTATTATGATTAAGCTCATAAGCTGTAACGTACTTACGATAAACTAATATTATTGAAGTGAATAAACGCAAGCCTTTGTTATAGATACATTGTCACTTCAGTCACAAAATATGTATTGTGCATTAATATAATCATGGAATCATGGACTGGCTGAGGCTGGTGGGCACCCACCTTGGTGATGCAGCCTGAGGCTCTCTTCTGATGCACCCCTACTCTGAACAACACACCTTTCCTTGTTGGGTAACCTCCACTCTACCAGACTGGCCATCTTTCCTAGCTGAGGTGTCCGTGCTGGAGATCTATCACCACTCAGGCTTCTTCCAGACTGAATCCAACCCTCTGACAAATTTCTCCCTGGAGGGGCAATGGCAAACTGGAACTGGTATCTCAGGAAGGCCAAGGAGCCTCCATTCTCAGAGGGTTTCAAGGCATTGGCCAGACGATGCCACAGCTGGCCTGACCCAGTGCCAGCCATCACCTTGCTCAAATCAGGGCCCTCCCCAGTCCCTTCCAACCAGCTGGTGGGCTCCCTGTGCTCCTCTGCAGGTGCTAAGGGGTTAATTGTTATGTACCTGATTAAAGCATAGAGTGTTAGTCTGCTCTCATACTCTATTTTTACTTAGGAGCAGATTACCTTCCTCTCACTGATAGGGAACCAGGGTGAGGAGCTGAAGGGCAGAAAACAGCCCTCTCAGCTTCCTAGAAATGAAAGCTATTGCAGCCTCTAAAGTGTCGCATTTTGGAGTGGTTCTATTTTTGCATCCGGTGCTGCAGTTTCATGCGGATGCAAAACGCTGAGCAAGGGCTGGGGGAGAAAGCTGTCTGCAGCACGCAGGTACGCCCCTCCTCTTTGAAAGCAATTACGAGAGATCACATTCAGACTGAGTTCTACAGACAAGGGAAAACCCACAGACAGGAGGAGTCCCACAGCCAAACAGCTATAAAGGGATGTATTTTTGGCCACCATCATCTCCACCGCACAGTAGCTAGAAAATCAGGGCAGCCCAGCGCACTGAAACTTTTTGCCCCTTTCTGTTCAGTCAAGGAGCACAGTCAGAGGAGCAAGTATGGCAGCTGTGGACCTGGATTTCAAACGGAAGAGTTAGCCCATATCTTTCTGCACAAACACCTATGCAAACACGCCATTGTCACTTTCCTCAGAAAAGCTGTCAAGCAGCCAGCCAACAAGGCAACGCCAGCACCAGCCTGGCGTTCAGCTCTGCACAATTACTGCAATAACTCCACTTGGGCACGATCGCTGGAAGGAGGACAAACAGATTAGTATCATGAAATCCCGGTAGGAATAATTGGACTTTAACTGAGGTTGAGGTTATCTGGTTCACATTCCCAATTAGCGTTTGTACTTTCCAATGGGTCTTAACAATGTACTGCGTAAATGTGTGGGCTGGCTCTAGCCTTGTGTGCTGTAATGTATTTTGGCACTAACCTCGTCCTTTCCCCCCCTTCTTTCTGGTGGAGAAGTATTGGCCAATTTTTTCATTTCTAATGTGGACGATAAAAAAGATTCCAATTGTTTGCAGACCACTGATTTTATTTCATTTTACTGTTTTGATTTAAACTGCATTTTGCAAGTTGTTTTGGCCAGCACTTGGATTTCTACACTGCGTGGGCCACCTGGTGATCTCCTCTGTGCAAACACAAGGAAAACACCCATAAAGTTAAAATGTATATGGCAACAAATAACCAGCATACACAAGGGAGAGTTTTTCCCCTACCATGTTACAGCTTCTGCAATTATTCTTGCAACACAAACAAGTGTAAATGATTAACTGATTGTCAGGAATACTTTGTACTCGCCGCAGAGAGCACTCTCTTCCCACAAATTCCCCCAGCCTAGTCCCCAAGTTGCTGAATTCCAGCCTCCTGACAACACACTTTCTCATTCTTTCCTCATGAATTACCCAGTTTACACAAAAATATGCCCAATCCCAGGAAAAAAAAATAAAATTACTTGTGCTAGTATTCATTAATCGCAAGCTCAAGTGTATGCAAGCTTCCAAGATTCACTTTTGTACTGAGAACCCCATTTCTGGGGGAGGGATTTCCCCATCACAAATTTTCGTAATTTAATATGCATACGAAAATTTGTGCATAATCTAATGCACATAATATCTACATACACAAACATATACACGTTTCTGAGGAAGTTAACACTCAGTGCGGTTCCAACCGCAGAGGAGCTGGAGACCACACATCACAGCGTTTTTCCATCTACTGAGAGTCAATCAGACACCCTAAACTCACACAGACATTCTGGTAAGGAGTGATTTTTTTGTCTGCAAATGAAATAAAAATCTACATACTATGACATTTCCTGTATCTCTTCTGAAAGAGCTTGAGCTGGCCAAGATTCGAAGGGCTGAATAATTCTAGAAGCTAATCATTGCACTATAGCCAGAAATTTTCCAAATAGGAAGAATGTGTTTTTTGAACTAATCTTGATTACAAGACGAAAAAAAATAGCAGATTTATTTTTTCTCAAGGAAGATAAATGGAAGAAGTCACTCCAAAGGAGGTTAACTTCATTTCACTTCTACACATCTGTATTTTGCATTTTCAGACTATTTGCTTTTGTGTTGTTTGCACTTCTCCACAGTATCTCTCTATGAGGAAAAGAAGATGAAGGAGAAAAGTGACAGAGAAGAAAAGAAACCACAAATTTCTTCAGATCTGTGGTTTCTCAACTGAAGTCCCCAGCAGGAAGCTAAGTGGGAAGCATCCAGGAAGAAGAATAGGATGGAGAATATTTCCTGGAGCATACGCTGGCAGAGAATCAACAAGTTTTACTCTGGTTTACTCAAGTTCATCTCACAGACGACACGTATAACTTGCAGGATGAGAGCTTTTAAAAGCATAACATGACTTAACCATTGGAATTCAGGCCCCCACATCCCCTGCTGTGCCTGCTGAAAATGGCACTGGCAGTTCCAGAAAAATCAACATTTAGTTTATCTGATAGTTCAGAGCACGGACGGAGCACGGCATTACATAAAACATTTTCAAGAAAGTAACTTCTGTTACAGAACAAAAACTTCGGTGAAGTTACTGTGCATCGTTGTACGCCACAGAGACATTGGAAGGATATACAAAGTGACACAGCAAACAACAAACACCCTACTCCCCTCTCCCACAAAGGCAAACAGAGAAAAGCTTAAAGAAAAAAGAACTGAACTCATCCAGCCTTTTTACTCCAACTATTTTATGTTTTTTAGATAAAAATCTTGGTTTTGGCATATGCAGAGAATTATAAATCAACATTTATGAGGACACATGTATTCTTTGGATGGACATAATACTCTCAAGCAGTTTGTAAACAGTTTTCCATCATGGGTAGGAGATACTGAACAAGACTTTTCTGCCAGCCTTTCAGGTGGCAGAGAAAATAAAGGCAATGAAATCAAACTTTCAAAGTAAAATACATTATTTTTTTTAGTTGTCAAAAGGAAATGCCATTTAATCTTTTACCTACTTGATCACAGCTACTAATGAAACTTCACTGGTAAACTGCATCTGGAAAAGTCCCTGGTCACAGTTCCAAATACAATCTACTGAATAAACAATTTAGCCAGAAGTGTGGGAAGAACTAAGAGGTAGGCAATTTCAGAAACCTATAGTTCAATAATAGACTCTTTGTTCTCCCCAATAGGCACATACTTCAAGAGGTGCTTTTCCTGAAAGCTGCATGCCTATACAAGCTCTCCAAATGTTCTGTTTCTTCATTGATGTTTTTGTGTGTCAACTTGTATATACATCCCAGTAGGTGACCAACGTATTCTAATACTCCGAAATTAAAACTGCAATATTATTTTGCCTATCTCTGCTTGTTAATTTAGAACCCTACCCCATACTGGTTTGCACTTATAAACAAACATCACACAAGAAAACTTAGAGTAGACTAGAAGATAATTTGACATACAGTGATAACCGATCATTTTCTCTCTTCCTCTCTCCACCCCCATCATTGCAGTACTAGAATTTATCAGCTTACTGATATTTATTGTAATATAGTACATTGAAATGTATTGCCATTTCTGAAAATAACCTTTTCTGACCCCTATCTTCAAAGTATTTTACACAAGCATTTAGATAAACATGAAGACTGTCTATGCTATAGTTACATATCTACACCAAGTGTCAATGACATTGTATAACATGACACAGTTTTTATCAGGGGCAACCTTCTTTAATGCCATTTGAGCTTGCAATCCTAAAAAGCCAGCACTAATCAAAAAAAAAAAAAAAAACAAACCACTCAGGGGACTGCTAAATCCCCGTAAGAAGATTGGTGACCTAGTGCCAATGCTGGCATCAAACCAAATTAGGGTTTTTGCCTTCTACCTCAGCAGCAGAGAGATCACAGCAGCACTGACATCACCCGAGCTCTAAGGGCACCGCTGCTTAGGAATAAAGCGGGCACTTTGTTCTCGGCAATGCAAAGCAGCAAAAGGAGGCACCTGAGGAATAATAAATACTCTGGAGAACGTCTTTACACGTGGAAGCGTAAGAGCCATGGCTGCAACGTGCACAACAGCTACAGAAGTACCTGTCAACAGTGATGATTATCAAATGCTTGGGCACCCCAAGTGCATCAACAGAATTCATACTGTAAAAATTCTTACAACACTACTCCCTGATAAAGGTAAAAACCAGTGGATAGCATTTCTCAAACAGCAGAGAATCTCAATCTGAGCATATTGATTAGTCTCACACATTTGCTAAATCCTGACATAAAACAATAAACCATATTCCACGATTTTGGAGGCTTTTCAAGAGAGAAAGCATCCCCCTTCCTCAGTTTTCTTGAGAACACAGACTGTTTGGGCTGGGATGTTAACTAGACGTGCAGCTGATCCACTGGCTTAATGCCTCCTGACTGCCCGACTGCCTCCTGCAAGACACTCTGCAGTAACTCAAGCGGGTCTCTTGGGATTCAATACAGCAGTTGAGGCTTTCCAGTAGGGGTTATAAATATAAATATTTTCCTTATTCTGCCTATGCTTGGATGAGCTCGGCAAACACTCATCTCTCCTCTGTAACTGCTAACTGTGCACAAGCCTAGCACCGACACAGCAAGGGGAACCAATGCTACCTGTACCGTAAATAGTTACTGGCATATATCAGCAAAAATCAACCATCATTTTTTTTGTTTATTTGCAGCTGAAAAAAGCTCTACTGACAACATAGTCCGATTTACAGAGTAATCTTGCCATATGAATTTAAAAGCCACAGAGCTCTCCCTGACCTACATTGCCAGGCTGGAGTGAAAAAAAAAAACAAACAAACAACCCAAAACATCACACAGAAATCAGAGCAGAGAAAGATGCTCTTGAGACAGGAGAGGCAGCACAATGATCAGGCTTTTAGATCTGGGGTATCTTAGACATTATCACACCATCAACGTCGGGATCATTGAGAAAAACACAGTGGCCTATTCTCAAGCTACATCCAAGCTTTATCCACTTCAGATCAAAACCATTTCTGCCAGAGCAAGATAAACCATGAGAGACAGACCTCACTGCCTATCAAAGCTTTGTTTTATGAGCAGGTATTTCCTCACCACCCAGTCCCATCTCTGATATTTTGTTCATTGTATCAACAGACAGGGATAAGAAAACATAAAAGCAGCCCAGCAAACACTGCATGGGGCTCAGATGGAAAAAATCACCTATATAAAGTGTCACGATTTTACACGACAGCTGATATTTTTAGGAGATGATAATAAACTGAACATTTACTTAGAAAACTAAGTCTGGAAACAGCAACTCTAAGCGCTAATATGGGGACAGAATCCATACAATGGGAATAACTAGCAGCAGAGTCGGAGATAAATTCAGGTGACTGGAGCTGGTGACAGGCACTCGAGTAACCCAGAAACAGGGAAGAAAACATGACAAAATGCAGGGAAGGGTTGGCAGAAGCATGACCAGCCAGCGATAAGAAAATCAGCACCTTCTCTGGGAGGCTGGGCATGGGGCAGATGAGAGAATGGACACATGGTCCAGAAACAGGAGGAGGTTTTAAACTCTGGCCACCCATTTGGGGAAGGCAAAAGGGTAAGCAAAGCCCTTCATCCACTGTTTCCAGCTGATATTCCAGCAGCACTTAAAAACGCATTGGGGTTGGGTGCTGGCTGCACCAGGCACCCCAGTAGGATGCAGCAGGTGCTCTGGGGTGAGGACCACCCTGGGCAGTGCACCTGGAGAAGACAAACATGGAGGGACTGACACAGTCTCACCCTGGTGAGGCCATCAGCAAGGATAGTGACAAGGACAGGACCCCTGGAGCCAAAAGACCTCTATCTGTCTAGGGTAACAGGTGGGTAAAAGATCATCCTCTCATGGGCTCCTGCAAACAGGTTAACCAGCAAGGAGCCTTCCAGAACCTGGGTTTGAGTGTGCATGACCAAAAAATTTTTAAAAACTTCACCAGATGGGGAACAAGCTCCCGTTGCCTAGCTCATGTCCAACTGGTGTACCAGGGGGAGAGAACCGGAGGCAACATTTCACTAGGAAGTTTTCAGCTACTCATTTATTCCCTAGAAAATGCAGTTTCAGGGCAGCTGAAAATATCTATCAATGTAGGTTGACCTTTCTCAATAGCTTTCACCATTATGAAAAACGGCTGGCGCCTCTGAAGCATCAAAATGAAGATTTTTGTCTGCTAAACCCATCATTTCACTGCCCAAAACATTTTCAGAAACTATTAATGAAAATTAATAGATGACTAGATGCGAAAATAAATGTAGAGAAGAGACATAATTTTTTTTTGTTGTTATTTTAAACTTTTGGCCTTTATTTGGATTGTGACCATGTCCTCTATTGTGCCAAAAAGTGGAATATAAATCCTAACCTGCTGTTTACTTGGTGCGACATCTGAAGGAGTGACTGGGATTTAATTCCTGGTTTTCCTTCAGTCTTTGTAAAATACCTGCATATTAACTGGAGGAAATACAAGAGACCACAGCTGTCTAATTGCTTAGGTGTGTTTTCCTTACAAGATTATAAGAGACCTTCTCCCTTAATACCACACAGCCCAGATGTTCCCAGCTGTGAGGAGTTGTGGGGGAGCAGGGGGAGCTGAGCCTTTCCTGGTAAGGAGGAAATGCTCTAGCCCTCCCCCCTCCCCCCTCAGCATCCTCCTTTTGCCTTATGGCACTTCCGAAACAATTGGCTCAACCTGATGTGACTTTTTTTTTTTTCATTTAGGTTTCTTGAGCTTCAGTGAAAAACCTTAAAACATTAATAAAACACAATAAAAAGGTAGCCCCTAACGTGTTTATTTTTGTTTCAATTACCAAACTGAAGCAAAAAGTCTTTTTCTGCTCATCTTCTCAGTTGAGTATGAGTTGACAACTGCAGTATCGATTTCCAGAACATTATGGTTCCTGAATTGACAAGTATTTTAACTCATAAAAAGCTGCACACAGTATTTGGAAAAAGCAAGCCAGAAGAGTTACATATTAACTCTATTCAGCTGGAACACATTCAGACAATACTGAGACTCCTACTGACATGTGTCAGGTAACATAGATCTTAACTGAATCCCCTGGCTAATCTAAGTCAGCCCTAATTAGCGGGTCTGGGGACAGAAAACATTCTGTGTAGCGACGATGATGCGTCTCAACCCAGTCACATTTACTGAAACCCGTCCTGGGGAAGGAACGAAACCTAAAACAAAGCTCTTCATATTAAATTAACTGAAATGTAAGCAACGAGTAGGTCAAAAGGAAAAGACTTATTAAAAAAATTCCCTCTTGCATTTGGTAATCAGTTTCACATGTAAAGCCATTTGCAAGAGACTGTGTGGAATTCATTAAACAATTAAAATGTGCAGGGGGTAACTGAAACTGTATCCTTCAGAAAGCAGAGTGCATCTTATTACAGAGGTTTCCTTCCTGACCTTAAAGCCTACCTCTAAACGGATGAGAAATTCAGTGTTATTAAATTTCCTGTGCAAAAGCAGCGTGCAGGTCCGTGCTGAGACAGCTCCTGGAGAAGGACACTGCATGGGGAGGTGGACAATGTGGCCATGTGTTCCCCCCACTGCCATACAGAGACACAGAAGGGCTTTTCCTCCAGAAGCAGGTCTGGCAAGCCAGGTTTGGAAAACCAGAAGAAGAAACACATGTAGCATTGAAGTCAGCCACTGCTCTCATTCGTTTCTGGCAGTGGTGGCAGAGCAGAAATAAGTCTGCTTGTTCTCTCTTCTTCAAGCCTGTCCTACAACCATCTTTAATGACTTATTTTTTAAGAAAGCATCCATTTACTCTCACTTTCTAACAGGAAAAAGAAAAATTCATGTGAAAACCAGTACGCCATCCTATTTGAGAATCCATTTATTTCATGTGTGTTTTGTCTCCAAAAAGGAGTTTCAGCACATACTTCTTCAGGGCAGAAAGGGACCTGTTCACTCCAGTCTGCCTCTGTCCGTGTTATAAACCCTGGTTTCAAATGTATGGAAATAAAACATCCCACCATTTCAACTCAAGTTTGCTACCTAAGGATGCAGGGAAACCCATTAAGAAAATGGGGTCTCCATCAGGGAGGAAGTCACCAGGGGTGCCTCACAAAGGCACAGAGGCAGCTACAGGACACCTAACTACTGCCCAGGGTCCCAGTGGCAGCATGACTGAGAAAACTGGATGCAAAAAAAAACCCAACTAAACACAGTATATTTTTACCAGTCCCCTCCTACCTTAGCTGACCCCCACCCACCAAGGAGAGGGGATACCAGTAAGGCTTTCTGAGACATCAGCTTTCCATGTGCTCTGCAGCCTATCTGAATCCTCCAGCAGCTCACCCCGTTTGATGTAGGGCTGCAGAGATGCCACAGACAGGCTGCCATGGAAACATTTGTTTTCATTTACTGGTGTCCTGCACGATAAGGAAGTCTGAGCAGTAGAGGAACGAAGAAAGAGTATAAATTACCAATGGGCTCAGACAGCTGAGCCTTTGAAAACGAAATCTAATTATTTTACCACTTATTTAGACAGATTATATTAGAGCTTTCTGATCTCACTTTGTGATTAATAACGTATATGTTTAGAACAGAAACTATGAAGGCAAATTCCAACCTGTTTTAAGACGACACTTCAAATTAGGCTACATGTTAGGGAGATGATGACAGCTGGTTCCACTTGCATCTTTTAATTAAAATGCAGTAGTCCAGATAACAGAAAATTGAGATGGGGCAGAGAGGTAAGAAGAGGGAAATAAATCCTAGATACAGCGTACTTGTACTACATCACTTAAAACCCCCTACTTATACTGTGAAGAACCCAGAAATAAGATATTTCTGCTTGTTTTCTTCTATCTTCAGAAAAAACTGAAGTTTTATGTTCTTTTTTTAATGTTATCTGAAATGAATTTGCACTTTTGGATCTTGCTTTATCTTTGGTTCTTCAAACCAACAAATGCAAAGTATAGGTCTAGCTTGCTTAACAGAAGTCTTCAGCACCCTCTTTGCAGTGAATTTTTTGGCCCCAGCTGTGGACTTGGCCACTTTTGACAAAGAGCATTTCTGATCCTGATGCTGGCTAGGAGAGGGCAATGAAGAGCCCAAGGAGAACTGCTTCCAGCAGGGTTGGACATCTAGGTGGAAATCACTGCTCAGCATCCCTCTGAATAGACTGCATCAATTCCTGCAACTGAGAGTCCTTTAGAAACCTCCAGCTTCTTCATGACATGGGAGAACCACTTGGTGACCCTGAGGCTGTTTTTCTTTGATAGAGTATCAAAGACAATATCAGCACACAGCAAATACTTCTGCTCCAAAAGCCAACAGCTGTCCCTGGACAGGCAAAGCACCATTAGGTGGCCATCCCACCTCTGAAAGGAAAGACCCCTCTAAAATAAGCCCACTGCTACCATCTGTAGGCTTCCGGTCAAAAGCCGCAGTGAGGGTACAGATGGTAATGCTTCTGGTTTATGCTTTTGGAGGAAGATGAATGAACAGGTTGGGTTACCTACTTAACCTGATTTTGGCTTGTAATGTCTTACCGCATGAAAGACTTTCTGGGTCAGGACACACACAGCACACAGGCAGTAACACCAAAGCACCCCAGGAGAAAGCTTTTACCTAGGATTTGTTTAAGAACCTTTCACCAAAAGAATACCACATTAGATGAACCAGATTAGTTAACCTCAGCTTTGAAGTTACCTCTGCCATGTTTTCCCCTGTTGATATGTCTCATACAATATGAAAAAGTCTTGGTGTCACAAATGCAAAGTACTGGATGTGAGAGAGACTGAAAAAAACAGCAGAAGGCAGTAAAGATGCTCAGCATTAAATATGGAATAAGGAAGAGGGGCTTTTCAAACAAAGGACATCAAGGGGATAATGGATTAACCAAACCTGCCTCAGAAGCATCTCAGTCTTTGAGTACGTACAATTTCGGCTGTCAGGTCATTAACTGGATGAACACATAATTGATAAGCTGTAGGTTGCGTTCTACTTGAGAGCAATAAGCTCCTTTAAATGATATTAATATTTAACTTATATAAATGCATTTGTCATTTGCAAAGCACTCTATAGAGTAACTGATGGATTCTATAATGATCCCCAACTCCCATAACTAGGGAATGCAATTCTGGAGGCATAAATATCTGGCAAGATTCACTGACAGAGCTATTATTCTAGTTCAAAATTAGGTTTCTAAATTTCTGGTCCTTCTAGATTGCACTGTTTTGTCACCTTCATAGGTAGAAGCATGACACACAGACAGAGCTGGAAGACAGGAGCTGACAACATGGGATGACATTTCTGACTCACATCCACCGATTGTCACATCCCTAACCTGGGCCACCATCCACATCGAAAGACGCAGTTAAATGGGTGAAACACAAGGAATGGAAACATTAAATATTCGATTGCCATGTGTTGTCTGTCCCTCTCCTCTTTCTTTTACTGACCTCCCTAATTTTTTAGGTCTTTCAGTATACTTCCCAGTTTAAAGGGGTACAGTAAATTCACTTGTAGGCGATACTTAAAATATGACAGCATTTTCCTCAGATGTGACAGATTATTTCTTACGCTGCAGCACCGAGCTTCTGTGAAACAGGGACAAAACTTTTGTTATTACACAAAATTACTGTAGGAGAACTTTGCCTTCAGCCTCCTACATGGTTTCCTGAAATGACTCTTGAGACAGACCCTCAGTCTCCCTGCCCTACCAACTCCTTTGTATATACTTTTCCTCCCTGGGAGATAAAGCACAGTGAAAGTCACACCATTTCTCTTGGCTGGGCACAGCATCCTTTCGCTTTAGCTGAACTTTATGCACATGGAAAGTGGAATCCCCTGGGGATCTATCAAGTGTTCCCATGGGTCAGAGTGGGCTATGCCAGAGAGGTACCCGCAGTTGTATCCTCAATACACACTGTAGGCTGACAATGCCACCCAGGAAGGATACAAAGTCTGGTCCGTCCATTTAAGGCATGCAAACACATGCATCACTCCACTTGCACTTCTACCCTGAAATACTTGTGCATTCTAAACTGCTCCCTGAAATACCTGTGCCTCCAAACCAACTTCTGTTTCAATGCACCCAACAGTCTGCTCATCATCATAGCTTTGTCGTTTGAGGATTCACCCTTTTTGGAGCGCTGTTCTCATCAATATTACATTCTGCCTAGGAAGTCTAACCATCTTAGAAGCAGATAAAGTGATTATTGATGACAGTCAATACAACTTCAAAATATTTCAGCAGTGTAAGTAGAAAAAAATGCATATAAAATTTATATTGGACATTACTCAAGAGCTATTCAGAACTCGCAAAGCAGAGAAATCTGACAAGCAGTAAAATATGATGGCTTCTATATGGTAGCATTTTGACACTTCAACTCAAATAGAGTCCAAGTTTAGTGGAAAAATGAAACTTCCTATAAGAAAGTATTATTCACAGCATTTTTTTTGTAAGTGCAAGTCCAACATAACAAATCTCCACTTCTGCTCCATTTCACATTCTTATAAAGCTCAGCCTACTAGACAAGATTTCAATAGAAATCCTATTTAGCAAAATTTGCTTGATTGTATTCCAAAAAGTGACTCATGCTTTATAATCGAGTGGCAAAAGCTGAGACAAGTTTGACTCGTTCCATCAAAGCCAGTATAGTCATTCTTCCAGCTTAAAGGTTCGCACGCTACTCTTGACAGACAAAACTGTGACCACAGGTCAAGAAATGACAATTTAATAGTCACAAAATATGCTGCCAGACAGCTATTGCTAGTCTGAAGGAAATAACACAGGACTTGGCCAGTGAAACTAAAAGATACTTGACAGCATGACTGCTAAGTTGCTGTAAGAGCAATAAAATCACTGCTCTCATGTTAGTTTATAAAAATCTGGCCCAAACTATAAAGACGTGGTTAAATTTTTGAGCAACCTGGTTTAGTGGGATTTCATTGCCCATGGCAGGGGGTTGGAACTATATGGTCTTTCAGGTTCCCTCCAACCCAAACCATTCTATGATGCTATGAAATAAAATTCTTCCTCACCTGCACCCTCCAAAGTGCTTAAAACAAGAGGGGCCAAAGGATGCAAGGGCTAAGTGCAATCTGGTTCTTAAGACATCAGGATTTGGCTCCCAGTCAGATACTCTTGCTTCACCCTCTCTTCTTTGTCTTCCTGTGGGTTTCCCTTTTAAGCTGCAGAGTACCCCATCTCTACCTTTAAATTCCTCTGTTGTCCCCTGGTGGCTTTTCTTCTCTGCCGTATGCTGTGTTTGCCTTGGAGGGCTCAGCAAAGCTGACCCTCCTTCAACACACATCCTTCCCCTTCTAGCCACGGCTTTTGGCCTCCTGACCTACAGCAGGCTTAGGACAGGCTGGTCCGCTGCCCAAAGACCGCCTTGGTGACATGGCTGGAAAGGATGAATGGAGAAATGGATCCACTCTGAACTGCTGAATTTGCCCACAGCTGCTATATGACACTGAATTCACTCATGCTCTGCTTCTCCATGGCCTTCTGGAGTTGAAGGCAAGGCATCCTCTTAGCATGGGTCTGCCTGCAGGCACAGACCAGTTCCTAAGTAACAATGCAGCAAAGACACCATCCCTCCCAAAAGTAGGCTCCTGGCAAAATCCCAGCAGAAGGCAAATTTCCTTACAGAAAACCACCAGCAATTTCCTGCCACTAACATTCAGACATAGTTACAATTCACAGACATTGTGGAGAAGCACATAAATCTCACCACTCTCACTGCTATTTGCTCCTGACACTTCTCCTGCCTCCCCTGGGTGTCTCTTATGTCCTCACTAATCTCATGATGGTCAGAATTACTATTTAGAAAGTGACTAAACATGAGATTCAACTCCGCAGAGCACCAAGGAAAAGAGAAGCCCTATGGGATCAAGTTCTTCTTTGTTTATGGGCTTTGCTGCCCATAATTCATTTTCTGCATTCTGTTGTGGCATGTGCCCATATGATATTAATCCAAAGCCTCTGGTTGTTCCAGGGACTGCTCATGATCTCTCATCCAGCTCAAATCTGTGCAAAGTCTTCAACCTCCAGAGAAAACAACGGAAGCATGTCTATGCTTGGCATCGGTGAAATATCAGGCCATTCATTCTTTTGCTTAAATTAGGAATTTAATTTCAAATATTTTCCTCCAGACAGGATAAAAAAAAAAAAAAAGACAATGTAATTTACCTCTACTTCACATGCATATTCCGATCCATCAAGGAGTGTCACTTTGCACTGCATATTTTTCGGTTTCTTGACGATCTTCAGAGGAGACTTGGAAAGCTTGCTAGACGATGATTTTTGAGAGAGCTTGTCGTCCTCTAGCTGCTGGTATTCCAGCTGTTTTGCACTCGCAGCAGCAAACTCCTGTTCTTTGTCTGTGGCCTATAAAGAGAATGAAAGATACACTTTCAAGTGAGATAAATTGATCACGCAATGCAGTACACTCTACACCTTGAACCCAAGCATTTAAGTGAGCCCAGTGTGGGGCTTGGACAAGAAAGCCCCTGATGCAGGACAGAGTCTTCTTTATCTATTGAAAATATTTCCCATATTCCTCCCTTTCCTTCCTTCTCACTCCAAAATGTACATTCAAAATGTCCCATGAAGGAGTGGCATGCATGAAAATACTTTAGGCTTTTACTTTTTCCCACTTGGACTTCTTGGACCTGTTCTTTTGGTCTGTTGAAAATGCTGAATAATTGGTAAACATTGCAATGAACAGATATTCCTAGGGTTTCTTGATATTACTTTAAAGTCCTGTACCTATTAAATTGTAAGATGCTTCCATGGTGTCATATGGAACAGGAAAAGACCATCAGGCCTACGCTAATTTCACCATCAGTGAGAAAAAAAGTCCCCTGAATGAGGGGACAGATCCACCTGTGACAGTGTGAAATCACAGGCGGATGCTGACGTGCCTGGGAGGGCAAAAGGCTCCCCAAGCACTCGAGGGAAGTGTTAAACAAACAGGATGGAAGTGAGGAGCCAAATTACTTTTATGTGTAGCCGGCTGGCTAATGGATGATAACTATGGGATGAGAGGCTGTATTTTGCTCTCCACAGATGCCCGATAAGTCCCTCGAGTTGGCAAGAAGTAGGTGCTATTTGAAAGACAAATATACTGCAGGGGGAAGGGGAGAGAAGAAACAACCGTGGTTACTTTTGCTTGGGTTTATCTGAGGGTCAGACCATTTGAAGAGTTGCTGTGATGCAGCACAGCCCGTGGTCCTCTCCATGGCACTAGATGAAAGCCAGACCAGCTCTACAGCATTTCATCCATCCTAGCAACAGCACTATGCCGCAGTCATTACCTTTCTCATCAGTTATGCCCCTGATAGTATCCAAACAAAACCTCAACAGGAGTGCACTAATACCTAAGCTAAAGCTTAAGTGAAATAAAAAAATACATAACGAAAATAAAAAAAATCTTTTCGTTATCTCACTACAAGGAAAAAAATCCAACCCAACTGTTTTGGCTCTGAATTATTTCAGTGTAATAAGCAACAAGCATTGCTGGGAATATATTATAAATTAATCCTCCAAGTCTGTTTCCATTCACTGTATATAATAAACTTTCATGAGAATGGAGCAAATCCGTCCAAGAGCTTTAATCTGCTTTGAGACCAGGACAACCTTGCATCGTATAATCAGTAACAACGGTGTAGCGCTAAATCACAGGGAACTTTCCCCAAGAGATTTCATACAAACAAGCCTGAGCTTCCCCTCCACCTTGGGGTGAATGGGGGAAAGAAGAATTTGGAATCGGCCCTGCTACCAGCACCGCCAGTTCCTATTAAAGCCCCAACAAACTGCGACGTGGCAACCGCAAAGAAGCAAGGCAAGATCCATGCTCCTCCTTTCCCTGCGAGAGAGAACATAGCAAAGGCCTCCTGGGCTTCCCTGGGTGGGGAGACCAGAAGAAAGTGGGACTAAAGAGATAAAAAAAGCAACACAAAAGCCATTTCCAAAATCCATTTCATCCCTTGAGCCGTGGATGTTCTCACCCAGGAACAGCCCAGCACCAGCCGGCTCTTCCCCCATCTAGCTCTAGCAGTGGAGGACTTTCTCCTTCCAGCACTTGGACACCAGCTCTGTCCTGGATGTCAAGGTCCTCGCATACCTTGGAGGCTGGCAGGCGATGAAGGGCACAATGTATGTCAGCGGATTAGCTGTCGGCCGAGCATTTAATGCTCACAGCAGCTGTGACGAAGGGGGAGAGTCCTCCCAGGCTCAGAGCAAGGCTTGAGGCCAGCTACCCCTCTACCACAACCACAGCCAGCTGGCAAGTGGTCCAACCTGCTGCACCGAGAGAAAAACAAGCCTGAAGAGGTCTCCTGCTGGGGTTTCTGTGAAGAGATGTGCTGCTGCTGATGGGCAGAGGGGCTGTTTGATGATTTCCGAATGTTTTGTTAAAAAAATCTGACATGGAAGGGGCACGTGCACATGTGCAAAAGGGGCTAGAAAGATCTACCGTCGTACCCAGTGGCTCATTAGACCTCTCATGTGAGACTTAACACCGTGTCCCAACAAAAAATAAGCAACAAAAAAACCCAGATGCATGGAACAAATCTTTTTCAAGAAAACAGGAAAGCTGCTTGAAAGAAAAATCCCCACCAACAAGGGCAGCCAGCAGCCCTGTAAATTTTGGAGCCATCTTCAGCCTGCAAAAATTTCTGTGAATCATAACAGATTGATGATTGTTTTCCTTCATGAAGACACTCAGTATCTCAAGACTACAGCAGATATTTGCTTATTTGTAAATATTTTCTAAAAAAAGTACTACTGAAGTTATTTTGTTTGTTAAGGTTCATGTCTACATTAAGATCAGGGGAGTGTGTCTAGGTTAAAGTCATACAAAGGATTTTCTCTCATTTGTCCGGAGAACAAAACATGCCAAGAACTATTAGAGAAGACCCCCCAAACTATGCTGACGTGTTCAGGCATTGAGGTACTTTCAGACTGCATTAAGCCTCTTCTTCCTAAAGAAACCTGACATCCTGGTGTCTTGGGGAAAAAAAAAAAAGAAAAAAAAAAAAGTGGCCAGTGAAAAATCCACGTACCTAGTGAATTATTTTGAACTCTGCAAGCACAGTTGTGTTTTCTCCCAAATTCTTCCCCAAGATATCTCTGTGCTGTGTTTCTGCAGTATTTTCAGCGTCATGGACTCAATTTTAATGGAGCACAAGTTGCTTCAGGGTTTGTGGTTTTTGAACATAAGCTGTCTCATCTCTATCTATAGAGATTTAACTATTAGATACATAGATAGATATTATTGTACCTTACTATGAGATAGTATGTTCAACCCCTTCTGAAGCTGGACCCTGCTCTCAAAGGAAGCCTTTGAGGTAATATGATTCAGCAGTAATGGTCTTTGATGCTTCACAGCTTCTCACTGGGGTATGAAGTCATATTACCAAGCTTGCACAACTCATGAATCTCATCTGCTTATGAGAGTTGCTCAGAAATGTCAGTGCCCAATCCGTGTGATGCCTTCATGCTCATTTTCAATGAGACAGGAAGATAGTAAGATTGCATTATTATACCTGATAGAAAGGACTCATTTCTGTAGTGACTGCTAATTTCAACGTGAAGAAGCCTTTTTGTCTTCATTAAAGTGTTCTTTTTTATTGTATAGAATGGCAACAAAAAGTCACTGTCCTGGATCAGTAACTTAAATCTTTCTTCCCAAGGCTCTCTCATACAAGCAGCAGCAAAACCCATCAACTTCCTCACTGTGATTACGGACAGCAAGAGCAAGTACGATACCCTTTACTCCTTCAAATTTGGCTTTTTTAATGACATCGGTGCCAATAGTTCTGCCTTAGTCCTGCATTTAAGTGGTTCTTTCCTATGATACAGACACTGAAGCTACTACGAAGTATACTGGGCAGATCACTGAAGCTGGATTTGTCAGTTTACAACAGAGACTTTTGGATTCAACCTCGTAATCTCAATGGGAAGCTCTCACATATCCCTTCTCTAACCCGGTTCTTCTAGCAAGGCAACTACAGACACCAACTCATAGGTGATCTTCTTTGGGAAAGGAAGGGATCATGCGGCACACAAGAGCATCTCAGGTCTCCAAACTCACAGCTCCGTAAACACAGATGCACAGGTTTGGTGCCTAAGGTTTTTTTTCTGTTGTGGTTATTCTGGAGTTTATTTTGTTTTATTTATGATGAAAAGAAACTTGGGGCAGAAAGATTACTGAAGATGTCTGGAGTAATGAAATTAATACTTATGCCTAGCCCTGATGTCCATGATATTTTAAATTAATGACCAGTTTGGGCAGCACCTTTCTATTTTGGAGAAACAGCCCTGTCTCTTTTCCCCAGACTGACTACATGCAACTTCTGATCTATTTCGGAGACTAAAATTGTCCTAATGCATAACCAGTAGATGTGGAAGCAAGAGCAGAGAGGCCTTTGGTGGGCATGCAGTGAGCCAGATCAGTGTTTGTCAATGGTAAAAATGGTTAGCCATCAAAAAAACCAAGCAGTTCTACCAATGGTTGATCTACAATAGCAATAAACACCAGAAAACTTGCCCTGCTATGTCTACCTCTTGAGATATTAGGAGTCAGACATGACACTTCTTTTAACTTGGTCCCATAAACATTTGTTGTCCCAAGCATTTAGGGAATGGACCCATAAACCAGGAAGACAAAAAAATATTTTGGTTTTATCTGAAATTGCTTACACCCCCTTTTTTCACCCCACTAACGGCAAGTTTGGGCTGTATCTCTGTGGACAAAAGCTTAAAACCCAAGACTACAGCCAGCCCCAAACAGGTTCTATGGGAACACTCATGCTGATTTTAAGTAACACTGTGCATCCACTTGCTTCACCAGCACTGTCTCCCAACTAGGTAAAATTAAAGGACCTCACTTCAAATAATCAGATTTTTTTAAAAGGCTGGAGAAGAGGAGGACTTAGACCAACTTATTCCACCCTACAAAGGTGAATGCGATCAGATAGGGATCTTAACCTTATGGAGCTAAGGGATGCAATTTGCAGGTACCTCATTAATTGTGTGTCACTTACCCATGAAGAATAATGCCTGTTAATCCTATTGACTGGAAATTATTAACAGGAAAAAGAAAGCAGCTTCCACAAATTTAATAAGTGCAACAATGAACCAAAAGGAAAAGCATGTGATAGCTCTTCTGAAACCTATTACATGAAAAGTTAAAGTAATTATAATGCAGTCATTTCAGAACTATGAGAAGCTTAAGGGACCACAGATTTTTCATGGCTCGCACATCAGACAAGCAAGCATGAAATCAGTTTTCATCAGGTGTCAAAGAAGAAATGAACTCTGAAAACATTTTCCACTTTTTAAAAATTGGCACGGTTTGCTACCTAATGCAAAGAATCAAAGATGTTTCCTGCTAAGGTAATAAGACTGCCCTTATATTTAAGCACTGGAGGTAGCTTAATTAATTAGCAGTATCTGGTTTTAAGAAAGGCCTTTTTGTAAAATGCTAATACTATGCTTTGCATCACACCTGGCTGGTGGCTCAACATAGCAATTGACCCTGAAAGAACAAAGCAGGCCATGAATTTCAAAATGTTCTATATGAGAGCTATTACTTTTTAAATGCAAAAGACCAAGCAGTCAAGATCTACCGCATCACACCAAACAGCCTGCCATGTGTATCCAAATATATATTTCTACTCCTAACACACCAGGCTCGTTGTTTCCCAGGAGCAGTAAGTGGGCAGGTAGCTAGCTGGGTGCAATGGGCATGGGCTCCCTTACCTGCTCCTTTTTCACCGGCGTGCTGTGGGCTGCCACCGCTGAGAACTGCTCGAGCGCGTTCTGATGCTCCTCGCTCTGCTGCTGCTGCTCCTGCTGCTCCTGCGGCTGGGTCTCGGCCGCCCCTTGCTGCGCGGGGCTCTCCTGCTGGTCCTGCTCTTTATCCTTGGACTCGGAGTCCGATCCCGATTCTGTAGTCATGGTTGGTTATTCTGCAAAACAAGGTGACCTACTGAGTACGGACTCGTAGCCGTGAATTTGTAGGCTAGGCTTACAAAACGCAGAAACATCAGCCACAAAGCTTTAGTCTTAATATGCCCAGTCCTTAAAACTAAAGTGGCCATTACTGGCCCAAGGAAGATCACTAGGAAAGCTTCCCTGGTGCAAAAGTCCAGGTCTAAAGGCATCTGTACTCTGAGGAAGAACGCACTGCCATAAAATCTTATTCTACATTACAACAGACATTATAGGAATTACATTGAAGTTACACACACGCATACAGTTCTACATAGCTCATAATTCATAAAAGGAACATAACATTCAGAAAAGGTCATGGCATCGAGGGACCTAAATCCAACACAATTCACTGCAGTTTGGGTTTCTAAACCATGTGGAAACTTTTGAAAACAGTAAGTCTTTTGTTCTCTACATTGAGGTCAACAGGGCTTCAAATCTTCAACACCTTCACGCCCTTTTGGAAAAGGACTCAAGTACTTCTGAAGCTTCCAGGCAACGTATATGCTAGAAACATCTGGAGTGGGCCCACCAACATCACTGCAAATGTACAACTGTCCTTAAGCACAATTCTGTCCTTCCCAATTGAATTCACCCCCACTTCTGTCATTTCTTTCTAAGGTATGGAACAGCCAAAAGACAAGATAAATACTTCAGTTAAGTCATTCTAAGTGTTAGATTTAAAACAAAGTGACTATGACTTTCCTTGAACGGGAAAAGGCTGTTTGAACTTAACTTTGTCCAGTAGTAGGTAAAAATGAAAACATTAGCAATATTCATTCAAAATCTAAACTGTTTCAATTAAATAGTTTCATTACAAATATGTGGTTGGCACCCAATTCTTAAACTACATAGAAGCAAAGCCCAACTTTAAAACATACTTTGATTCTGTATCAAAACAAGTATTTGAACAAGCAGACTCTGTGCCAGTTCAGTAAATAGAGTCTGCTCTTACATTTGTTACTCGTACGCTCTTAGTCCTCGTGGACTGAATGAGGACTTGAGTATTTTGCTTTTAAGCAACTTGAAAACAAACCAGTCTGCTGCAATCTATTTCTGCTCATCATCAGGCCATGATTTCTTTAACCTGGTAACCATAGCTACCATGTAATTATAGGTAGCTCCACAGAATATACATCTGCTAAATCATCTGCTAGGAAGTCACTATCAACTCCCAGCGTACACTACAATGTTTACTAGTAGAAACGGGGTTATTAAAGAGCACCCAAAAAGTACAGGAATTTTATTTTATTTTTTAACCTCAATGTTTAGTAAGTGACACTGCTTGACAGAAAATGTTTTAAATGAGGCCAATTAGTATTTTCAAGCTCACTTATGTATTGTGCACTTTCAAAGCTAAACTCTCCAGTGAATGTGTGCCTTTGCAGAGCAAGTGCCCAGCACTCAGCCTGTCCTCGGTTTTTGCACTACGTGTGAGGACAGGGGTGCACATTCCTACCTCCTGCAGGCCAAAACAACACAACAGAGAAGCAGAACTAGAAAGCACATATGGTGGATTTATGCTTCAGGCCACATTTTCAAAGCACTAACGTGTGACATGCTTGTTTAGGAATACATCATAAATTTCTACACTCAAACTGGCACAGTTATATCAAAACTACTCTTTAATATGTATTGTTCAAGCAATTGCCTTTGGCATCTACAAAAAGCAATAATTAACTCATGTCTTTCAAAATGTGACAGTCAGGAAGGCATTTATCTAATCAAACTTCAGATATCTGCACCTGAGATGGTCACTTTAAACACACAGGAAAAAACCAGATGTTTCAGAGCAATTCATCTGACCTATTTTAGATGCCTGCTTTAAGCTGAGATAAATCACACACTGGCGCGACTTCCATCCTATGAAGGAAGCCTAAACAAGTTTCTCCAACACAGATCAAACAAACTCATCCTCCATTTTCAATTCTATTAAGCCACTCTTTTTTTGTATGTTTAAAAATTAAATTGCAGAACAATGTTAATCTCTCAGAGTTTTGTTTTGCCCATCTGTCAGACTAACATGGAATAAACTATTCTTTATCAGATGCTATTACAGTTGCTGTGCTTTAAAAGCACCCAGGTCTCTACACACTTCACCAGTTTCCCCTCCACCCTGTTTCAAACCATTTCTACAAGTTTTCTACAAGTGTATGAAGATATGAAATGCAAATTAAAACAATAATAATAACTTATTATAATAATCAAATAATCAATTCAATAAAAACAAACTGCATTTTGTATTATTTTCCAGAAACTAATAATTAGCAAGTAACAAAAAACTAACTTATGGTTACAAAATCATTACTAAAACAGCTCCAAACAGCATAGATGATCAATACAAAGTGTTCCGTATGGAAGCTGTTGCACCAAGTCCCTGGGTTTTTCTAATTTTTTTTTCCTATTGATATGAGTTAGAGCAGCATAACTAGAAAGCAACTACCATACTTGCTGTTTGGAAACATCACCCCAAGTATCCTGAGGCGTTAATCTATGTAGGATCAGATTGCCAGTCAACGCAAATCTCAAAAGTCTGTCTTCCTTCAGCTGCCATCACAGTGTCTCTGGAAGCTCATTTTTGCACCCTACATAGCATCTTTCTTAATGAACATTTGTACCCTGGCTGTTCGTGAGCACGGAAACACAGCCATTTAAATTAGCCCCATAAAATGCAACTTCATGTAGCATGTGATGAAAAGAAGTTTTATTTTTCTTGGTAGTTATAATTTTGCATCTCAAGGAACAACAAATGCAGTTCACAAGTTCTTCTGGGACATTCCCATATCAAGCAGAGCCTCACAATGCTGTGAGTTACTCTCTGGGACTGGTTTTCTCTCCAGTTCCATGAGTCCTCGCTTGCTCTAAGAGTGCTTTGTTAGAAAACTTCTTGTGCGTTATCAAATCTTTTAGCATAAGTGATTCCCTGGATACAATATTCCTGTCCTTAGTCAGACAACAGATGGATTTAATTAACCCAAGGTTACCCATTTCCAAATGTCTTCTTTATTTCCCTACGCTTACTAATATGTTTAATAACAAATATTGAGAACAAAATACTATTGATTTCATGCTGTTATCTTACAGACATAAATAGAAGCAAAGCAAATACATTTCAAGTCCAATAACTTACAAATTCTTCGAATGACTGTATTGTTAAGATTTATCTCATTTCATCTAGTGCAGGTTGAAAACACCTAAATTACAGGGCAAAAACCAACATTCCTCTCTCAGTGCAAACTAATAGGTTTGTTTTGCCTTCCTCAGCAAACAGCTGCTTATCCAAAAGAACTTTGAAAGCATTTCGTTTCTTATAAATGGCACAACAATCCTCCTAGGAAGAGGTATTCACTTATTGGAAGAAATAACAGTAATCTTAAGAAATTTAACAATATAAATATTACTCTACCTTTGTTTGTATGTAGCAAACCTGACAGAATAGCAGTAGTGTCTACACATTTGTCAAACACACATAATTGCTAACAATTTCTTATTCTTGTTTTATTAGTTTATTTACTATACCTGGCTATGTACCAAAATCATGACTTCTAATGTGAATTTCAGCACAGGAAGAAAGAAATCACTGAAGTTCCTTAAACTTTGGCTTTTGCCAGCAAAACCCCCATACCAAACAAACCAATGAAAAGAAACAAAGAGCACTACCTTATATAAATGAGGTAATACTATGCAAGCCAGATGTGCTCTTGGATAGCTAAGTTTTGGCTTAAAACCCAATATTCAAAGATTCCAAAAGATTAGCTGAGCCCAAACTTAACACAGATGCTGCTAATACTGGATAGTCTAAGGCTAAAGTCAATTTGGCTACAGAATTTATTCAGAATGAAAAGCAAGTATTTTGTTTAAAGGGGGAAAAAGTGCCAAGAACTAGCCTATTTTATTCTGTGTTGACTACTTAAAAATTAAGTTAAAAACATATGTATTTTCAGCAGTGTAAAGTTTTAAAATATATGTGAGAGTACTGCAAAAGAATAATTAAGGGAAGACAATACCTTGATAGTATATTAAAGTTTAAAACTCACCTTCAAAAAACTACCTGGCCTATTTTAAAATAAGTTTTTATGAGGTGAAATCACAGAAAAGAAATCTTTTCATACCCTTAAACTACACAAAGTGAAGACATACAGATTACATACGGATTGCAAAACCTGCAAACCACTTGTGCAAAACCCACATCCTAAAACCTTCCAACACATCTAGTGCTCCAGACAATCCTGCTTTAGCAGGGGAGTTGAACTAGATGATCTCTAGAGGTCCCTTCCAACTCTGTCAAATCCATGAATCCGTGTTACCTACTGCTACCATCGTACTGCAGCTTGGGATATTACCATTTCCATTACCAATTACTTGCTATGGACTTAAAGCACATAATGTCCTTTTCTCCATATGGGAACCAAAACCATGTTGCCCTCTATGAATAATTCTCTGAGCAGGCAAAACCCAAGGTGTGTCACCTGGTCCCCTCCAGCAAGTGACAGTCACAACCTACTGTATATATCCATACGTCCAACAAGTTATTTGACTCCTTGCCTCCCCTTCTCAGAGCACAGACCTTCTGGGCTGCATCAACTGAGCAAAAAATTCACCACTAATTGACAGCAGAGTCCACAGTTTAATTAACCCAGCAGTCATTAATAAACCTTTATTTATATATAAATACATGCTAGTGAAAATATCTGCTATATTAAGCAAACAGAAATCACATTACCAAAGAAACTGCAATTTAATTCTGAATAAATTGTGATGTAATGACAAAACAAAATTGAACTAAGTACAATTAAATGAACTATACATAGCCACTAACTGTTTCCTGTAATGCACAGATTAATGATTTACATTTAAATGCTTCTTTGATCTAATTAATTCTCTTTGTGGAAAGTTCTCCTTTGATTACTGTAATTTCTTAGCATTGTTATACATCATTGCAAAGGTCCAAATTTGGGAGTTACGTAACAAAATAATGATTCCATACTTCAAAAATAATGTTCTGCATAGTGAGAGACATATTTATCCAATAACGAGGAGATGCTGATGAGAAGAGCATATGGAGAGCAATATTGCCACTATGAGCAGTAACTGAAATGTCAATATATGTTTCAAGAAAATACACGCCAGAACACCGACTTTTAAGCTTAAAATATAAACTGTTTTCATCAAACTGCTTGAAGTCTCAGCTCATTTCATTCCAGTTGGGTTCCTTATTAGGAAAACTACCATTTTTTGCTAATCCTCTAATTTGCATGGAGTTTTGCCCTCAGGTCCAGGAGGCACCTAAGCCACAAAAGCCTGTCCCAAGACCCAGGGAGAGGCAGGACCTCTGCTGCACTTCACCAGGAGCTCAGACCAGCTTTTTCTTCACCCATTGCCATTCTCTGGTGCCAAATGCCTTGCAGAGGAGGCATCTCCCCAGTGTTACAGTTTCTCCAGTGGACACCAACACGCTGATGCAACTGCAGAGATGTGGCTTAACAAACGGAGGTGTGAAACAACGCCAAAAAGGGCAACTGGATGCCCTATCCCAACCCCACATTCCTGTCACCTCTCTTGTGCCAGTACCACCCAGGGGTGGATGACTCAGCTGTGAGTGCTGAACCTCCCCAGCAAGGGAGGGGGAAGCAGCACCCCTCCTTTGGACATCGGTGGGCACCCCATCTGTCTAACACAGCTGTGAAGCTCCAGTCTAGCCAGGGCAACCCTTTATCCTTTAACTCACAAACACACTGCCTACACTGAGTTTAGCACTGCACCTTAACCACATACATATAACATAGACCTTAGAGTCAGCACATGGAAAATACATGAAAAAGTAAAAAAAAAGGAGTAACAAGACAGACAAGAGAAAAGCCAGCTGATACACCAGAAGGCTGATACACACAGTGAGACCTGAACAGACTAGAGAGCTGAGTGGAGAGGACCCTAATGAAGTTCAACAAAGGCAAGTGTAGGGTCCTGCACCTGGGGAGGAATAACCCCAGCACCTGTAGAGCTTAGGGGCTGACTTGCTGTAAAACAGCTCTGCAGAGAAGAAGCTGGGAGTCCTGGTGGACAAAAGGTTGACCATGAGTCAGCAATATGCCCTTGTGGCCAAGGTGGCCAGTGGTATCCTGGGGTGCATTAAAAAAATGTGGCCAGCAGGTCAAGGGACAGGTGTCAAGAAGATGTAGCCAGACTTCCGTGGTGCCCAGAGATGGGGCAAGGGGCAAAAGGCACAAACTAGAACACAGGAAATTCCATCTGAACATGAGGAAAACCTTCTTTACTTTGAGGGTGACAGAGCACTAGGACAGGCTGCCCAGAGAGGTTGTGGAGAAGTCTCCTTACCTAGAGATATTCAAAACCCACCTGCATCCATTCCTGTGTAACCTGCTCTTGGTGAACCTGCTTTGGGGGAGGTTGGACTAGATAATCTCCACATGGCCCTTCCAATCCCTACCATTCTGTGATTCTGTGTTAATAAGCAATAATATAAAAAAAGCTGGTAGGAGGTGTTGCAACACATAGCATGAGTTAAAATATTTGTTCAGTCTTCTAGAAGGTGCACAATACAGATGTCTTTAAAGTTTCTTGATGAAGATGAAAAAAGGAAAAATGGAGGCAACATCTGAGGAAGGAGTCATGCAATTCAGAGGAGATGGGAGGAGACGCCTTAAAACCAATAGACACACCCTTCAGAGGGCCCAAAATGGCAACAGCAGATTTGAATTACCTGTAAGGACCCAAAACTCCCCTGCCCCAGGCACACATGCATCTCTCTGGCACCAACACCAAAAGAAAATGCAGTTGAGTGCTTCTGGAGAGATGATCCTCTGCCTAGCAAGGGTGGAGATGGGAAGCGTCAAAAGCTTTTAAATGACATGGTTAGGGGTGGGGAAATATATCATATATATCAAAAAGGGATCATACACCAAAGCAGAATCAAGAACACGTGACTCAGGGATGAACATAAAAGACCATCATGAACATAAAGACTGAAAGAGGACCCCAACAATACTTGTAAATATCAAAAGGGCGGGTGCCAAGAGGATGGGGTCAGGGTCTTCTCAGTAGTACCTGGTGACAGGACAAGGAGCAACAGGCGCAAACTGGAACCCAGGAAATTCCATCTGTACGTGCGGAAAAATTTCTTTGAGGGCCGCAGAGCACTGGAACAGGCTGCCCAGAGAGGTGGTGGAGTCTCCTTCTCTGGAGATACTCAAAACCCACCTGTCCAGCCTGCTCTAGCCGAGCCTGCTTTGACAAGGGGGTTGGACTAGATGATGACTGAAGGTCCCTTCCAACTCCTACAATTCCATGATAAAAGGAGAAATTAAGACTAAGATGCAAAGTGACTTAGCATCAGCAAAAGACGTGGCAAACAGTAAGAGAGTCTATAAATACATTAGAAGGGAAGCCAGGCCTCTTAGTGAAGGCTGAATTATTCAGTGCCTCATCTCACTCACAGCAGCTAGATGGGACCAGATACTCAGGGCATCTTTCACCTGACGTGCAGGGTGTGCAAGCACAGGCTGGATGGAGTAAGGGAAGAACAGAGCAAACACACCAGTAAGCCAGGCAGTTAGAAGTCAGCAGGAACCACTGGAAATGTCCCTACAGTGCTTGGTGACCTATCAGCAATCATCTCTCAACCATTAACCACAGCCTTGCAGATGCCAGTGAAGCCAGGTAAGGTCTAAAAAAAAATAAAAAATAATTAAAAGACCCAATGCAACACCTGATCTTACACAGGGAAGTAGGGACAGAAAATCCAGAAATTACAGTGTACTTTTAATACCAGAGAAGTTACTGGAGTACACTGCTAAAGGATTTCTAATCCTGTAAAAATAATGAGATTAGAAAAAAACAAAACAAGCAGTCAACATGACTGTATCAAAAAGTCACGTCAAACTAGTGTAATGTCTCTCTCACTCTCTCTGACAGGGCATCTGCCCAGGCTGATAAAAAGAAAGTGGTACAGATGACAGAGCCTATCTTTAGAAAGGCTTTTAAAACAGCCCCACATGACTTTTTCATGAGCGAACCACAGAAATAGTTTAAATCATTAAAAGAAAAAAAAAAAAAAAAAGGAAAAAAAAAAGGTGTGCAAATGATTAAAAAAACCCAGACCCTAGCCTACAAATAGTTATCAGGAACATGATGACAACCTGTGAGAACTTAATTGATTTGAGGAATCACAGTCCTTCGAGTATCAGTGACGAAAAAAAAAAAAAAAAAAAAAAGGAAAAAAAAAAGGTGTGCAAATGATTAAAAAAACCCAGACCCTAGCCTACAAATAGTTATCAGGAACATGATGACAACCTGTGAGAACTTAATTGATTTGAGGAATCACAGTCCTTCGAGTATCAGTGACGGGTGAGTGCCTGATCTGAGCCCAGCGTAAAACCAGTGAGGCTGGGGCACGCTGCTGGTATCCTCAACCGGCTTAAAGAAGAGAAAAGCAGCCTGACAGAAAACCACACATACACTGAATCTTACTCCATTCCCATAAGGTTAACATGGGAACAAAGGTTCCCATAAGGAGTGGGGACCTCAGAAGTGAAAAGTGACGGGAAAGCTATGGGTTAGGCAACAGAAATGCAGCAGCACGAGAATCTAAGTCACACGTGAAGCAAGAACAAATTTCAGCCTGGGACATGATGCTGGAGCTGTTCTGCCTTCTGCAGCACCAGGGAGAAGTATGTGGCATACCATATTTCAGTTTGGGCGTCATATTTTTTGAAAAATATGCATTAAAGAGTGTGGAGAAGACAGTAGGAAAAACAGTAATAGGTTTAGAAAATGTGACTAGCGAAAAAAGGTTTAAGGAGCTGAATTTGTGTACCCTGGGAAAGGGAACAGTGAGAGGGGAGCTGCTAAGAGCCTTGCAATATGTACAAGCTTCTTGCAGACAGAAAGTAATCAAGCATTTGCAAACAGTGGAGCAAGAACTTGATTGGCATCAAGTGGGATTTACAGTAGAGGGTATATCAACTATAATCACAGTCAAGAGGAAGCTATCTATAGCTGGGTGGAATCATTGCTAGAGACTTATGTGCAGATAAACAGCAGCAGCAAAATTGTCTGTTTGCAACTTTATAAAGTATAAGCAATTAAAATTTTGTTGCTTTTGCTACCCCTTCCACTTCGGTTGGCAACTCTGACTTCACAAAATGCATATATTTGCTTCTGCTTCAGAGCATCTGGATGCACAGGATAATATTTTTATTTCCTGTTTACCTTTCATTTCTACGATTCAGTGAAATTACCCGGGTCTGTTTTGCTCTCTTGATGGGTGGCTTCCCACAACAACAGAACCCAGAATCACTGCAATTTCTGTTGCCCCTCCTGCATGCAAGGTTTATGAAGAGCATGATTGACCCTGAAGACAGCAGATCCACCTTTTGGAGGTCATATCACCTAGAGCACCCCAAGGCTACCCTAATTTCTGAACAGGACAAGAAAAATCAGGCCACCATAACCCATTTTGGCTGGTCTTTCCCACCCTGCTGATCCAAGCCGTTTTCCCCACGGGCAGACACGGATTTACTGGAGGAAGAAGGGAACAGCATTCTCCCACCAGACTCTCTGTAGAGGTCTCCACACAGAGGGTGCAGATGCTGTTGCACCTTTCCCTACACCCAGAGCAGGGGCTGTCTCTGTCCTCCTTATGTCCCGGTGCCAGGATTCATCCCTCAGCGGACACTGCCCACCCACCAGTCACGCCATGGTTCTCACAGACCGTTCCTATCTAGGAGGAACTCCCCACACAAGCTGGCAACCACACACACGCCTGGGAATGCTGGGTGTAACTACAGAAGGGCACAGCGATTACACCCAAGCCCGATAGCTATTTCATTCATTAAAAAAGAAAATCCAACACCAAGCGCAACACTAATCTCCCCTCCAAAAGGTAAAAGGAGTAACACAGTAAACTGCTGCTCATAACAGACCAGCAAGGCATCCGCTCACCCAAAAGCTCTAATCTGCACAAATACTGTGATTGCAGGAAGGCAAGGGGGAGCAGAAATAATACCCAAGTAGCTCAACAAATAAGCATGCTGAGAAGCAAGAGGGAATTACAGGGGGAAGGCAGATGTGAGGAGGAGAAGGAAATGAAGGAACCAGTAATGCAGACTACATCCCACAGATGCTGGTCATGAGAGAATTGCATAGAAACACCCCTAACTTCACCTTTTCCTCATTTCACTTAAAAAAATAATTAAATAAATTCAGCCAAAAGAAAACACAACAAAACTGCTTGTAGTGCTGTGATTACGGCTGATTGATAAATATTTCATCCAGCAACTAAAAAGGCAAGAAAGAGCCCTCAATGGTACACCGTGATTTTCTGCAGACAAGTGACTTTGATTACGTGGGTTACATTTACGTGAGATTTTGACATTTCTGAATTGCTCTGGAGCCAAACGCTCACGTGGGGCTCCTGTGCATCATTCTCTATTTAAACGTTGTATTTAATGCTTCAGAGACAGAGTGTGCTTCAGGCATCAGATCGTTAAAGTTCATATTCTCTTATATTGAGCAGAAAATAGAACCAATTCAAGATTAAAAAAAAAAAGAAAAAAAAAAGGGCTGCATGGGTTACTGACACATGGCAGGTGTGCTACATTATCACACTGCCCTCAGGCCAAAATACTGTAACACCTGTGAACAATATTTTCTGTTTCATACACTACCTAAATAGACTGTGCTCCAGTGCTCCCAAGCTGGTGACCTGCCTAACCTCACAGAAACAAGGGAATCGGATAGGCAAAGGTACCCATCACAGCATCAAGCCCATCTCCTCCAAGGGCTTCCTGCTCCCTCCCACCAGACATTTGTCTTTCCAGCTCAGGTGATGTAAAAGACTACAAAATAAAACAAAAAAATCAAGGAACTATAATTTAAAATATCAACATGGCTTTTCTGATTTCCTGGACATCTAAGTAAGTAGAATTCTGCAAAGGAACCAGTTGGTTTTTTGCTTTGTTTTACTGAGTGGTGCATGAAAAAGTCACGAAGGACTGCTCACTGATGATGAATTAAACCCTCCCCAGCCTATTACTTGCAAAAAATGATGTAACATTACAATTCTTTTTTTTTTTTTTTTGCTTTTGCAGGGAATGGATACTTTTCCCTGATTTTTATAGGTTGGGGGGGGGGGGGGGGGGG